>NC_079148.1:135197724-135797724 GCF_945859685.1 Eupeodes corollae | reverse complement strand
ATAATCAGCAAATGATGAGATAAATAATGGAATTAGACATAAAAGTAAAGTAGGTAAATGAAAATCTATAATCTTTAATTTCAGGTCAAATAAAATAGAGATAGGCTATACCTAATAACTACCTGCAAATAAACATTTATAAAAACGTATAGGCAGTATTTCCTGAGCTCTGATCTGTATCGTCTTTTGGTTCTCTTTATTTTTGCTGCTGAACCAGGGGCGTCGGTAAAGTTATTAGATGAAATTACCCTTTTTAATGCGATAACTAGTTATTTGAAAAATGGTTCGCTTGTTTTACACGAAAGGTGATTAAAAGTATATTAAGGAGGTAGATCTGTAATGTTAATGTTGAGGATTTAGGTTTAAGGGATAAGAAGTTGGCTTTTGTGTATATTTCGACGCAGGATACTGTCTTAACGAAATATGAATTAACGTAATGAAACCTTAGTTTTATTGTTCTTACCTTTTTTTCAAATTGATGACGAGCTGACAGGTCACTCAAAAATCAGGATATCTTTTACAAAGCAGCGATTTATATTTTTACTTAATGACGTACTCATTACTAGATTTTTGTTTTAAAAAAAAGTATGTTCTTGCTCTTTAAGTTTTAATTGTTTTGAATTTTAGGTCTAATTTCTTCGCCCCCTTTAAATTTAAAATTTCCCTTAAAAAATGATAAAACTTATGAAATTTCACATAAATTTTAAAAAAAGGTTATTTTTAAATCCGCAAAAAAAACACTTTTACTCTTCTTTGTGTTCTATTGGTAAAATAAATTGATTTTTCCATTTTCAATTGCATTAGAAATTTGCAGATATCCATACAACACAACTTGAACTATTTGACAGGTTGAATGATATTTGCTCAACAGCATTGACAAGAAAAAACACTCTTGGGTGCGTTCTTTTTTTAACGATAGTCAACAATTGTTAACAAATTAAATTTAAATTTTCTCATTCCCAAAGTTCAAGATTGTAACGTTCGTTCCTAAACTCATTCTAATTTAATCCATTGTCATTCAGTATCCTTTATAACAACTCAGCTTTAGGAGAGGAGTTAAAAATGTTGAACTGTCAGAGTGAAAAACTGTTTACAAACAAGTAATCCGTTTTTGTGTGTCAAAATAGTAAAAAATGAGACTAAAAATAAAAGAAATTAAAATTCAGTTCATAAATAACGCAAATGGTAATAAATTTAATTAACTAAAAAAAATGTGTGTACTGGTAGTTTGACAGATCAACAACAAAAGTGAAAAATTTTGTTTATATTGCTGAGAATACGGACATTTCTAAGATCTTAGAAATATAAACTTTGCCAAATGCTTTTTACGATTTTATCAATTTGTACCATTGACATTTGAGCGATGACAGTTTGGTTCATGGTTCAATTAAATTTAAAATTTGCAGATACCCACACAATCCAACCTGGACTATTTGACTGATGAAGTTGGTAATTTTTTCAATATTTTTGAAATACAGAAGCACTTAATTTTTTTGTTCAGAAGTAAATCAAGTTAGTAGTAGTAGTAGTAGTCTTTATTGAGATTTTTTTTTTAACACAAATTACATTCTTAATTTTTAGGAGGTACACATCCATAAATATACATATATGTTTTTTTTTTTTTTTTTATTAATTTGCCGACTTAGAATTGGTCTGGCTATACTTATTATATATTTAATATTAACTAATTTTTAATGCGATTCACAGTTTAAAGACAACAGTCTGATATATTTTTAAGATTATTAATACGTCCACTCAAAAAGACGATACTTAGAAGTAAATCAAGTTAGTTTTAGTGAACATTTGACAGCTTCATCGATATTTATTCAACAGCATTGACAAGAAAAAACACAAGAGGTGCGTTCTTTTTTTTAACGATAGTCAACAATTGTTAACAAATTAAATTTAAATTTTGTCATTCCCAAAGTTCAAGATTGTAATGTTCGTTCCTCAACTCATTCTTATGTATTTCAGTGTCATACAGTGCCATTTATAACTTACAACTTAGCTCTAGGAAAGGAGTTAAAAATGTTGAACTGTCAAAGTGAAAGGTCTGTTTACAAACAAGTAATCCGCTTTGGTGTGTCAATTTTGAATTTAAAAATGCAAGAAAAGAAAATTTATAAAAGTAAAATATAACATAAAATAGTGAACAATGAGAATAAAAATAAAGGAAATTAAAATTAGTAAAATAAAAAAAATAATTTGTATACTGGTAGTTTGACAGGTCAACAACAAAAGTGAAAAATTTGTTTATATTGCTATTGCTGGGAAAGCGGACATTTCTGAGATCTTCGAAATATAAACTTGCCTAATGCCTCTTACGATTAAATCAATTTGTATCATTGACATTTGAACAATGACAGTTAAACATGGTTCAATTAAATTTAAAATTTGCAGATACCCACACAATACAACCTGGACTACTTGACTGATGAAGTTTGTGATTTTGTCAATATTTTTGAACTACATAAGCACTTAGTTTTTTCAGAAGTATATCAAGTTAATTTTAGTAAAAATTTGACAGCTTCATCGATATTTATTCAACAGCATTGACAAGAAAAAACACAAGAGGTGCGTTCTTTTTGTTAACGATAGTCAACAATTATTAACAAATTAAATTTAAATTTTGTCATTCCCAAAGTTCAAGATTGTAATGTTCGTTCCTCAACTCATTCTTATGTATTTCATTGTCATTCAGTGTCATTTATAAAAACTTATAACTAAGCTCTAGGAAAGAAGTTAAAAATATTGAACTGTCAAAGTGAATGGTCTGTTTACAAACAAGTAATCCGTTTTTTCGGGTCAATTTTTAATTTAAAATGCAAGAAAAGAAAGTTTATAAAAATAAAATATAATATAAAATAGTGAAAAATGAGAATACAAAATAAAGGAAATTAACTTTAGTTAAATAAAAAAATAATTTTTTTAGTGGTAATTCGACAGATCAACAACAAAAGTCAAAAATTTTGTTTTTATTGCTGAGAATACGGACATTTCTGAGATCTTAGAAATATAAACTTTGCCAAATGCTTCTTACAATTTAATCAATTTGTACCATTAACTTTTGAATAATGACAGTTAAACATAGTTCAATTAAATTTAAAATTTGCAGATACCCACACAATACAACCTGGACTACTTGACTGATGAAGTTTGTGATTATGTCAATATTTTTGAACTACAGAAGCACTTAGTTTTTTCAGAAGTATATCAAGTTAATTTTAGTGAAAATTCGACAGCTTCATCGATATTTATTCAACAGCATTGACAAGAAAAAAAAACCACAGTCGCGTTTTTTTTAACGAAAACTGAACAATTTTTAACACACTGAATTTAAATCTTGCTATTCCCAAAGTTCAAGATTTTAACGTTAGTTCCTCAACTCATTATTATTAATTTCATTGTCATTCAGTGTCATTTATAACAACTTAAAACTCCATGCTAGGAGAGGAGTTAAAAATGTTGAACTGTCAAAGTGAATGGTCTGTTTACAAACAAGTAATCCGTTTTTGTGTGTCAAAATAGTAAAAAATGAGAATAAAAATAAAAGAAATTAAAATTCAGTTCATAAATAACGCAAATGGTAATAAATTTAATTAACTAAAAAAAATGTGTGTACTGGTAGTTTGACAGATCAACAACAAAAGTGAAAAATTTTGTTTATATTGCTGAGAATACGGACATTTCTGAGGTCTTAGAAATATAAACTTTGCCAAATGCTTTTTACGATTTTATCAATTTGTACCATTGACATTTGAGCGATGACAGTTTGGTTCATGGTTCAATTAAATTTAAAATTTGCAGATACCCACACAATCCAACCTGGACTATTTGACTGATGAAGTTGGTAATTTTTTCAATATTTTTGAAATACAGAAGCACTTAATTTTTTTTGTTCAGAAGTAAATCAAGTTAACTTTGGTGAACATTTGACAGCTTAATCGATATTTATTCAACAGCATTGACAAGAAAGAACTCCACAGTCGCGTTCTTTTTTAACGAAAACTGAACAATATTTTACACACTGAATTTAAATCTTGCTATTCCCAAAGTTCAAGATTTTAACGTTAGTTCCTCAACTCATTATTATTAATTTCATTGTCATTCAGTGTCATTTATAACAACTTAAAAATCCATGCTAGGAGAGGAGTTAAAAATGTCTAAATGTCAAAGTGAATGGTCTGTTTACAAACAAGTAATGCGTTTTTTGTGCCAATTTAGAATTTAATAATGTAAGAAAAAAAAGTGAAAATGAGAATAAAAATTAAGGAAATTAAAATTAGTTAAAAAAAAATAATAATTTGCATACTGGTAGTTTGACAGATAAACAACAAAAGTCAAAAAATTTGTTTATTTTGCTGAGAATACGGACATTTTTGAGATCTTAGAAATATAAACTTGCTAAAGCTTCTTACGAATTGATCAATTTGTACCATTGGCATTTGAACAATGACAGTTAAACATGGTTCAATTGAATTTAAAATTTGCAGATACCCACAAAATACAAGCTGGACTATTTGACTGATGAAGTTTGTGATTTTTTCAATATTTTTTAACTGCATTTAATTTTTTTTCTTCAGAAGTACATCAAGTTAAGCTAAGTGAAATTTTGACAGCTTTATCGATATTTATTCAACAGCATTGACATGAAAAAACACGACACATAGTCAACAATTTTTAACAAATTAAATTTAAATCTTGATATTCCCAAAGTTCAAGATTGTAACGTGTAACGTTCGTTAACTCATTGTTAATTATTTCACTGTCATTTTGTGTCATTTATAACAACTTAAAATTCAGCGCTAGGAGAGGAGTTGAAAAAGTTGAACTGTCAAAGTGAAAGGTCTGTTTACAAACAAGTAATCCGTTTTTGTCGGGTCAATTTTGAATTTAAAAATGCAAGAAAAAAGTTTATAAAAATAAAATATAACATAAAAATGAGAATAAAAATAAAGGAAATTAAAATTAGTTAAAAAAAAATTGTATACTGGTAGTTTGACAGATCAACAACAAAGTGACAAATTTTGTTTATAATTCTAAGAATACGGACATTTTTGAGATCTTAAAAATATAAACTTGCCAAATGCTTTTTACGATTTAACCAATTTGTACCGTTGACATTTAAATAATGACAGTTAACAATGGCTGATTCAGATGGGGGTTCGTAGGGATCTAGACCCCCCCTGGGAAATATTTTGTTTTATTTTCCTAGGAACTTCCTTGAATTTAAAACTATGGTATCGCATTATTGGATATGACTGCCATTATATTTTTAATTATTTTTTTTATATATATGAAAACAAATTTTTTATTTTATACTATCAAAAGATTTGATAAATTAACGACATTTCCCCAAAAGTGGTTTTCTGTCAAAAACAACTTACATTTTTGTTTCACTCAACTAAGGATTTGGAAAAACTTTAGTAATGCTTTGAATTATTTTCATAAAATTTGTTTCTAAAAGAAAAAGAGCAAATATTCAGGTTCTTAAAAAGAAACCTTGAATAAGAGATCGTCAAATTGATAATAAGTTTCCTTTGAATTCTGAACCTCGCCTTCAATTCAAATCAAATCAAAAAATCAAATGGGGTGGCGCAACAGTCCGTTGTGAACCAGGGCCTAGTGACTTACAACTCTCAACCATTCCTGTGTGCGATTACTGTTGTCAGGAATGGAAGGGACCTACAATTTTGGGCCGAATCCGAACGGCTAGTTTGAGAAAGCACTTTTTCATGACAAGAATTACTCTTGAAGGATTTGTCAATTCCTCGCAAGAGGCAGTACCCGCGAAAATTATTTTTTAAATTAAGGTGGCACAGGCAGGGATTGAACCCAGACCCTTTGCATGACAGTCCAACGCACTTTTTTTTTTTTTTTTTTTTTTTTTTTAAATTCATTTTTATTTAATTCAATCTTAAACCTATCTTAAAGCTAGACAAAAATTCATAAAACTAGCCTAAATTATCCAAAACTTACAACTAACTTAATGGTCCCATACGGACACTCTAAGCTAAACTATAACACTAATTACTAATGCCTTTCGGCCTTAAGATATATTTTACTTCAATTTAAATTTTATTTGTTTTGTTTTCATTAGAAAATTTTGAAAAAAACTAATATCAATAACCTTTTTTATTTTTACTTACAAACTACTTAAAATAAGGTCCTTAAATAAAACTTAAAACTAACTTAAACTACCTATTCTACCTATAAACTACTTAAAACTAGAACAACCACAGCAGCAAATCTAACGTGTTTTGTTTTTATATTTTACTGTCTTTTTTGTATGTTTTTTTTTTTATTCCATGTTTTTTTTTTCTTTGTTTTTTTTTTTTTGTTTTTAATTTTTTTTGTTTTTTTTTTTTATTTTTATTTTTTAATTTTTTTTTATTTTTTATTTTTTTTTTGTGCCACCATGCCTATTCTACTTAAAACTAAACCCTAAAACTATAAAACAAGTATGTAAGCCGGCCAAGGCTTAAAGCCCCATCCCGACTACCCAATATCAAGTGCCGATTGAAGCCACCAAAACTGGTTCTCCTGCTTCACCCTATCCGTTCGGTCCCGTTCGGACACAGCCCTACTGAACCGAAGGAGCTCTGCTCCGCCTTGTGCCATGACGTCCCGATTGTACAGGAGTCGCCTATCCACGGTTCTTCGTCTGACGTGGTAGATTAACGGAACTGCCAATCTATCCTGTATCAGACCGCATCTATCTAAAAAGAGGAATGCCTCTGGGGGAATGAAGCCGCTCAAGCGTGCACTCTCAAAATACTCGTCGTTCGGATAGAACGCCCCGAAAATTAAATTGTTGGTCGCAGACATAGCTCTTGCAATGTGACCTCGAACGAGTTTTATCACGAAATTGTCAATTCTGTTGATTCGAGCCCCGTTGTATAGGACCTCGTTTGAATAATAATGCACATAAGAAGATTCGGCTGTTCGATATAAGCCGGTACAGCGTCGTAAACACTGCCGCTCGAACACCCGAAACTTCTCCATCTGGGAAGGGGCAACGTTGAACCACACAGGACAACCATACACGATCATTGGCCGTATGAGGGCCATGTAGCAAATTACCTTCACTCTGGGGTCAAGCCGACTGCTAAAAAACAGCCGTTTCGTCAGAGCGAAGGCTCCTCTGGCCCTGGTCAGAGCAGCATTTATATGTCTGTCGAAATATAAATACTGATCTAACCAGATACCGAGGTACTTCACTACACTTTTGCTCGCCAATGGCTGCCCGTGAAGATCAACGATGACCATCTTGCGCCAATTCTTACACGTATCCCTCGTGGCCCTAGCCAACGGAGTCCGGAACAGAATTGTCTCTGACTTCTGGACATTTATTTTCAGTTTCCAGTCGTCGCAATATCGCTGAATCTTGTCGAAATCACGCTGCAAGAGAATTCTAATAACCTCAACCTTTCGGGCCGTTCTGTACGCAATTAGATCGTCGGCGTACGCAATTGCCTTTGTAAGACTACCTATCAGATCGCTGGTGTAAATGTTGAAGAGAATCGGCGAATTCACCGCTCCCTGTTGAAGACCATTTTTAATTGAGAATGTTGTGGTAGAAGTTACATTGCCACTTTTGACAACAAACTTTCTACCGTTAAGCATATCATAAAGTATATACAACAATGGCTTGCTAATGCCAAACCTGCTCAATTTTAAGTAAAGACCCTCTAACCATACGGTGTCAAAGGCCTTTTCCAAATCAACCAGGACAGCACCTGTGCATTGTTGTTTTGATTTATTCCATTGGATATCAGAAACGAGTTTAGACGCAGCATGAATTGTGTCATGACCCGCCTTGAACCCGAACTGTTTATCCGGAATTATTTTGTTGTCCGCAGCCCACTTAGTCAAAGCCCTATTAATGATTTTTTCGAAAACTTTGCTGATGCTCGGAAGAAGACTTATCGACCGAAGATTTGACGGGTTGGAGTTGTCCTTTCCCTTTTTCGGGAGAGGATGAACCACAGCGGTCTTCCAATGCACTGGATAATATGCATTATTCAGTGCATTATTGAAGAGTGTGGTGTAAATGTCGATTGCTTCCGTCGGTAAATGTCTTAGTACAACGTTGGATATACCATCGACACCCGCTGACTTTTTATTTTTTATTGAATTGAAGATGAGTTGAAGCTCAACCTTCGTCACTAACAAGGGACTTGGTCCCGTTTGCTCGGCGATTATGGCATTTGCCAAGGAATCGTCATTGAACCGCATGAAACCGCGGTTCTCAGATCGCCAATGTGTGATATCATTACGGAGGTAAAAGTGATTAAGTAGGGCTCTGTTTTCCAGGTCGTGGTTGGGGCGAATGCTAACATTCACCTTGTACACTTGCTGGAAAGCAGCTCCCACCGCCTCCACTTTTTCCTTCGGATCTTCAATTATGTAAAAGTCATCGTCAAAGATGGCTTCCTCTGGATCTATTTGCGCTGTCCTGAGTACGTCTCTGTTCTCTTCAGTTCTTTGGAGTTTAAGACACGGAAGGTCATTATCGTTTTTTTTCCTGAATATCTTGTTGATTTTGGGGAACATACTAGGGTCACTCGAATTAACTGACCGGATCTTGCGGTCCCAGTACTTGTTAATTGATAGCCTGTAGTTCTCCTTAATCAACAGATTGACATTTTTTATTGACGATTTCAGTGTCCTAACCTCCAAGTCGCGTGGGTTTGTAAGTCGTCTATGCAAGTTTTTGAGTCTTGTTAGTAAGCCACTCTTGTGCCTACGTAGTGCGTCAATTGTCGCGTTTCTGTAAGCGTCCATTTGTTCCCGTTCTTTGTACTTTGGGATTGTCCGTTCCATCGTACGTTTTATTGTTTCGTCCATCTGTTGTAGGTGTTGGTCAATTTCTGTATTTGTCAGGTTTCTGTTGTTTGGTGGGGCTATGTCACTCGAACGAAGTTCTCTCGCTAAGGCGTTGGTGAAACGAGGCCAACGCATCTTACTGTAATTGTAAGAGTGCGTTGCAACGTATTCCTCCAACTCCACGCGTTCGTTCGGAATCTGCATTACAGCAGCCAGTCCGCAGTGATCACTGTCGTACTCGACTGTCTGTAAGCAGTTTCGAGGGTGATTACCCACTTTGTCTGTTACTGTCAGTCTAGTGTCGTACAGCAAAAGATCCAGAAAGGAGCCGCTTCTTGGATACGAAGGCTTTTCGGTAGCCAGCAGGTCGACGCCATATTCAACGCTGTTAAGATTCATCAAATTAAAAAGATGATTACCTCTGGGATTATTATGTTGATTTCCCCAATCTTCATGTTTTGCGTTCAAATCACCGGCCAAGATGAAATAGTTTTCTTCCAAGCTCAGTTTCAGTTCCCTAAAAAGAATCTCGAGTTCTGAAGCAAAGTAAGTAACCTGCGGAGCTCCAGCCGCATAAGCCGCAATCATATACATCCGCTTCCCTTGAGTGAGAGAGATGCATACAACGCAAACTTCTAGCGTCTTGAGCTTTCGCAATTTATTGTTGTATATGACTTTATAATTAATGCCTTTTCGTATAAAGAGAGCGACACCGCCCCCTTGAGTGGAGTCAGGCCGGTCTTTTCTTACGATATTGTAATTTTTATGAGTCAATTTGTGTTTGTGGTTTAGCTTAGTTTCGCTAGCCATAAACACATCGGGACTGTAGTCTTTCAACAATTGGAACATATTGGCTCTTCGTTCAATCCTAATCAGTGAATTTACATTCACAGCTAGGACTTTTAGGCGCGTCTCCGGCAGCGCGCCCATTATGGTCTAAATTGCGCCAGGCCAGGCAACAAAGAGTAGAGATGATCTACCCTTTTGCCTTGCTCCTTTATCTGACTTTGCAGTCCTGTTAGTTGACCTTGAATGCTCAACAACAAGGCTACAATGTCAGGCTGCACCTCTGGTGCCTTAGGCACAGGGGCCTTTGGGGCAACCGTTGGTGGAGCCTGTCTCGTGTTTCCACTCCCTGACACCATTTGGGCGTAAGAGAATTTGGGATCTACGAATTTTTGTATAGGAGCCTGTCGAACTTTTCGACTTATTTCGGCTTTTTGACTGGCCTGTTTCTGTTTCATTTCCTGGACCTTAGGGCAACCCCTATAGCTAGCCGGGTGCCCTTGGTTTCCACAAAGGACACACTTGAGCAGGGTCAAATCCTCAACCCGCTCATTCCCCAGCTTACATTCACCTACTTTGTGGGTTTCTCCGCACCTGACACAACGCAACTGCATATTGCAGTTGGCATTGGCATGGCCAAACCTCTGGCAGTTAGTACATTGTAAAATGCCGTCGTGCCTTTTTAATGTATCCCAGCGTACAGCTTGATTGTCGAGAGATGTGATTCCCTTGACACTATTAACACTGCTTTGGGGCGATAATGTTACCAGGAACATTGGCAGCCTATAACCCCCTCGCCTGGACTTCACCGTAGTGAAAGGCTTGACCCCGATAAAATCGAGATCGTCTGTGGCTTTTTGACGGAGCTCAGCTAAAAGCTCCTCTGGTTCCGTGCAGGAACTTATACCCTTCAGAAGGACCGTCTGGAATTTTTCGCTCTTAGGCGTGTAGCTGAAGAACTCAGCTGTGGCCTCCTTAAGTAACTCTTTCACTAGCTTGTATTCGGCCAGTGAGAAGCACTGTACCGAATACCGCTTTTCTTTTTCGTTCAAAATATTTAGTAAAAAATTTCCCTTAGTGGCCGACTTACATACCTGTTTCAAGTCCTGCAGGTCAACCTGATAGGTCCTAATTGGTGGCACCTTCTCCTTCTTGAGCTGTGGTTGTTTCTGGTGTTGTTGCTGCTGCTGCTGTTTTTGCTGTTGCTGCTGTTTTTGCTGCTGCTGTGTCTGTTGCTGCTGTTTCTGTTGCTGCTGCTGCTGTTGTTGTAGCTGTTGTTGTTGCTGCTGTTTGGCCTTAGCAGAAGTCGATGGGCCCTCAGCAATTGGGCCTGTCACTGCTGCTGGCTTCTTTTTATTTTGCTCCGCTCCTGTGTTTTTGGGAGCGGGCTTGGGTTGTGGTTGTTTTTGCTGCCGTGGTTGTTGTTGCTGTTGTTTTTGCTGCTGGTGTTTTTGTTGCAGTTGCAGTTGCGCTGCCACTTGCTGCCGGCGCGCTTCTTGCTTAAGCTTTAGTTGGCTGAGGAGTGGCTCCATTTCCTCCTTTAGTTTTTTCAGGCTGTCTTCAAATTTACTGATGGCGGCCTGTTTAGTTTGCAGTGCCTCCATCAGTTGCTTTTCTTCATGGAGGATTTGGTCCACCTCCCCCTCCAACGATTTATTTGTTGGCGGTTCTGTCTCCGATAGGATCTTGTTCCTAAATTTCGGAGACCTAAACTGCCCTTCTCCACCCTCTGAGACGTAATCTGGGCTCCCAGAGTCATCACTCTCTGATGTTTCGTGCTCTGACGCCACACCTTTCGATTTTTCTTCCATTTTTTTCTTATTTGCGTTCCGCTTGGCTGGATTAGTACGTTTTACCAAGTTGGGAGATTGCCTTTTTCTCTTTACTATTGCCCACTGGTCAGTTGAATGGTCCGATTGTGTTTCGGTGATTTTTTGTACCGCTGCTTGCACCACAGTAACATCACCTGATGTATTGGCAGAGGTATCTTTCGATACCCCTGCTTTCCTCTCCCTCTCCATTTGCTTTTTTTCCCAATCAATAAAATCTACGATTTCACGATTGTGAAAAAAAGCTTCAATATTTTTTGTGCGCTCCGACCGGGATTCGAACCCACGACCCTTGGAGTTGTGTTCGGCCGCCACCTCCACTAGGCTATCGATTACTTATTGAAAACTGTGGCACAATGCCAACTTAGCAAATGCTCAACACTTTTTAAATTTAAATTACAAATTGAAAAAAAGATTAATGCACACTTCTTCACTCGCTGGAAGTCAAAGAACGACTGACAGTCCAACGCACTAACCATCATGCTACGGGTACTACAATTACGTCTCAAAAATTCGTAATTCGTAAAAAAATTCTAGCTCGTGCTTTTTATTAAACATGACATTTCGATGGTAGAAAAATCGAAAAAAAGCTTTTTTTCATTTTTTTTATTACGAAAATTATAAACTTTCTAAATTTTATCCTTAATTTGTCTTCTTTCAACAAAAAAAAAACATAGTTCGGTATTGATCCAGAAGAGTACCCTTCATAAACCGTTATTTTTAAAAGTTTTCTTAACAATGTTGTTATATTTTTTTTTTATTTTTAAAAAAATATTCATTTTTATTAACAAAACTCGATATCTCAAAAAGGGTCACCATGTAAAATGTAAATTTATAAGTACTTAAATGCACCTATGTCCTTAAATTCAAGAACCAAACATTTTTTTCTCTACAATTTTTAAGTTTTGTTGACTCCTTCAAGATCAAAATATTTTCTTTCATCTACGAGTAAGCACTGATAGCGATAGTAATAATAGACCCCTCTCCCTCGAAAATTTAATTCGAAAAAACTACGTCAAAAAATCAAGACTATTCTTCATATCAGTTTTTGAATTTTTGTAGCGGAAATTTGTACGAATCCCGAAAAACTGCATCATGAAATCCGTTCGTAGTGGAAAATGTCATACAATTTTGCATTACGAACGGATTTCATGATACAGTTTCTCGGGATTTGTAAAAATTTCCGATTACAATGGAACTCATGATAGGGCTGATTATTTTTTAAAAAAGGTATGTTTCAAAACAATTTCTTACATTTCTGGGTGAAATGAACCAACAATTCTCTAAACTATTGTTTTAGCCTTGAATAGGGCATATTTAGAAAACTGTTGGAATCTTGGAATGCTTTCATATGTAGTGAGTCGTCCAAATTAAAAAAAATTGAACATACCCTTACCTCATTTTATAACTTAAGTTGTCACTTCAGTCCTTGAAATGTGTATATGTAAGTTTAAGATACACATTATGTTATTTTAATTTTGTCAGCCTCCTTTACAGAACACATTAAAGAACATTTTTAATTGTTGAATAAAAACTCCCTTTATATGTTAAGTGTATGACTATGACCCCCCCCCCCCCCTGAAAAAGAGTTTGGATCCGCCCTTGAGTTAAACATGGTAAGAAAAGGAAAGGACACACAATGACAGCAACGAAATATTATTTTCACTTGTGTTCAATTTTTTGGATAGAATTTTATTGCGAATTCCATTGGTAAATACAGTTTTCAAACATTTCTCCAACCAACTGTCAGTCTGACTCCAATTTATAAGGATTTCTAAAAATTGTTGCTATTAAAAAGACCACTGGGATAAAAATTGATATTTTGACAGATCCGAACAAGAACAATCGATACCTAGGTATAGCAAAGAACTGTCACTGTCACACATTTGGAATAGGTTTTGGATAATTTTCTTCTCAAATAAAATATTTTTCACTTTGATGAAACTGACAATTATTGTGACAGAAATTTTTGTTAAGTTCTTTTCATGCTTGATTCAAATCAAAATCCATCTGTCACAGGATTGGATATCTGTGTTAAGTGATAACGAAAAATTAGAACCTTTTGGACACAAACAAAAATTCTGAGCCCTACTGCTTTTTAAACAACATTCAATCTTTTATTCAAAAATATCCTTAAGGTATTTTCGATTTCATAAATAAAGATAGGCACCTACTCATTAAAAACCAAATGAAAATTGAGTACGTATAAATAGATTACTTTGTTGGTACTTATTTTCAACAATGAAATCCTCTTTTTTTTTAAATTTACTCTTCTCCCTTTCTATTCCTTTCTATTATAAATTCTGGTCACCCTTTTAACAGAGTACGTAAATAGAGATACATTTTAATTCATACTTTTAAAGCCCCTACTAGGTTAGGTAGGTATGTAGCTTTTTCCTGGGTAAAATATAAACATACGCACATAATATCGATTCGGCTACACACAATGTGAAAAGATGGAATCATTTTATAACTAAATTATGTTCCTTTTGGTATACGAACATTTTATTTACATTCCTGATTTGACATGACGCAGGCAAGCAGGCAGCAGCCAGGCAGGTAGGTAGGTGGGTTCAGGGTCGGTTTTTGGTATTTTTCAAGAACCCTAATTCGCAACACCAGATGATAAAAGATTCAGAAACGATAGGATTTATAGGTACTAGCAGAACAGGCAGCAGAGGAGTATACACAAGCATTTAATACCTAAGTATGATGAAAAGAAGATGAACTTAAAAGGTGGTAGGTAAATTCCAATTCCTCCCCCTCAAACCAGAAATCAAATTGTATACAGAAATATAGCAAAACACGAGAAGAAAGAAGGAAAAATAGAAAAGCAATTTTGGAATTATTTTTAAAAATAACGACTCACCTTAAATTTGTTTATTTTGTTCTTTTTGTTTTTGTTGCTGCTGCTTTTAGAATGCAATATCCTTTATTTTTCCATGTAAAGATTCCGTTAAAAATCCTTAAATAATACAAAAAAAAAGAAAAATTGATTTTTAACTTTTCATTTAGGTATGCACTCTCTTTCTTTTCTTATTTTAAGTATTTTTGTCTTTATTTTAAAGGATTTTTAAGGATTTTCATTCACTTAATAAATAAAATTAGAAAAAAGGAAATATGTGTATAACTTTTAAACTTAAATTTATTATTTATATATTTACTTTGATTCAAATGTCCTTGCACTTCAAGGATATTTTTTCTTTTATTGCTGTTGTTTCTTTTGTTTTAAGCTGTTTTAATTGCAAAGAGGAAAAAGAACCTATATACTATATGTGTATATGTACAGTAACACTTTGTGTCTTGTGTATCTTTAAATTTTAGTTATGTTCGACGAACTTGTTGTGGGACGCGCTCTCAGCTGACTAGTGTTTTGTACACAAAAATTCATGTAAAGAGCTCTGTTTCTGTTTCTGTTCTATAGCACTGTGTTTGTTTTCTGGTTTCTGAAAATGAAAATATAAAGAAAATGGAATAAAAACATAAAAGATGGATAGAATGGAAGATGGAATTGAGAAAAATGAACCTTGCGCACACAACAGTTAACAGCTGAGTTTTCTAAAGGTGTATTAAAGAAACAACTTATTTATATGTATATTACAACAAAATATATGTAAGTATGCGTATTCTGAAACAGGATATGAGGATGAAGGAATATATAATAAATGGTATAAAAAGAAGTTAAGATAAAACAAAAAGGGGAATACCTAGGTAAAGTATTTAATTCAAATGAAGATATAAAGGATTTGGCAGTGCTGTGGACTGTTTTTAAATAGTACTTTTTTCACAAAGGTTCTCATTTTTCAGTAAGCGTAGTAGGTACGCAGATAGGTCTAAATTCTGCTTCAACTTTTCTTCTCGAAAACGTCTTTTTTAAAATCCGTGAACACGATATCTATAAGAAAAGAGTAAGCAAATGATATGATTGAAAGATGTACATCCTTTTTTATATCAAGGGAAATTAAATGATTTATCGACCGAAATCTAGACTTTCACTTTCGAGCGAAGACCATTTTGTTTAAATTCATAATTCATACAGCGTTGCTATATTTTTAACAGAATGGACTAGTTCCTTAAGCTAGTGACTACGTAGGTACTCAAATTTTAATTATCTTTGTGAATGCAAAAGTACACTACAAATATATTTAATCCTTAACTGTCATATAAATGACAAATGTTAATATATAAAATAGGAAACATCTGTGTTTTGACAACTTTAAATAATTTGTTTTGTTTCAAATTAAATAAAATTATAAATAAATAATACGGGGCGTATTCGTAGAGAATTGAGTCGTGATTTCTTGATCTATAGTTTAAGGCTTGTTGGTTACATAAACCCTGCTCTTATTCATAGTCAATTTTCTAGCTGTGTTTTATAAAACCCCAGGTTCTTCAAATGACAGGTCAAGGCAAAAAAGTACTGCTATTTTTTCAAATTTGTTATTTTGTGCTGTCATTCCTTAAATTGGATGCATAAATAATAATAAAATAAAATAAATGGGCAAGTTTAATGACGGATTTGTATAGAACAGTTTAAAGCAAGCATTTTTTACTATAAAAGGGGCAATTTAAAAAAAAGTATTATTTAAAATGGAAAAAATAGTTACAAAATAACGGTAATACTTACAATTAAGTATGATACATTTGTTTAAAGGCAACGTTCTGTTCTATTATCCAGTTTTTAAATCAAGTCAAAATTATATGTAGTTTTTTAAAAATAATAATGTGAAGCTCAAAATTTGAGTAAATAAATTTAATAAAGGTTTAAAGTGTAATTTTTCAATACTTCAAGATTATCTACTATTGTTTTTATATTAGAATTTATTGCTCTTATTTTTTTTGATCAAAATTGATAACTATATGATTGTATGTCTTCTAGTTCATGAGAAAATTGAAAATTACCAAACACAAATATTTAAACTAAATTACTTTTTCCTTGCTTAAGTATTTACGTAGTCCTAAACTTAGATTTAAATTTATTTATAAATTGCCTAAACTCTGGACTAGCTTAATAACAACATCTATGAATATGCCTTTATGAGTATTCTATACACAATTATATTTAAAAGCTGAACATTTTTTTTAAATTTTGAGTTATTCTGTCTTTAAAGAGCAGCTGATTGTGAAACGTCAAAATCAGTGTCCACTTACTTGGTGGCTGACATTTTTACCCAATGTCGCAAGAAAAATGTCAACTTTTTGTAGTTGCATTGATAAAATCAGAATGACTTGACAACGTAGTCATTGGCTTAGTGAATGCCTCCAATTTTCTTTAAATCTTAACCCAGGCGACTTCGTTCATTGTAGGTTATGAATCCATGATTATTCCAAAATGTTTATCTTCAAATACATTTGTAGACAAGAAAATTCTTAAAACACCCAGAATTTGCGAATTTGAGACGACTTTTCACTATCGCAGAACGGTTTTTTTAACAGTTAGGTAAGGGTCTCAATAGTTCATGTTTTAAATTTTAAAACATAAAAACAAATATTATTTTTTTCGGACTTAACCCTACTCTTTTGGTACTTCATTTTTTGATCCTAAAACCAGTTTTTTTTTTAATTCAATTGGAAAAAACCCAGGAGCTTCAAATCGATACCCACCAACTCTTTATCGATTTTAAAGCCGAGTATGACAGCATCCATAAAAACAGCTATACAAAGCAATGTCTAGTTTTGAGAACCCTGTCAAACTTATCCTTTTGTGCAGAGTGACGATGAAAGATCCCACCGATGCATTTGATGTCATACGACTTCTTTAATATCGTTCTGGAAAAAATTGTGCAAAACTCAACCGTCAATACAAGCACAACAATAGAGGCACAACGTTCCAAAGGTCCATCCAATTACTCGGATACGCAGATGATATTGACATAATTGGAAGATCAAAGCGTGATGTCAGTGGAGCGTTTTTGAGCATTGCGGTGTAAGCGAAGAAGATGGGTTAAGTGGTCAATGAGGGCAAGACCAAGTATATGCTGTCATCAAAAAAGTACATTGAACAACGACGTCTTGGACAAAACGTCACAATGGACAGCTATAACTTTGAGGTAGTTAAGGACTTTGTCTACCTAGGCACCGCTATTAACACAGACAAAGACACCAGCACTGAAATCAAACGAAGAATAACTCTTACAAATCGCTGCTTCTTTGGACTTAGAAGTCAATTGAGAAAGTAAAGTCCTCTCTCGAGCTTCTAAGATCACCATCTATAAGACACTCACCATTCCGGTTCTAATTTATGGTGCTGAGGCCTGTACCCTGTCAAAGAAAGATGAGAGCGTCTTAGGATGCTTGGAGAGAAAAATTCTTCGGGTGATTTTTGGTCCCGTATGCATAGATAGTTAGCAGAATTAAAGTCCAACATCAATGCATCAGCCGGAAGGTCTTCGAATCCAATCCCGAGGGACGGCGCAGTAGGAGAAGACCGCGACTCAGGTGGCGCACTAAGTTGGGTGAAGACCTCAACCAACTTTGCGTGCGATATTGGAGACAGCTAGCTAGGGACCGAGCTGGCTGGAGACGCATGTTGGTTGAGGCCCAAGTCCACCCCGGACTGTAGCCCCACCTTAAGTAAGTAAGTAAGTAACAATGGAATTGTTTACAAATGATTATAAGCTAAGAAATAAAAACTGATGAACGCAATTACAATTAGGGACTTAAAGTACTCCCACTTGACTTGTAGAAATACACAAAAAACATTGAGTTAGATTTTATTTATAGCTCATACTTTTCTTAAATTAATTCAGAATTTAGATAGTAGTCTCTATTTTAAACTTATGTGGTTCCACCATTGACTTATACTTGATATGGACATCTAGAAGCCGACTAACGTTGTGTATAACTATAAGTTCGTAACGAATATATGATTAATCTTTTGTCACCTTTCCTTCCTTCCTTCCCAAAAATCAGAATCAATTTAATGTATAGTCAATGGGTATATACTCGTATTTCTCAAATTGCTCTTCTAAAGTGCATCAGCTTGAAAGAAAAGTTGAATGAAAATTTGACAGCAGCTTTCAGCCTTACTTAACAGCACTTAAAATATTCAGTCTAGTTTTAATTTGTTTGTATATATCCTGACACTTTTCTAATAATTTGGATGATGTTGTTCTTCAACTACTTTGTTCATACGTTGACAAATTAATCTTAAAAAGGTATCAAATTACCTAAGAGCTTTGCAAATTCTATTTTTTTTTTATTTTGAAACAAACATCGATGGTTTCTTTCTTGTTTACATATGTCAAAAAATTGTTGTTCAAGTGTCATTTTTGGAATTTGTTACAATCATTTAGGAAAGACTTATGTTGGAAATTGTTGATTTGTCAATTTACCTTGCATTGCAAATTGAATAACGAAAGAAAAATTGAAGCATCTCTAAAATTGCTTGAGAAATTGAATGAAAAATGATAAGATAAACAATGTATGTTTTTAAAAAATATTTATTTTTTTCATTCATTACTTTCTCCCAAGCCAAAAAAAAACTATTGCTTCTTTGTAAACGAATCATTTACTTGGACAGTTGAACAGTTTCAACTCAGCTCTAAGGCTGAGTTACGAATTGTTACAAATCTTAAATATTTGACACTTAAACAATGAGTTTAGGAACAATGTAATAAAGTGATGTTGTTACAAACAGTAACAATCTCAACATTAAGAAGCGATAATAGTTAACGATTGTTAAAAATAGTTGAAAATAGTTAGAGAAAGGACAGACCTCAGCTTTCTGACAGCAAAAGTAAACAATTTGTGTGAGAAATTTTGTTTATATTTCTAAAAGTATAGAACTCTCTAAGATCTTCCCAGTTTCCAAGAGCTAAATATTATTGTTTCTTTGAAAGTTAACAAAATCATTATTAACCAATAAAATACATACAGTTTTTATTTGACTTTTGACAATCGAAATCAAACAATTTTAAATTATTTATATAAATTTGCCTTAATTTTTTCAGGAATGGAATGAAAATATAACAACGAATACCTACTTACATGTTACCACATTGGAACTTGTAATGTAAAATTGCATTATAGAAACTTTTTCTACAAACTTTTAAGGGTGAACAGAATTAACTGAAAAAAATAATTTCGGGCCTTATTCATTCAAAATTATGGAAAATTTATATTTGTCTGCGAATGCAAATTTATCTATAATTATATGAACTACTCTCTTATACTTTTTCCCAAAAATATAAGAAGTGTAAGTAAACCCTTAAATTCATTATAAGTTTCTTGGCATCACTTTAACTTATGGAAGTACTTGTGTCAGAAATGACATTAGTCATTTCTTTTACTTGTTGACGTTTGAATCAACCACACGTGTGTTTTTTGCGCATCAAAATATTATTTTTAATAATTTAAGTTTTCTTTAAATATTTCCCTTTAAAAATCAACCAAAAATGGGAAGAACAAATCGTTCACGTAAACGTCGCGATGAAATGAATAAAGTAAAGAAAGCTCGCAATGCTGCAAAGGAACTCGTCCGTCTAAAGAAAACCTTAGGCCTTCTCGATGCCGATGGCAATGAAATCATGAAAGATGTCGAAGAGGTGGCAACTGTCAAAACAGCCAAAGAAATTAAAAAAGTAATTTTACTTAAAATAATTAAATTTACTAAGAAACATATTAACCTATTTTTCTTTTGTTTCTGTTTTGAAGGAAAAACTCGCAAAAGAATTGCAAGAAATCGAACATGAATTTGAAGAAGAACGCGAAAAGGGTGAAGACATCACCGTGGTAAACGAGAAAACTGGCAAAAAACACACATACAACACAAAAACAATGAGAGACGAACACGGTTCCTACCCACCATGGTACAAACCAAGGAAAACACCCAGGCGAATCCGTAAGTTGGAGCACTCACGTAAAATGCGCTTCCGTCAAGCATGGACAACAATTAATGTTCCCTTGTAAGATGTTTTAATGCATTTTATTATATCTCCTGGTTAGTGTTAAGAATTCGTATGTGTTAAGAAAAACAAGTTTTTAATAAACAAAATTAAATGAAAACCCAAAGAACTTTTGTCTTAAATATAGAATACATTTATTTTCCTTTTTATTAGTTTAGATAAAAAACATAATTGACTTAAAAACGAATTTGCGGAAAAGAGAAACGTAACAAAAGAGGACTTCCAAGGCAAATAAGCTAGCCACAAACTGTCATGTGAGTGATTGTGTGTTAAGCAGCTGGTAAAAACAAGTTCAACATTCAGAAAGGGGGAGACAAACCAACAACAATAACGAAGCCATTTCAATCACTGTACCGTGCAGACACGCCACCGCCTTCTACTACCATCGTTCTCCTCAGGTCATTCATCCTTCTTCTCATCTACTGGAGGTGCTGCGATGGCATTGTTATTGTTGAGAACTTGTCCGCCAGTGAATCCAAGAATACCACAGCCCACTGCAGCCAGTCCTCCAGCCTTTATCCCCGCCAACAGACCGATCGGTCCACCGACACAAGTTCCCAATAGAGCACCCATTACAGGATACATGGCTTTTTTATAGGCTAGGGCTTGTTGCAGATGCGCTTCGCCCATTTGTACATTCTCTAGAGCTTCTTCGGCATTATCCGCTATTACTTGTACGCTCTCGGCTTGGTCCTGTACGAGAACTCGTACATCTTGGAACATGCTATGCAGGTCTTGGACTTCTCTTTGCAAATTGTCGAATTCTTTGAGACAAGCCTGTCGGGCTATAAGTTGGTGCTCTTGTAGTTGAAAATCCGCCTGAATTTGGGGTAAGGTGTCATTGTCTTCTTGTAGGGGAGAGTTTTCGTCATTGTCATCGGATTTTGTTGTGCTTGTGGGACTTTTAAGTTGCAGATCTAAAACAAAAACAAAGTTAGACGCGGAATTTTAGGCAGTAAGAAATTATATACTATTAAAGGGATTCTAACTGAAGATCAAGGTTTTTTTTGGAAAAAAAAGGTCAAGGGTACGACCTCAAGGTTGAAGTAACAAAATCAAAAGGAGTACCAACCTAATTCTTGAACTTTTTACGGCTCAAGTGGCTTTATTTATATGATTTATCCTCTTATTGATGACAAACAAGACAAAAATTATTATAGAGTCTAAGCTTAGATGCTCTAAAATGCAAACTTTTTATAGACTTCGATAGTAAATATAACAAATGCCTTATCGATTTTGCTATGAATCATATGTAACAGCAATTAATTTGAGAAAGGTATGAGTAGTTTCAAAACTGGCTATAGTATATGTTTATATACAAAAAGAGAGCAAATAAAAATCAATAAACACAAAGATGCCTTTCAATTTTATTACTTTGACCTAGTATCTTCTTGGGGGGTGGGGGTTTTGATTGTAATCACAGCCCGCCAACCCAACCCCATTTGAAAATAAATCTCTCGGAATCCCTTCTGCTGCCACTCACCCAAATATTCCCGCATCCCTGCCATGGCTTTGTTCTTTCCCGGTGACATCATTTCGTCGAACTTTTGGCGATCGTCGTCGCAAACTTTCTCCCTCAGGATGTCCATTTCCAGCATCAGATTCTTCAATTGTTTTATCACACGCATAGCATTGATTTCTTCCTTTTTGATTTTTGTCCAATCGCCCAGCGCCAGACATTTTTCGATGTTGGATTTGTGATTCTTCAACAAACCCAAGTGGTGTGGAATGGCGAGGTCGTTGAATTTGCGTATTGAAACTTCAGCTTGTTTGAGAGGAATTTTTTCAACGTTTTCAATTTGGTCGAAACTCATTTTTATTATTTTTCTCTTCCGTGGCTGTTTTTAATGCAATTTTTGTCCTTAGTTTCTTCGTTGAGTAAAATTATTAAAAACAATGAAAATGATTTGACATTTCTTATGAATAATTGAAGTAAAACTATTCAATTTTAATTATCAATTAAAAGGAAAACTTTTTTTGCAAGTACAAAGGAAAAGTTTGTAATTTATTTGATGGCGAGTTTAGGTTTGGTTCTGTGTTTTTCTTTCTTCGCTGTTCTGCTCTGTGTTGTGTGGCCTTTGGGTATTTCTTTCTTTATTTTTATTTTCATGAAGGCGAAGGGAACTTTTTTGTTTTGTTTTTTGTTCATGGTTCGTAATTTCTTCGATAATAATATGAATGAAGTTGGCTATGGTTTGGAAATCGAATGACATTGTGTACTGTGTACACTTCTAAGAATTTAATATGACGTTTACATCGACTACTGTGGCGATTTATGGGATTAAGAGGACCATTTAAAATTGAAAGAGGACGAATATGAAAACGGTTATTGGCCAGCGTTTATAGCAATTATTAAATTAGTGGTATAAAATAAACACAAACTTTCTAAGTAAAGCTATAATATGATAAAATATGAGAGACAAATATTTTACTCATAGTTTTTTTTCTGATAAGTTAGACAGGAATGGTTGAGAGTTGTAAGTCACTAGAAGAATTTATTTTCAGAAATTTGTAAACAAAATATAATTCATACGTGATATTCCCAGCATTACAGAAACTCAAAAACGTTCAAATCCATATCAAAACAGAGCCATGACACATCACTTAAATATTTAAGAATGGAAATAAAACTCTATTTTGAATATAAGTGCTGTCAAATTCAAAATACAAGCTGAATTTTCATTATAAAATGTTTTGTTTTTGTAAAACACCAAAACAGTAGGTAATTTTACTGTACAGACTTTAAGAAATTAAGTAAAAGAAAAAACCTCCACGTTGCAGAAAAGTTTTCTTTTCCCGGCGGAACTTTTGCATTCCATGATTTATTTTTGGAAATATATGAATAGTTTTGTTTTATTTTACTTTTAATTTAATTTTTAGTTGGTAGTGATTTTTTTCTCTTCGACTTTGTATATAAAACCGATTGTACTATCTTACTTACTTAAGGTGGCGCTACAGTACTGTGTGAACTAGGGTCTCAACCAACAAACTCCTGCATCTAGATTCTGGATTTGACGACTTTCCGGGCCGGAGCATTGGTTTCCATGCGCTCTACGTGTCCCAGCCATCTTAGCCGTTGGACTTTTACCCTTCTGGCTAAGTCTACGTCGCTGTACAGCCCGAACAGCTCGTCGTTCCATCTTCTCCTCCACTCTTCTTTGATGCATACAGGGCCGTAGATCACACGAAGAACTTTTCTCTCGAACTGAACCAAGGTGCTTTCATCCGCTTTTGTCATAGTCCATGCTTCTGCACCGTATAGCATATAGTATAGACGGGGATGATAAGGGTCTTATAGAGCAACACTTTGGTCCCTCGAGGGAGGACTTTACGACTCAATTGCTTTCTTAGCCCAAAGAAATAGCTGTTAGCAAAATTAATTCTGCGTTTGATCTCAGCGCGGGTGTTGTTTTCTGCGTTTACAGCGGAGCCTAGGTAGACGAAGTCCTTGACTACCTCAAAGTTACGTTGGTCGATGGTGAAATTTTGACCTTTCTTGACGACAGCATGCACTTTGTTTTGCCCTCATTAACCGTTCAATCCATTTTTGCCGCCTCTGCCTCAATACTCACAAAAGCCCCATTGACATCACGCTGAGTTCTTCCGATTATGTCAATGTCATCAGTATATGCTAGTTGTTGGACAGACTTTTGAAAGATAGAGCCTCTAGTGTTGACGTGTGAGCTCTGCACTATTCTTTTAAGCACGATGTTAAAAAAATCCCATGACAGCGCATCATCTTGTCTAAAACCTTTTGTCTCGTTGAAAGGTTCTGTTAAGTTGTTTCCAACCTTCATGCAGCAGCGTGAATTCTCCATGGTCATCCTGCACAAACGGACGAGTTTAGCAGGGATACCAAAACTAGACATGGCTTTATACAGCTCGTCCCTGTAGATGATGTCATATGCGGCCTTGAAATCGATGAAAAGATGCTGGGTGTCGATTTGGTGTTCTTGGATTTTTTCCAGGATCTGCCGTAATGTGAATATTTGATCAACTGTGGACTTTCCTGGTCTAAAACCACACTGATAAGGACCAGATCAGGTTCTTGACGATGGGCTTTAGACGTTCACATATTACGGCAGAGAAGATTTTATAGGCGATGTTAAGTAGACTGATTCCTCTACAGTTGGTGCAGTTTAGAGGATGTCCTTTTTTCAGGATCGGGCAAACAATACTGAGGTTCCATTCTTCGGGTATGCTTTCTTCCGACCATATCTTACAGATAAGTTGGTGCATGTTCCTAACCAACTTATTTCCAGCTGCTTTAAAGAGCTTGGCATTCAAGCCATCCGCTCCAGCGGCTTTATTAGACTACAGCTTAGATATGGCAACCTTTACTTCATCTAAGTCGGGAGGACGGGATTGTTGGCTTTCGTCGTCTATGTTGAATGGATCATCGTGCCTGACAGCAGAATTCAGTTCGTCGTTGACGTTATACAGTCTTTAGAAGTGGTCCTTCCATATCCTCAGCATTGACTGCGGTTCCACTATGATGTTTCCACTTTCGTCCTTGCAGCCTTCGGTTCGAGGTTTATGTACCTGTGAATTTCGTTTCTGGTTTTCGATACATTGTGTTGGCGGCAGAGAACTTCGAGAGAGGTTACTTGTTGTTACTCGGTCGGAAAAGGGTTTGACGATCTCTGGCGATTATAGCCGTTCGACATTGTACCTTCTCCCAGCACATCCGATTTTTGCCTTGTGTCTGGAAACCCGTAGTGCTACCTTCGCTACAACGAGGTAGTGGTCCGGAAAGTTTGGACATCCTTGATGCTGGAAGCCTGTTAGGCGTCAATCGCAATAAGGTCAATCTGGTTGACGGTATATTGATCTGGAGAGCTCCAAGTTTCTTTGTGGATGTTGAGGTGTGGAAAACGCGTACTGGCTACCATGACGTTTCGTCCCGCAAAAAAATATATGAGCCTGAATCCGTTGCCGGAAGTGTTGTCGTGCATTCTGTTCTTCCCGATTATTCCACCAAAGATGTCTTCCCTTCCTAGCTTGGCATTGAAATCGCTCAGTTCTATTTTAATATCGTAGCTAGGACACTGCTCATATGTTTTGCCTAAGAGCTCGAAGAACATATCTTTGGTGTTGTCATCCTTCTCTTCCGTGCCGGCTTGCGCGCATCTCAGGCTAATTTTGCCAAATTTAGCCTTGATGCCTAAGTCTGGCTCCAATGATAAAGCCGCATGCAAATAAGCGCTGTTGGTTTTCTCGGTAGCAGTCACCATAGTAAATATCGCAGTTTTTTGTTAACGGACCTAACATTCCACGTGCATATCCCAAGCTCATTGTTCTTAATTTGTTTGCGTAGGTTGTCAACAGTAAATCCGTCCGTATCCGAGGCTTGTTGGTGCTTTGCAACTGTGATGTTTTAACGGGCCAGGAAGTCACCCTGACGGCACAACCCCAAACCTGGAGTACAGATCCTAAGTATAACTCTAAGGACGGTGAGCCGGATACACCGCTCCTTGTAGGCCTGGAAGTCGTAGAAGCCCTATAAGGTGTTCACTAAGTAGTTCAACCTTACTGGAACTGTAGACGCCACCGTTGATTCCATCTAGAGAATTCATCCGCTGCCGTCTGGATAAGGAGAGGTGCCTTAGTGGAAACACCTCACCCCCTTCTCTCTCGTTTGCTGCCCCCAACAACTTTCGACTGAGTTTACGTTGTTGAGTTTACGTTGTTTGTAGCTCATATAAGTCGATAAGAAACTCAAAATGTTATTTTGTTTTAAACTATATTTTCAACTTAAGCTTTAATTTAATAGTTTTTGCAGTTTTATTTAATTTTTTTTTAAACAAACAAAAAATAAAACTCTCTTTAAACCTAAAATCTTAAGAATAATAATAAATTACATACTAGATTTAATAATATATTTTTTCTTTTATATTCTCTCAGTAAAATCTAAAATTATATAAAATGAAAATATGACAAATCTGGGAATGGAGTTTGGGATTTCATTTATAAGTATATATAAATCAAAAATTATTATAGTCTCATTATTCTCCTGATGATAAACATAAACTATTTTAATATTTTTTTTATGTCGATCCTTTTGGTTTTCTTGTATATATAAACAAACAAAATGAAATGAAACAGAACTAAATAGGCAAGAATAAAACTGAGTTTGAAAAAAAATTCATATAATTTATATATCACATTAAAATAAAATCAGGGATACACAACAACTACTTACTATACTTAAATTTATGTCAACTTTTGTAAACTTATAATAAGCTAAGGATTTTATTATTTATTTTTCTTAAACAAAAAATATTCAAAAACTAAATCCAAAACATTAATTGATTTTTTTTTTTATAATACTCTTAAGGGCAGTACGGTCCCGGTGAATTGCGACACTTGAACAGCACACTGATCATATTTTCAAGCTTCCGTGTCCTGGTTTCTGTTGCAACGAGGTTACTGTGAAGATGATTCATGTCCTGCTGTTGTTTCTCCTGTTAAATAAAGAGGAACATATTAGTATAATATGCCGCAACTATAAATCGAAGCTATATAGATTTTAAAAAATATTGTAATTTGACTAATACAAGCGTACGCTCCGTAGATACCAAAATTGTGTCTGTTTAGTAATGTGAAATACCGAAAGCACTGCGGAAACTAAGTACTACCAAAATGGTAGTGTCTAAACTAACACTTAACACTAAAATGCTGAATCTTATAGTGGTTCAATATTTTCACCATAGTTCAAGAAACTTAAACTCAACTTCTTTATGGCTGAATCACAACACGATTCAGCTTCGTCTGACGTTTACGAGTTCAGCCATAGGAATTTAATGCATGCTATTACCTACAAAGGAGTTTTGACCTTACGTTTCGTTCGACAATCGTAAGGAAAAGAACGTAATGTGACTCAAAACGGAAGTTCTAGTTCAATTAACTGAACATTTGCATTGTCTGACAGCTCAACAGCTGTAGAAAATGTCAACAAACAAAATATTTGCTCTTTAGAGAGATGAAATAATAGAAATGTCATTCAAAGCAACCTCGAAGCAAAAATACTCCATTTAAAAAATATTTGGTCCGTTTATTAACTAACAATTTATTAGAATTCAATAAAAAAAATTGCGCTCATACCCTTAACTTCATGGTTATTCGAACGCATTTTTGATACAATAGTTCGATGTTAGTTATAAAATTTAAAGAATTTCGTAGTGATTACTCTAAATTAGTGAATTAATTATAATAAACTGATGTTGAACATGCTTTTTTCAAGACAAAAATGTACATTAGTTCGCTATCAACAAAATGACTACAAAATAAAAGCTCAAAACTGACTTTTTCATCGAAAAAAGTAAAAAGAAAAACCTGAAAAAAACTTATTAACCTCCACATTTTGTTTTTGATTTGCAAAATGGCCTTAAGCCCAAAGCATCGTTTTTTTTTGTTTGTTTTCATATCTATTCATGGACTAATTGTCAAAATTACAAATACAACAATGTAAACAAACGGGTTAAGGAGAGTCTTTTTGCCTCGAAGCAGGCCCACCGTAACGCAGACGAAGCCGAAGCAGAAGCGTGTTTGTGATTCAGCCATTATGGATCAACTGTGTTCTCATCTTTTTCTTACGTCAAAGAATTGTTCAAGTGTCATTGTTTAGAAATATCGGAATTTGTTAGAATCACTTAGGAACGAATATTGCAATTGATAGAAATTGTTTTTCTGTCATTTGATTATGGTATGTAATAACATTTTTTGGTAGATCATGAGTTACTTTAAATTTATTGTTATCTTCAAATAGTTACAAATCGAAACTATTTGACACTTCATCAATGAGTGATGATGTCATATTGTTACAGTTCGTAACAATCACTATGTTACGGAATGACAATAGTTAACGGTTGTTAACAATAGTTAGAAAAACAGACAAGGCAGGTTCAAAAGTAGCATTGGCTTCCATAAACTTCAGCTAATTCCCAAAAATGGCTTCAGTTTCAACAAAGTTGAAAGAATTAAAAAATTTCGGATTAACTGTTAAAAGGCTAGATCTTTAAATGGACAAAAATACACAAAAAGTTATTCTTACCAATGTTACTAGCCGCGTCTTCAAGGAATCCACGACAGAATAAGTGGCATCTAAAGACTTCTGAAGTTCATTTGTAGTGATGCGTTCATTTGCAAGTGATTTTTCAATTTTGTGCAAACGTGAAGTCACTTCATTTGAATCAATCTCGTTCTCAAGATCACGGGCTTCGAAGGCGTCATCATCGTTGTTATCTAAAAAACACGCAAAGAAAATCAAAAACTTAAGTAACTACAAAAAAGGTTCAATTTTTTTTTTTTGAAGGCTTACCAATCTTTTTACAACTTTGTTTATCCGATTGAAGCACGAAACCCTCTCTGCACTGACAGTAGTATGATCCGTCAGTGTTGTAGCACAATTGATCGCATGGCTTCTCCTCATTGCATTCGTTGATGTCCTTCTCACAGTACTTACCCCCATAGCCTGGAGGGCAACTACAAGCTTCTGGACCGATGCAAGTCCCACCATTGCGGCAAGTCCCACTGCAAATTGCTATAAGAAAAACATAAAAAACAAAATAGGAAAAACATGATAAAAATGATCATGCAACATGCGGCGAACATGCAGCAGTGAAAGTGACATTAATGATCTCCTTCTCTAGGCTTACGTTTCATGCACGCATTTGAGCTCTTGGTGATCCGGCTCCAACCGGGACAACAGTCATAGACCATTTGCTTAGTGGTTTTGTGACGAACGATATCACGATATGCCGGCTCATGGACTAGCTGAACGCGTGTACACATTTGATTCGATTGATTTGTCTGCGCCGGACATGGGTGGCTGATGTGCTTCCACATTGGACGATTGTAAACTTCGACGGTTTTAACGGGCACCAACAGAGCACGCTGCTGTGCGCAGATGTGACGGCTGTAATGAAGAAGCAAATGAAATGAATCTATTTAGTTTGGTTTAGACTTTAGAGCAAGAGTCGAAGTCGATCGATTTATTATTGATCAAATAGTAAAAAAAAGCTTTAAAAAAAACTGGATTGATATAACTGTCGGAAATTATCAAGCCGACTTATGTTGTACAGAGAAATGATCGTAAGACGAGAGAAGCAGATACCTTATAGCTATAGTCGTGCCTCGAAACATTTAATTTAACATGAGAATGTTTGGATGACATTAAATTGATGCGGGTTAGAGGGGGGCTATTATAGTGTAATGACATATAGACATTGGAGGAAACATAAAGACGTGTTGTTGTCATCGGCAACTGTCTTTGAGTTCAAGTCAAGTTGGTCTTGTCGTCACTTTGTCTGTGAACGGTTGACGATGGATGGCGGCCGGCCGGCCAGAGCGGCGCCTTAAGGCTTTCTGTCATCGAATAAGAAGTGCAACCTAATTATATATTTTATAATGAAATTAAATTCAAGTTTTTATTTTATGCCCAAAATTCATCGACGTTGTGTCATGGAAAGTGTCAGGATTGAATTATTTAATTATGTCTTTGGGGTGTTGGAAAAGGGATGAGAAACACGAATTTAGGTACTTAACCAACATCAGACAGATTGAGCACAAGGTTATTGAAATTGAGTGTTATTTCATGTTGACAGAGGGCGTTACATAACAACTTAATTGATATTTCACTGTAAGATAAACTTGACATGCATTGGAAAATTTGTTCACTTGTCAAATTTAGACCATTGCTGAATTAAACTATATCTGTCAATGTCAAAAGGTCCTTTTGGTGATTTTCTTAAGTTTACTTTATAGAAAGATAGAAAGATAGATTAGTTCTTTATTATACAAAAAATGGTTTACAAATTTCATTTCTTAAGAATAAGAGCATGGCTTTTCTGCCGTCTGCCTGAAGTTTGCTTTATATGGATTGTTTGCTTAAGCTTATGACAGGATGAAATTGAAAATACTTATTGTAGGTACAATGACATCTTTGTATTGTAATATGTATACACTCTTTATCTCTTTTAATATCGTGTTATAGTCAAATAAAATAAACATGAGCACGACCAACGACCAACAAATGAACGAATATTCGTCGATTTTGACATTTCTTTCACATGAGAGTTTTTAATTCGTCGCGAATAAAGTTTGACTTTGATCACCGAAACCAAAACAAGAATGAATTTTTTAGGTTAAGTACGTGCGATTATTTTATTCGTTGCGAGTGTGGATAATGTGGGACGCGAATAAAGTTTGACAGTTCGTATCAACTTCTATTTTTTTCGCGACGAATAAATTTGTTTTCTTAAATTTATTAATATATGATATTGAAAAGTAAAAGTATGCATCATAAATGAAATAGAAACTAGGTATATTGCTATCGTTTTGTTAAGAATTTGTGTGGAAATATGTCTTCAAACGCATATAAACTCACATTTTGCAAGTCATTCGTCGGTCGCGCTCATGTGAATGCTGCTTGAGAGGAGAACTCGCTTCGTTAAGCATCGAGAAACCTCAAGTGATTAAGAGGAGAAATAACTTCGAGAACATTCAGCGCTCTTTTGGAAAATGCTCGAATCGGTGAATACCAAAATCCCATTACACATCATACAGAATCTCAAACGGGCTTCAAAGTGAAAGGAAACTCTAAAGACGATACAATTAACTCTAAATGCAGAACTATGCTCATAAACTTATCTCTTATAAGGACTCAAAAGAATTTTGGAACAATGTAAGGGTACTAGGAGGACGCTCTCAAAAAACTGCGAACAATAACTCCATAGGAGAAGACAGTCTTGCAAATCATTTTAAAAAGCTGTAAGCAATTAAAGATACCACCATGTTAGAGTTTAGCTATGCGCAACCACACACCTGTGTGTACAAACTAGACTGACCAATTTCACTGAACGAGCTGAATATCGTTTTGGATAAAATGAAAACTAATAAGGCACCTGGTGTCGATGGAATCCCTTCCGAATTTTATAAATTCTTCACTTTACAGTTCAAAAACAACCTGTTAAACTTCTTCAACCAATTCTGCGATGATGCCTCCGTTCCGATCTGTTTTAATAAAGCGATTATCAACGACATTTTCAAGAGAGACGAGCGTTGCTGAGAATTATAGGGGCACATCTATCCTAAATACGCTGCTAAAAGTTTTAAGCTCAATTCTCTATGAGAGGCTTATCAGATGGATTGAGTCAACAAACCGCTTAAGTATTTTTCAAGCAGGGTTTCGGTCAGGATTCTCTACTGTGGATCATTTCTTCGCGATGTCTAGTATTGCATCAAAGTATTTAGAAAATTCTAAGAGGCTCTACGTTTGCTTCGTAGATTTTAAAGCGGCCTTTGACAAGGTAAAAAGCCAAGCATTGATCTACAAGTTATCATCTTTAGGTGTATCTAGGAAATTCTTTCTATTATACTTCAAATTCCTGGATTCAACAACTGCGGCAATTTGGAATGGAAGCAACTTATCGGAATGGTTTGAGACGTCTACGGGTGTTCCCCAAGGATGCATTCTCAGCCCAATTTTGTTTGCCCTTTATATCGATGCTGACACTGACATTCTTCCGGGAGGTGTATTTTTTGCGGGCTTCTTAGTCAGAGTCTTACTGCGTATGCTGATGACCCAGTGCTATTTGCTGAAACACCATGTGCTCTGCAACTGCAAATCAACAGACTTCAAGACTACTGTTCAACTTGGGGCCTAAAAATCAATACAAGTAAAACAAAAGCTATGATTTTTGAATCTAGACACCGAACAAGGCTACCGGAGGAATCATGTAAAGGAGTTCAAGTACCTGGGAGTGTTGATAACATCTTACCTTAACTGGAGAAAACATACAAAGGAGAAAGGTAGGGAAACCAAACTAGCTATAAATCTGATGTGGCCAATTTTTTTCAGCAACAGCAACATTACCCGTGTTTTTTGGGAAATCTATTCATAGTAAAGTAGGATTTTACACCAATAACAAAAACAATATCCATAGTGAGAATAACACCGATAAAAGTTAGAGTACAATCTCACTATGGATAGGTTTTTGATATTTATACAAGCCTCGAATGGATCTTATGTGATTTCTTTCTGAAATGTTGGTACGATTGATATTGCATTTGTATCTCGATGGCTGTGTTCGTTGAGTAGTTCTGCATTTGGAATCATGTGTGTTTTCCATTGCGGAAAAAACAAATCTATTACTGTTGATATTATTTAGTTTTGTTAGTGAAAATGGACTAACTGGGCTTATTTTGCAAGAAAAAAACAATAGAAAAGATATTTATGTTTTGCTATGTTTCCAAAAAAGGTTTATCTCAGTTTAGAATAGATAAATCTTAACTCGACTCAGGTATATAAAGAATTGAGGTGAGCTTCAAGCTCGCTTCAACACCACATGTTAATGTAGTAGTCTACGAACAAACCCCCTTTTTGAAGTTTTTTATTATTATTTTGACAGATCTTCTTTCAGTTGTACCAATTTTTATATACAAAAATCTGGCCACTGCGGATGGTTTTGTTGGGAATTTCTCACTTTACTATATATGAAATGCGAACAAAACAAACGCGTTGATGTAGCATCGAAGTACCGAGTGTTCAAAGCAACAGTCAATACTTGTATGTTTTATGGGGTACGCACAACATGAGGAATTCGAAAGTATCCAGAGGTTCTTTTTCAAACGATTATTCCGATTACCTAACGCAACACCAACGTATGCTTTACAAGTGGAGTCAGGTTAAGCACCGATTTACATCAATAATCTTAAATCACATGCCAAATATCTGACTACAGTAGTGAAAAGACAAAACGGGCTACATACAATGTAAGTCAATTCTGTTAAGGCAACTTCGAAGAAACGCAACAACTTTCAAAGAATGGAACCATCTTGCTGAGGCACAAAATGTAACGCATCCTTTAACTGAAAAAAAAAGTTATTGAATGGCAGAATTTTACAATATCTAGAAAGGGCATCCTCTTCAGAAAGTAGAAACATTTACAGGAACCTGAACCACCAATTGTCAACTGATATGAGTTATTTTTGCAAGAAACTGCAGAAGCTATTGGTACCATCTTTAGGGCTAGAGTCGAAGTACTTAATCTAAACTTTGAGCCTTATGGATCCGACGTATTACAAATCTGCACTCTCTGCAATTTAAGAGAACTTGAAGGTACTCACCATTTTATAGCCGTTTGCCTAATATCGCAAGAAATAAGGCGATTATATTTCTAAGCCAATTTTTTGACTTCGAACGCGCTTATTGATATTCTCAACGGATCAATTGTTTGGGTAAATCTCTTTAAATTTTGTAAACATGCGTTGTCATATCGAAATAGTTTTTGAACGTTAAGAAATATTCTTTTATATTTTAAACAAAAACTACTCCGTTTTTAAGATTCGCTTTTTCTTTAACAATTTTCTCTTTAAAAAGTCGAATAAGTTGATAAAATAAATAAAAAAATGTAAAAAACAGTTTATTGAAGATTTAAAAACTTTTATATTTTACTTATATGTATTTTAGTTTAAAAAATGTCCTTATGTTCTTAGTTTTAATAGAATGTAAAACTTATCTATATATCATCTAGTGGGTTTTTATGGCACCTATTAGCTGCCGTTAAATTAGATATTGTAGTTGCTTTCTGACTTAACTTTTTATATAAAACTTCCAACGCCACCTTGAGGCTACGGCGAAAGTAAACAAAAACAGCTTCATGATAATACTACACATTTTATATACAAAGATGACATGTGCAGCGACTTACAAAAGAATAAAGCACATGTTACATTTCATAATATTTGATATCGACGATTTCTTATTGAACAAAGCTTTTTTGGTCTTTTTTTGTTTCACTGATTTGAGTGTGTGAATCCGATGTTTCCAAAAAAGATCAATTTATTCTCCAAAGAAATATAGAGATATATAAAAAAAGCAGCTGTCAATTTCGACACAATAAAAATCAGCTTTTAGCTATCAAATCACATATGGAAATTATGTTCACATTTTTATTTTCTTTGTTGATTAAAAAGCGGCACAAGTAAACCACTTACAAGTTCCATTCAACCATAAATCTCTAATCTTAAAATTTGATCAAAATATTTTTGCATTATCTAAAATCTCTTTTGTCTCTAATGGCCGACGGAGTCAATTATATATGCCTAAAATCTTAATTTTGATTTCGTATGCCAAGCTCATGATAACAGGCCTTACAGGTTTCGAATATTATCGCTGATTGCAATTCTATTCAAATTCGAATATTTATTTGTTTTTGTTAGCAAATGCATCTAATTATAGAAAATTTGACAAACAAAAAATCAAGATCAAATCGATGAAATCATGAATAATTTTACAGAAAAAAAAGTTCACACGATCGATATCTTTTTTAATGATCTTATATCTAAGACAAAACAATAAATTATTTCGTTCGATTCAGAGAATACTTGGCTTCGAAGACACAAACAATAAATGATAAATATACAAAATTAAATAATGCATCAATTTGGTATTGCACTCAATTCGGTTTATTAATAAATATTTAAAAACAAACAAATAAATCACAATCAATCTGTAATACAAACAAAACATTGACCGCGTCGATTTTAAGAAGGTGCATGACCCAAAACTGGGCGATTGTTTTTCGTGCGTTAAGTGACATTTGACTTTTAAAAATTTCAGCGTGCGCGATTCAAGTAAATGAGAATGGCTGCGCTGCTGATGCCACTTGTTGTTGTTCATTATTGAATTTTTGCATTGCATAATGTAACGTGTAGCTTTATGGCTATGTGCAGTGTAGATTAGTGAATTCAAATGGTTGTATTCAGAGTCACAGTTGGATTGTGTTTATACAGAATACGGCCAGGCGAAGTACCACTTAATTGTTCTTAAGATTATTTCCATTGAGATGATATTTCATTAGTGGAATATTAACCTTCCGAAATATGTGGGCATCACGAAAACGTTGTTCACATTCCATTTCAGTTAATGTAAATTCACACAACAATGATTTATCACTGAATGGCGGCATCCAGCGGATATTCTTTTAGCGCACCCTAGGGTAACATTCAGCGGCAAATTACTTGCAACCTGTTTCGATCGGGACGTAACGTGTGTATCAGGTACCTATCCGTTCCGTATATGCATACCTGAAAATTGTTTATAAATTATTCCACTTGCGCTCTTACATGTACACTGTACAGTATGCAAAAAAGGTCGGCAATCATTTAATTAAAACACCCAACGTCCTCGCTATACGTACCACATTGATAAACCTTCGCTAGTTCACATAGGTACTGGCAGTGGCAGCTTCCAATACCGGTATCCATTTTAAAGCGGCCGACCACCGCAGGAACCCGTTTATGCAATGATATCATAAACTAGTGCCACTAGGCGAACGGTATGTGTGTCGTACGTAATATGTAAGCAAAAAGTATATGTTATAAAAACATGAAGGCCATAAACAAATTACGAATCCTTACGTTACAGCTACAGCAGCGCAACGTACTGCTGACTGCTGGGAATCGTACTTTACTGGAATGCTGCCCATTTGGATAAATGTATACGCCTTTTGCTCTGGATAACAACAAATACGCGATGATAGTGAATATGGCTAACGGCTAACACAACTCAACTTATGTATGGTGATCATATCAAAGGCTGTTTTTTATGCTATCGCTGCCAGATGCCAGTGGCCTTAAACGCACAAGTCATCACAGCTTAATGAGCAGTTTAGCACCCATTATCACATAAATATTTAAGGGGTTTAAAACAAGGTATCAGAAAGTGTATTCTAATGGCAAAATTTTAAATAATCCGAGATGAGTGAGAAAAAGAGATAAATTATTTTATAGCTGCTAAGTGCTTTTTTAATGTCAATTAAGTTAAAGATAATTAAATTTCATTGTTTTTTTTTGAGGACTGACGTTTTTCATCTAGGGTTGACAGTTGCTGGACTCATCTTTATATTTACGATACAATGTTTGACAAAGTGAGATTTCAATCCTTCCAGAAATGACACTTGTTAGAACTATCTTTAAGGATATGAACGATACGGATTTTGACAGAACGAGATTTCTCCAACGTCATCCTTCAACTTTCTTGGCGTTCGATTTTCAATTATGACATAACGTCTGGTCGTTTACTTCATAAAGCTGTCAATGTATGACAATTATAATATTAAATTAGATTTGTCCAAGGAACATTTCACTTTTTATTACTGTTATAATCTCAAATATTTATAAACAAATTAAATTCCTAGAAACATTCATAACCTTTTTTATAGCTAAGAATTATTTACTATAAAAGAACCGTTATCCATTATCATTTCTAAATTTTACCATAAATTTGTTGATGCATTTGTAAAAACAATCTATAAAATACATTTTTATTGCAATATAAAAGACATCATTATTTTACCGACTTACATAAGTTATTTCCTCGTATAACTGTCATAATTGTGTATCTTTTCTTTTATCTTAAAAGTCTAAATATTAAACCTGAGATTTTAATTGAGTCATTTGAATATTATCTTGATGTCCCATAAACTTAGAATGGGCTCAATTCTCGTTAACAAAAACAACAGGGACCCCCAAACTTATTCACTCGTATATTCCCCTAATCAGCCTATTTCCAATCAACATTAGCTCTGGTTATTTTTTATAGCCCACAAAATGGCTTTCTAAATAAATGCCAAACATATTTGAAATCTCTGTCAACGTCTAATTTAAATGCCCACATACACCCACTGGTTGGTTAGTTAGTGTGGTTCGGAGCGGTGGCGGTGACTTTCGATGGATGGCGGCGCGGGATCCCCCAAACGAATTGGATCTCCGCATAAAACATCGGACCAACTACATCAGTCTGCATGTCGTTGTCGTGCATCTTGTAATGGCTGTTGCAGCTGAAAGTAATGTGCTCACTTAACATTGCATCGCCTCCTATAGGCACATAATGTTAATGTTGCAGGAGCGACTAGACAAAATGTTTGCTTTTAAAATTGCTTGCGCAGCATAGACTTCCCATAACCAACAAGCGACAAGAAAGTACCACTACGAGCTCCACGCAAGTGCGGATGCCTCAAAGACTTGTGTCCCGTGCAACAATCTGTTCAATATGGCATTACCGCGTCTTAATTTCAATTACATTCGTGTTAATTATTCTCCCAGTCAAATGGAGATGGAGACGTGGTCCTCCTCCTCGTTGTACACTGCAAAGTACATATCGTACATGCTGTGCTAGTCTCGCTTTCAATGAAGTCATAGTAATGCACTGCCTGCTGTTTTCCAAGATTTTAAATTGAACCGACATACAGAAAGGATGTTCGTATTAATCAACCCGTGTGATTCATGCAACAGGCGTAACCGTTTTTTCTGCTATGCCATTGTGAATGCAGTTTATATATTATAATGACAGACGATTTTTTCATGCCAAAAGATGGCCTCATTCCGAATGAAAGAGCAAAAGTTGCACCGAAACGGTATAATCAAACTGACACCTTTATACCTAAGAAGATGTCACAAGTCACAGTGAAGTAAGTCTAAAGTGGAAGTGGAATCGGTTGTTTATGTAGGCAAAATGACCAGATGACAGGTACTAATCTTGGCTTGGACAAGACTGTTATGCTTATGGCGGAGCCGAAAATATTCCAAATGTTCGGCATTTTCTCTTTGTGTCATTTTAATATATTCAATGTGACAGATCTTATGGGATTTATTTTGTGTGCAGTCTAAAAATTTTGTTTGTGTCCTACCTGCCCGTTTAGAGTCTCATTCACACAGGTGGGTTTATAATATCGTGTTTTTTTTTTTGCTGTTATTGAGTAAATTAAAGCACAGGAGAATTGAGAAAGCAATTTAAATTAATAAATGAGTCTACGAATGTGGGACAAGCCTTCAACAGGAAAAGGCGAAATTAAGATGCTAATTGAATGTCAAAATGATAAATTCAAACAAAAAGAAAAGAAGGTTACTAAGCTGCGCTGTGCTACGACTGCGCCTGTGTCTTGTGCCGTGTGGTGCTTGTGCATGAGAAGAATTATGTCTTCAGAGTTTACCAGGGTCTTGTGTAGCTTGGTTCAATATGTTAACTTTTATTTCAATTTATGTATTTTTAGGCTTCGTGACAAGTTAAAATCGTGTTTAATTTGCTGGATAATAATTTTTGTTTAAATTTAACAAAGAGGATGCTCTCCTAGGTTAAATGTTAGTGTTGCATGTAATCTGGGGGTAGATAATGTTTACACATTAAAGTTTCACGCAACGTACACACAATTTGTGTATGTTTTTACACGATTGCTTTTTACGTTTTATTTTGAGTTCCATTAAAAACTTTTGCATCGTTCCCTTCCTATAAATTTTAAGTTCCTGAAAACTCAATTTTGTGGAGGAATTGTCAAAAACTGCATTTCTTTTAAATTCAGCTATTCCAATTTTAAAAAAGGACTTAACCTCACATTGATTTATCCCTAATAAATTATATATAAAAATAATAATTTAACCAAACCTGACTTTAAATAACCACTTTCAAATAAAGATATTACAACAATATTTGTTGCAATTTTAGTAAATATTTGTCATAGTATAGAAAAACATTACTGAAACGTCAACAATAATTGCAACAACCACAACTGTCAAAATAAATTAGTAGTAATTTGAAACAAAAACTGTATTTTATTATCTCAGCAGCATAAAAGTCATAAAAACTCTACCATAAAAACACGAAAAAGCACTTCTGTCACAATAGGAGTTGTTTTTTTTTTTTTTTTGGTGTTGTCAAGTTTGTTTGTATTATTCATATGGGTCTGTATAAACAAATCTCATATAAAACTAATTTTCTCACAATCTATTGCTTGTATTTTAATGCATTTGTCATCTGCATCTACATCTGCAATTTACCATCCTATAGACAAAAGAATTTCAAATTCAAAATTAAAAATAAGCCAGCAGCTATTGTGCAACCAAAATATATTGACAGACACTCTATAACTTCATCACACAGCTGGACATTGTTCATAAGATAAACCGTTAGACATAATGCTAGCCTTAAGTCACCACATGAAACAATGCATTTATAATCCAAAGAAGAGAAAAAGACTAATCGCTTAATTAACATTTTGTGGAACGCTCCCAAAAGAAACCTTTCAAATTTATCAACTAAAGTCGTCAATCAAAATTGACATATATAGAATGCGCTTTACTAAAGTAAAAAACTAACAAACAAAAAAATGTCATCCCCAAAATTAATGAATTTTGTTGCAATACAATCAACATCCAATTAACATAAATAAATATCAGATAAACGACAGTCCAGGTTAAGCAAAATAAAAAATCGACTTGAAGCTGACATTTGTGTGACGGTACGCAGTACACTCGTTAATGGAATCTGACAGCTTTGAGCACTACGTCTACTGCTTGATATGTGAACGCCCCCTAAACGGGCTGCATTCAGTGCATTTAAATGATACCATGGCGGAGTTTAATGTAATTTAATCACCGATGATCTCGTGCGTGATCTTTTCCGTTATGTCATCACATTCGGTCGTTACCGTTGCATTCGACCGTCGAGCCTCGGTGGCGTTGTCTTCGAAGTAAATTGAATTTGTTTTACTAACCCAGTCCCCATCCCCATTGACATACTCTGCATGTTGTTATTATGCTCCTTGGACTATATTGCGTGCTTCGAAAACAAGGAAATCAGATACTTGACTTTCTTCAGGCGAACTTGGGGGCAGACAAACAATTTTTTTTGTTGTTTAAACTGAAATTATTTGCATTACATCAGTTTCTTTGAGGAAAGAAAAAAAGAAAACCTTTCCAATTTTTTTGTTGTTGTTCGTATAACATTCTGTCACCCGGGTTTATCATCTGTGGCCCCTTTTGAATAAAAACAACAGCAAGATAATGGTCAGATGAATGCCGAACGGATTATCATGACATGAAGAAAATGTTACAAAAAAGCCTCTTAGACAAAACGTGATTTTCGAATTAATGAGAAGTATTTTCTCTTTTTTTTTTGCCCATTCATTTTGATTTTCATTTTAGATTTGTTTAACATCTCGGTAATTGGTTTTCATCGTTCGATTTACAAGATGAAAATATGCTTAACGCAGTTATAATACTCGCAGCAGCCAATCATATTGAATTTCTTTGACATAAAGTCGTGCAATAATAAGGCAGTTTCTACACGGATTATGAGTGTGTTTTTGAATTAACATATTTATGTTGCCTCAGAGTGGGATAAATTACAAAATTAATTTTGAGAGATCATAGATGATAACGTTATATTTTTAAGTGTTAAATATTATGTTAACGAGTGTTTAGATGAAAGAAAAAAATGTTAATTTACAACGTCACACAGATTTACAAGGTACGATTTCAATCGAATTGAAAAAAAATGTAATAAAACATAGATATACTTTTTATGCTTTCAAAAAAAAAAAAAACAAACAGAACCAAATTAAGTAAATTATTATTCTTCTTCTTTAAGTTCGTCTAAATTAACATTGACATAAACACTAACACTAGTTTTGCCGTTAAAAAAATACAGCAATATAACAAAAATAAAGCATCTTACAATCTTGTTCCATATTTGGCACTTTTAATTTCAAATTTTTACCTTAAATCTGTGATAGTTAAAAGAAACTAAAAATAAGTCAAAATTAATCTATTAAAAGGGTTGATGTAAACGTAGCTTTAACAAGAAAATACCATCAAACAATTGGATAAAACATTTTGGACAGCGTCATATTATTCTGACCAAAAATTCTCTATTTAACAGGATGGGAATCTCAGACTGACATTTTGTTTTGCCTACAAGCTAACTGCGCACTAAATGTGAGAAAGTGTGCGTGAAATGATGCAAAAACCAAACACATTCTCGCATTCAGTGTTCCGGCCCATCAAAATGCTTAATTTTAGTCATCAGTGACATCTAAATGCTTCATTTTGGCCGTCGTTCAAAAACGAAACAATCCGGATCAACAGAATCTGAAGTGCTGACATGGTCTTAAATTGGAAGATTTGTATAGCTTTTTAATTTCAATCCAAATAAATGTTGTAAATGTATATTAAATAAAATAAGATTGACCAAATACATACGAATTTAATGATTTATTAGTGGTGTATTTTGTTTAATTAAATTATTTGCGAACGCAACATGCGCTGTAACTGGTTAAGTATGATTGGAAATGGGCAAAAGTGTAACTCAATACTTTGTAAAACAGCGAAACAGACAATTTTTTCAGGTGTAGTTTGCGTAGAGCATTTTTTTGGCGACGCACGGTGGGGCAGAATGACCTAAAACGTGGCATCAAATCAACGGTTAGAGCTAGAAGGTTGAAATTTTGCAAGCAGAAGATATTTTTAGATCAGTGTAAATTTAAAGAAATTTAATAAATTAAGTACAAACTCAAAACAAAGAAATGTTTGCAATGTATCTATAATTAAAAATCATCGCTGTCATCTTCACTGTAATCCTCATCACAATCGAACTCAAAAACAGTGTTCGATTCATCGACATTTGGAGGTTTAAGCAAACAGAGGGCTTCTTTGGGTAAAGATTGGATTTTTTTTTGCAGTTTTTGCTTGGAAGTAATAATTGGATCCGAGCTCAGTATAAAGAAATTAAATATATCTTCGTTCGTTTTTTCACGGCTGGATTTTCTTGAGAAGTTCTCACGGAAATTTTTGAAATCTGTGTTTCGTGCTTCCTGCGCTTCCTCTGAAAGTTGTCCGTGGGCAAAAGTGCAGATGATATAATTTCTGGGCCATGAATAAAATATTTATGTAGAGTTGGAGCCGTACGATACCAGTGATATTAATTGACGAAGTACTTCGCTGTGTCAAACGCAAATTCCCTGTACTTTTTAACATCAATCTCATATCCACTGGAAAGTTCAGGGTTTTGAAAAAACCGCCTAGTTGTGTTGCCGTCATTTGTGTTACCAAATCCCGGCTTTGGTTTATCTACAATTAAGCCACAACGTGTTCTCGGAACTCCCTTTGAATTCGAGCCTTATTTTATTATTGATGCTGTGATAGTTGTGCTGCAACTAATACCGCCAAAGCATCTTCTCCCGTCATAAAACTTCTCTCGTTCGACTGCGATTTTTCAGCCCGAATGGGGCTTACACTCACTTCTTTTAAAAGCTCGTAAATTCATAACTGAGGACACCAAGAGGTACAGAATCTTTCAGGTCGCAGGTTTTTTCCCTTTTCGATCGTTGGGAAGAATTTTCAAACTCTACTTATGGACACGTATATTAAAACTGATCACAAAACTTGGGTGAAAATGTCGATTACTTGATCCATTGAATGAGTTGTGCATGAATTCAGAACGATTTTAAGACGATTTACTTGCAAACAAAATATTTTTGCCGTTCATTAACAAAAATTTATTAGAATTCAATACAAAAATTGCGCTCGCAACCTTAACTTAATGGTTCTTCGAACGCATCTTTGATACAATAATTTGAGGTTAATTATGAAATTTAAAGAATTTTGGAGTGATTACTCTAAATAAGTGAATTAAGTATAATAAACTGATGTTGAACATGCTTTTTTCAAGACAAAAATGTACATTGGTTCCCTAACAACAAAATGACTGCAAAATTAAAGCTTAAAACTGACTTTTTCATCGAAAAAAGTAAAAAGAAAAACCTGAAAAAACTTATTAACCTCCCCATTTTGTTTATGCTTTGCAAAGTGCTGTTAGCCCACGGCATCGTTTTTTTTTTTAGTTTGTTTTCACATCTATTCATGGACTAATTGTCAAAATTACAAATACAATAATGTAAACAAACGGCTTTTGGAGAGTGAAACGTACGATAGATTCCGATCTTGGTTAATGGAGTATTTTCTGACTTAAGGCCCAACTATAATAGACTTAACCGAGCGTAAGCCAGCTTAAGGGAACGAACCAATACGCAGCCTTATATGTCACTAACCATAATAGACGTTCTGCCCAGTTTCGTTAAATTTCGCTAACTTTCGCGCAATTACGCAAGAGCCATTTAAATGGCTCGAGCTTAAGCAAATGTCAAATTTTCTTAAGTTACTTCAATCCTGTATAGATATTTTTTGTTTTGACGATAACTTCTGATAACTTTTCGATCGGTTTTGACATTAGCTTATTTTCGGTAAAGTCTATCATAGTTGGGCCATTAAGGCTCAACTTCAATAGACTTAATCGAGCTTAAGCCTTATATGTCACTAACCATAATAGACGTTCTGCTCAGTTTCGTTAAATTTCGCTAACTTTCGGGCAATTACGCAAGAGCCATTTTAATAGCTCGCAAATGTCAAATCAGGCATTTGCTTAAGTTACTTGAATCCATTATGGCTAAATCACAAACGCGCTTCAGCTTAGGCTTCGTCTGCGTTACGGTGGGCTTGCTTCGAGGTTGCTTTGAATGACATTTATATTATTTCATCCCTCCAAATAGCAAATATTTTGTTTGTTGACATTTTTTTATTTTAAAGCAAATGTTCAGATAATTGAACTAGAACTTTCGTTTGGAGTCACATTACGTTACATTACGTTCTTTTCCTTACGATTGTCAAACGAAACGTGAGGTCGAAGCTCCATTGTGATAGCATGCATTGAATTTCTATGGCTGAACTCGTAAACGTCAGGCGAAGCCGAAGCTGAAGCGTGTTTGTGTTTCAGCCATTATGGTTACTTTTTGTTTTGACGATAACTTCTGATAACTTTTCGTTTGGCTTTGACATTAGCTTACTTTCGGTTAAGTCTATTATAGTTGGGCTTTTACGCATTATAGTTCTGTTTGTTTTGCATTTTTTTTTAAACTAAAGTGCACCTTCTACGAAATCTTTCACTGTAAACGAGCCCACATGCAAGTGAATTCTAAATTCGTCTGATATAATTCTGATTCACTTTTTGCTTTTTTTGTTTTTGAAGTCTTAAAAAACGCAACCGACGCGCGCCGTCTGTCGTCACATTCGCATCAAATACAAATATTTATTTTTACAGTCGTTATACAAACGCACTAGACTCGCGTTGCGTGTTTATTTTAGAAAAGAAACATCTTTTCTGCAACATTTGTGTTTTTAGCACCATATCTATGAATGCATGGGTATTGCACCAAGCACCCTGCATTTTATAGGTAATAAAATTCATATTATAGGGATTTAAAAATAGGGGAATAAGACTGCCGCTGCTTGCTCTATTCTGAATTCTGAAACTTGTGGAGGACCTAAGGTTCCCGCAGAATCCATAGCAAGAAATATTAACAAAAACAACTACAAAAAAAAGTGTCCAAAGAAACTGTTCTTCACTGAAAACGAATACCATAAGTTGGAAAACTGATGCTGGCTTGTCTTCAATAAGAATATTATAGGAACGCGAACAAAAAGAAAAAAACAAGTAAAGTAACACGTTAGTTGTCTGTGTCTTGTTTGGCTCCAAAGAAGTAAAATATTCTACGTTATTATAGCATGGGGGCCAACGACCGACCGACCGTAGACCAAAGACCGAAGATTAAACACGGCTATGGATATGAATGCATCTTCGTTCTTGTATCTCTAACGTCTCTAATTTGAATCAGATTATTATTACCACTTTTATTGTGTGGTATTCTAATGGTGTGCTTTTGGTTTGGCATGACTTCTTGACTACTCTGGGTGCTCTTTAGATGAATGTCAGAGATAGACACTACGAGAGTGTAGACTATTCTATAAATGTGCTTCGCTAATCAATGAGGAAAACATTTAATGGAGTTTATGTACAATATTTAATTTCTGAGGTTAATGCTAAAAATGTGTGAATAGCTTAGGTATATATTAAGTTTTATGTTATGATCACATCACGCATATTAAGATTAACAACTGTTTCTTGGTTCGTTGGACGTAGGTTAGGTACATAAATTTATAGGAACCTATAGAATTACACTTTACCTTAAGTATGGGCGTGCATATTTAGAAGTGTTAACGGATATTATCTGTCATTTTGATTATGAATTGTGGCGGATTAGTGATCCACGCTTATTCATTGCACCGAACCTACACTAATCAACCTTCACAAAAGTTCGTATAGTAACTTCCTATAAAAGAATGAAAAACAAAAATAACAAACATATTATTAAATTAAGCTTCTTCATCTAATGACCCTTCATTAATAAACTATTTAATAGCTATCGAGAAAAACTGAAGGAAAAAAGAAATCGGAAAGAAAGAAAGAAACATTTCCATAAAAGGCTTTAGATTTAGGGTCATCGCGCAATTATCACAGATATTAGATAAAATATATTTTATTTGAATAATGACGACACGCTTTATTAAGACCTTAATCTGACTTTAATGTATATTGTCTAGAGCATAGAGATATGCAGGCAGGTATCTATAAAGTCCTACAAATAGCTTGACAAGAAAAAAAATAACGTGGAATTTTTCTTAATATTTATTTTAATGGGGAGTTGGATTTACCTGATGGCAGTTAACATATCTACATGTGGCGTCGCTCGTCGTAACTCTGTGGTGATCTTGGTGAGATACAATAAAAGTGCTTAATATAAATTGGGCTTTAAATTTTCAAAAGATATTGGAATGAATAAACAAATTGACATTAATGAGTTAAGGCTTGAAAAAAAGAACAATATTCAGAGGATGTCCGTCCATATTACAGAATGCCAGATAATAATTTAAGACAGAAAACAAGATTTTTACTCCGAGAAATAAAATGTTTCTTGCTTATAGTTATAAGTGTAAGTCAAGAAAAGAGTATGGACGTTATACGTGTTATAGAACCAAGCTTCTTAACAATCTTTATCAAAATGGGGCTATGCAAACGTCATAAGTCAACTAAAAGTCAAGTCAGCCATATTGCTTGATTCTTTTTTAATAACACATGTAGCCTATTCATACATACATATTTCGTTCTGCTCAGTTTCGTTAAGTTTCGATTAGTTTTGTGAAATTAATCAAAAGTCAATGAAATGACTTTGAATTCAAAGAAACGTCAAACTTAAATTTTTTTTAACTCAAATAATTACCTATAGTTTAACTATTTTGAACTACTTTACTATTTTCTCAGCTGTCAACTAATCCATAAAAGGAGATGTTATACAAAATTCGGTCGTTTTTCTTTACCACATTTCCATCTGAATTCACAATAGACATTTTTTATCTATTTCTTTATTTGTATATGGTTTTGATGAATTTTTGAAATAAACTCAAATGTTGACTTTTAATCCCACATAGGTATTAAATATTTGACATTTGCTTAGGTTTGTTTGTTTTAACTATAACTTTCAACGATTTTGACATTAGATTGAGTTTTGTTTTTATTAACCAAATGTCAGTTTAATTACATAAGTGATATACACTTGGGAGAGTTACCGCAACACTTAGTTATGTAAGGTTATCTTGATTTCATAGCACTTCTTCAGTGATACCTCGCAAATAAATAGTTAACCAATGCCACAAAATCTGTCAACTTTTCAATGCTGACGGTGTACATGTGTATTCAAAACACTTAAACTGTCAAAATATTCAACACCAAGCCTTAACAACAAACCCAAAGATTAAAAATCAAAATCCTTAACCTTATTAGTTCAACATTTCTTGAAATCCAATATGTCATGCTGGTGGCTGCCATCATATTGTTACCCTTTTAGAATGTTCCTATAATGCATTGTTATTTCCGTTTTATAAGCGGATTATAAGTTTATTTTTTTTAAAAACATTATTTGTTCATTAATAAAGCTGACGATGAAGAAAAAAAAAATAACCTTTCATTGTTGGCTGTCAGTAGAACATCAGCCACACCCGAAGTATAAACTGACACTTTATTGCAACAAAACAGTGTGTAAAACACACCTTATATTTTGTTGCATGCGCATGCTCAATGAATTAATCTTTGGGAAAATCTTTATTTATTCGTTGTCCAATTATTATGTTTTTGTCTGCAAACCTCCAAACCTATCAAGAGGCTGTGTTCTTTTTTTTTTGTTTAATGAAAAGAAAAATTCTGTTTTTTGTGTCTACTTCTTATTACTTCATATGAAATATGATATTTTTGAAACCTCATTTGTATTATGCCTTATCCGATGTTGTATAAGATCAACCCTAATGACGTAATAATTCTTTTCCGAAACGTCATTTTTTGTCAAATCGTTTTATTCATCGCCGCCGCCACAGTTATAATATATACATAGGTATAAAGGATTGCTTAAAAGTTGTGTTTGATTTGTTTTTGGTTACGAATTCTTGAGGAATTCTTGGATTGAATTTGAATCAGGCAAAAGACAAAGCGGGTTTCTTAGTCACGTTCTCTAAGAAGAATTCGATACCAGCTGACATGAGCAATAGATATTATTCTAAAGTTCTTTTAAATTAAGAAAAAAAGAAAATTACGAGCACAACATCACTATCGTGAATTTGTATGCAATGCACTTAGAATATTTTTGTATTCTCCAAGAGAAGTGTTTCATCTTTAACGTGTAATAATAGCTATATAAGAAGACAGGACCACACACAAATAAGGAAAAGTCCATGGAATGTGTCTCCAATAATATCTTTGCATGACAAAAAAAAAACAAAAAAAGAAGAATTTGCAAAAGTCTAAAACTTTTGCACAAAAATATTAATCGATCGCAACGTAGACGTAGACAGAAAGAGGATCAGCCAGCTATGAGAATGTGTTTCTGTTTTTGCACGACTACGATGATCAGTGAATCGGACAGATCCTAGCGTGAAAAGTCACAATAATTTATTGCTGTCGCTGCGTAGCCATGAAGGAATGCATTTTACAGTCAACGAAATTGTCATAGACTCAGTTTATAATGTCAATGAGTTTGTTTTATTTGTCAAATACGTATTCATTTTAGTGCAAAAGTTATAAATTGACATATGGTCTTACGTGACACAACATTTTTCCTGCCAAATAACTCCTTTAAACAAATCACAAGGCAAAAAGCTACGTGTATTCTATATCTGTTTAAATGAAAAATTGTGACATTTGTCATCATTTGCAATCTTATCCATTGCCAAATGGAGAGTTTGTAGAGTTTTGGATTGGTAATGGAAGGAAGAACGATTCAAACAGATCTAATTCATTCGGAAGTGTTGAATTTTATTTCAAAATTATCATTTAAACTGTTAAGCAAGTGTTTATATTAGTGCAAAAGTTGAAAATCGACATATGTCGATTGTATATTGTATCTGATTAAATAAAAATTGTGAGATTTGTCATAATTTGCAATCTTATAAATTGTCAAATGGAATATTTGTAGAGTTTTGCATTGGTAAAGGGAGGAACAACGATTCAAACAGATCTAATTCATTCGGCTTCGTCATTGGAGCCAGACTTAGGCAAAAAGTCTTGATACGCATCAAAGCTAAGTTCGGCAACATTAGCCTGATATGCGCGCACGCCCCCACAGAAGAGAAGGATGACAGCACCATAGATATGTTCTTCGGGGTCTTAGGCAAAACATATAAGCAGTGTCCTAGCTACGATATTAAAATTGTCCTGGGTGATTTTAATGCCAAGAAGGGAAAACATCTTTGGTTTAATAATTGCGATCGATGCCAGACACGCTTCCAGCATCATGGAGGTACGAACTTTTCGAAGAGCTAACATCGACTCGGACCACTACCTCGTTGTAGCCACGGTAGGACGAGGACGAGAGCTGCTCATAAGCAGAAGAGGCGAGAGGAACGCCGACTTCTCAGAAGGAAAAAGAGAGGGCATGAGAAGCGTGCGGTCGAATATGTTGAGAGGTTTAAAAGCAGGAATGCAGTTAGAAGGCTGCAAAGACGAAAGTGGAAACATCATAGTGGAACCGAAGTCAATGCTGAGGATATGGAAGGACCACTTCTGCAGTGTACAACGGCGGCGACGAACTGAATTTCGGTGCCAGGCAGGATGATCCATTCAACATAGACGAAGAAAGCCAACAATCCCGTCCTCCCGACTTAGACGAAGTAAAGATTGTCGTATCTAAGCTGAAGTCTAATAAAACCGCTGGAGCGGATGGCTTGAATGCCGAGCTCTTTAAAGTAGCTGGAGATAAGTTGGTTGGGAGCATGCACCAACTTATCTGTAAGATATGAATGGAACCTCAGTATTGTTTGCCCGATCCTGAAAAAAGGAGACCCTCTAAACTGCACCAACTATAGAGGAATCAGTCTACTTAACATCGCCTATAAAATCTTCTCTGCTATAATATGTGAACGTCTTAAGCCCATCGTCAACAACCTGATAGGTCCTTATCAGTGTGGTTTTTGACCAGGAAAGCCCACAGTTGATCAAATAATCACATTACGGCAGATCCTGGAAAAAACCCAAGAACACCAAATCGACACTCACCATCTTTTCATCGATTTCAAGGCCGCATATGACAGCATCTATTGGAAACAACTTAACAGAACCTTTCGATGTCAAAAGAGGTTTTAGAAAAGCTAATGCGCTGTCATGTGATTTGTTTAACATCGTGCTTGAAAGAATAGTGCAGGGCTCACACGTCAACACTAGAGGCACTATCTTTCAAAAGTCTGTCCAATTACTGGCATATGCTGATGACATTGACATAATCGAATGAAAGCAGCTTGGGTCGGTTCGGGAGAAAAGGGAAGTGGAGGAGAAGATGGAACGACGAGCTATACGGTCTGTACATTGACGTAGACTTAGCCAGAAGGGTAAAAGTCCAATGACTACGATGGCTGGGTCACGTAGAGCGCATAGAAACTAATGCTCCGGCCCGGAAAGTCTTCGAATTCACACCCACAGGACAGCACAGTAGAGGAAGACCACGCACCAGGTGGCGCGCACAAGTGGAAAGTGATCTCACCAAACTTGGAGCGCGAAACTGGAGACATCTAGCAAGGGACGGAGCTAGATGGAGAAGTTTGTTGGGTGATTCCCTAGTTCAAACAGGACTGTAGCGCCACCTTAAGTAAGTACGTAATTCATTCGGAGGTGTTTAATTTTATTTCAAAATTGTGCAGTTGTAAAATTCTTTTAGAAGACCAATCGCAATGTTCAAAAGGTCAGCGTTGGGCAAACTATCATACTATTGGATCAAAATAATTTCTCCTACACGATTGGTTTTGCCAACTTTACTCTTGTAAAGGAGTCCGATCTCAAAAGCTTGGCGTTTCACCTTTTTACCAAACTGTGAATGCAAAATGTTTATCATTTTTTCGTTATTGAAGCACGCATCGTCCATTTTTAGTAATGGCAAGGTTTTTTATTTGTCAAATGTCAAAAGATGATAGCTTCAAAAGTGACAGCTGTCATAAATAGAGATATTTATTCGTTCGGAGTTCGGAGCCATTTCAATGGATCTGGATAAGTATTGGGAAAGTTAAAGAAATGTCACGAAAATGTTGCACGGTCGCCTAAGCTGACATAAGATCATAAGGCTGGGAGAGTTTCCAAATTATGGGCCTAGGATTTTAACAATTTTAACAAGTTTCACTTTTTTTTGCAAGCCGCTTAAAAGCGTCATAATATAGCCTTAAGAAACCTACAAGTTGATTAATTAGTCCGCCAATTTAGTACTTGTTTATTCCTGAAATCCACTTTCCCAATCAACTAGTTCAGTAATCAAGGTCAACAAAAAAAGAAACACATGTGCTTCTCGCTAAACTGAGTCAAGATCAACACAAAATAAAGTATGACCACAGCCTAGGTATAAAAAACCACAAGCCTTGTGCAAAATTTAAATTCAAAATGACTCTGTTGTGCCTACCCTACATTTCTCAAATTAAAGCCCCATTCATATAATCGACGACGACGCGACGTGTCGTATACCAGTAGCACTCGTTTATTCGAATGGTTTATTTATTTTTAATGAACGAAACCGAACGGTTTGGGCGGATGAAGTAGTAAATTTCGCTGATGGCAATTCCGGATGCCACCTTCACCTTTCAATTTGCTGAGAATCAAGTATCGAATTCAACAGATTGAAGAAATAATGATAATTTATTAGAATCAATGTGTCAAATTAATGTCATCGACGCGCGCAAAATCAATCGCACGTCATCATTGCCGGCGCGACACAACAAGACCAACAGCCAACAGTCAATGCCATTTATGGCTGTTCTCCTCCCAGTTCCCAATACGACTCGACTGGTTAAGGCAAATCGTGATGATATCCATTAATTGACTGCTGGCGATGGCGTCTATGGCTCAACGCTACAAGCTATACCTCTACGAGTATGTTATGTACAACAGTCAGAATCCAACACGATCTCTAATGATCAATGAAAGACGCTAAGAGCTAAGAGGCTTATATTATTATCATTATCCCGCTACTGCCATTTTCTTCACACGTTTTTGTACACCATGTATATATTCGAAGGTATAGCATATGCCAGATTGTCTACCTACTGATCATACCGGTGATAGATTGATCAGTTCGTCGATCATTCATCATTTGAATAACGAAAATTATTCCAATGTGCGCAGCTGGAGAGGATTTCCAGCTCTGAAGCAACCATGCGATCGATAGCAGGTCGAAGTCGTCATCGTCGGCGGCGTTCGCGGTGGCGATCGAATACAGCGAAGTTGATTGCGCAATCGACTTTTTTGCAGATGCAGATTGCCTGCCTGCTGTGGCAGGTTTCGGTGATCGTTTGCGTTTTCGCGATTTCGCAACGTAACGCTTTGCTCCGTTCAGGCGCTCACAATAAAGATTTACTTGAAATTTGCGTTTTCGAACGTACCTACCGACTGCAGAGGCGTATATCATTTATGTGTTTATTGTTTTTAGCTAGATTAAAGAAAATGTGTTTCCGTCTTGATTTTTATGGGCAATCAAGTGATCCTCGAGTTCAGTTCAGTTGAGTTCAGTTTAGCGATCGCAAACTGTGTCATCTTGCTGGCCATAAAATTGATTTGAAGTGGTTTCCACCACCAGAATAGATCTTTGATTTATGTTAATTTGATCAGCTGAGGCGTGAATGGAAATAGGACAACTTTTTAATAGCGAGGCGCTGAGGCTCTCAAGATCGTATAAAGACGATCATGTCTCGTGTAAAGTCACACGATCAGATTTCTCCAAATTGCCTGTCATCGATTCAAGGATAATTACTCGAGCATTAAACCTCGTTTCTGTAAACGATCCACACAGAGTTCTTTTATCAGAGTTAAGTGATCACCTTGTTGTGCCCATTAGAATCTCTGGCTGCCAGCCATTCAGCCACGAGAGAATAGCTGTATGCTCGAGGAGACTATCCAATATCCGCTGAAACGATCTTCCCTCTGCATTGACAAGAGCTATTCTTGCAGTTTGAGTTCTGTTTTACTTGTATCGTAGTTCGCTGATGTCTTTTCCATGATGATGGTGATGGAGGGAAAATTTACAGCAAATGAGTAATCTGAGACTTTGGCACGAACGTTATTTAATGGATGCAGACAGACAGACAGACGTTTGGTTATGTAAGCGTCAGGACTTATTGTTTGGTTGTTCTAAGTCTCGCTGCATCTCGATGGATTCTCGTATTTACGCACAAGGCTAAACCGCAACTATGAACGGGTACTTGTGGTTTTTTGTAACCTAGGACGAGAGAGTTCGCCCGTCATCGTCGTGATGCCTATTCAATTGTTTCCGGGATGACTTTATGGTTAGCTTGTTTTGGGATCTTATCAAGATTGAAATGAGCTAACAGAAAAAAGTGATGAGGGTACCTAGACCTACATAGGTACTTCAATATCATGGTAAGAAGACTCCTCTTACCATAAGTTCTTGATGGTCTTTTGTTAGGATTCTATATTATGTATTGTTGATGTTTTTTTGTGCGGTTTCTGTGGGCTGATCGTTGATTGAGTTGCGGAATGGCATTCAATGAATTTGAATATTGTTCTCGATGAATAATGAAAGAAGAAATTGCATGTTAGAAAATGGTAATAGGTCTTAAGGAGAATGTACCAGCTCCGAGGTGAATTTGAGTGGGTGGTATTTGGTTTTGAGGGGCGTTTTACTATTATGTACTTGAAATCTGTTTGCAGCAATGATTAGGATGGAAATTTACATTTGCAGAAAGGAGGCGTTCAAAAATGCAAATAACATTAAAATTAACATTGAGGTCAAGTTTTTATTGAATTGAAAAGCTACCATTATTTTTGAAGTAGGACGGAATGCTTTGTATAAAAAAAAACTCCTTAAAAAAGGGAACACGCTTCGAATTTAATGATTTGGAACGTTAATGGCTGAAACACAAAAAATATTCAGCTTCGTCTGCGTTACGATGAGCCTTCTTTGAGGTTGCTTTGAATGACATTTCTATAACAAGCAATAAGAATCCCTCCAAAAGCAAAAGTATTTTGCTTGTTGACTTTTTTTACAACTGGTGAGCTGTCAGACAAAGCAAATGTTTAGAAAATTTGAACTAAAGCTTCCGTTTTGAGTCATATTACGTAACGTTAAGTTCTTTTCCTTACGATTGTCAAATGAAACGTGAGGTCGAAGCTTGATTGTGATAGCATGCATTGAACTCCTATGGCTGAACTCGTAAACGTCAGGCGAAACCGAAGCTGAAGCGTGTTTCTGTTTCAGCCATAATGGTAGCGCGATGTTTTCTATGTTTTTGGTTTTTCACCTTTGATTAATGTTGAAGATCTTAAGGAGAATGTACCAGCTTCGAGGTGAATTTGAGTGGGTGGTATTTGGTTTTAAGGGGCGTTTTACTATTATATATATATTTGAAATCTGTTTGCAGCAATGATTAGGATGGAAATTTGCATTTGCAGAAAGGAAGCGTTCAAGAATGCAAATAACATTAATTTTAACATTGATGTCAAGTTTTTATTGAATTGAAGAGCTACCATTATTGTTGAAGTAGGACGGAATGCTTAGTATAAAAAACTCCTTAAAAAGGGAAAACGCTTCGAATTTTATGATTTGGAACGTTAATGGCTGAAGCACAAACACGATTCAGCTACGTCTGCGTTACGATGAGCCTTCTTCGATTTTGCTTTGAATGACATTTCTATAATTAACAATGGGAATCCCTCCAAAAGCAAAAGTATTTTGCTTGTTGACTTTTTTTTACAGCTGTTGAGCTGTCAGACAAAGCAAATGTTTAGAAAATTTGAACTAAAGCTTCCGTTTTGAGTCATATTACGTAACGTTAAGTTCTTTTCCTTAAGATTGTCAAATGAAACGTGAGGTCGAAGCTTGATTGTGATAGCATGCATTGAACTCCTATGGCTGAACTCGTAAACGTCAGGCGAAACCGAAGCTGAAGCGTGTTTCTGTTTCAGCCATAATGGTAGCGCGATGTTTTCTATGTTTTTGGTTTTTCACCTTTGATTAATGTTGAAGATCTTAAGGAGAATGTACCAGCTTCGAGGTGAATTTGAGTGGGTGGTATTTGGTTTTAAGGGGCGTTTTACTATTATATATATATTTGAAATCTGTTTGCAGCAATGATTAGGATGGAAATTTGCATTTGCAGTAAGGAGGCGTTCAAGAATGCAAATAACATTAAAATAACCATTGAGGTCAAGTTTTTATTGAAGTGAAGAGCTACCATTATTGTTGAAGTAGGACGGAATGCTTAGTATAAAAAAACTCCTTAAAAAAGGGAAAACTCTTCGAATTTAATGATTTCGAACTTTAATGGCTGAAACACAAACACGATTCAGCTTCGTCTATGTTACGATGGGCCTGCTTCGAGGTTGCTTTGAATGAAACTTCTATAATTAACAATGGGAATCCCTCCAAAAGCAAAAGTATTTTGTTTGTTGACTTTTTGAGCTGTCAGACAAAGCAAATGATCAGCAAATTTGAATTAGAGCTTCCGTTTGGAGTCACATTACGTAACATTACGTTCTTTTTCTTACGATTGTCAAATGAAACGTGAGGTCGAAGCTTCATTGTGATAGAATGTATTGAATTCCTATGGCTGAACTCGTAAACGTCAGGTGAAGTCGAAGCTGAATCGTGTTTGTGTTTCAGCCATAATGGTAGCGCGATGTTTTCTATGTTTTTGGTTTTTCACCTTTGATTAATGTTGAAGATCTTAAGGAGAATGTGCCAGCTTCGAGGTGAATTTGAGTGGGTGGTATTTGGTTTTGAGGGGCGTTTTAATATTATATACTTGAAATCTGTTTGAAGCAATGATTAGGATGGAAATTTGCATTTGCAGAAAGGAGGCGTTCAAGAATGCAAATAACATTAAAATTAACATTGAGGTCAAGTTTTTATAAAATGGAAGAGCTACCATTATTGTTGAAGTAGGACGGAATGCTTAGTATAAAAAACTCCTTAAAAAAGGGAAAACGCTTCGAATTTAATGATTTCGAACTTAATGGCTGAAACAAAAACACGCTTCAGCTGCGGCTTTGTCGGCGTTACGATGGGCCTGCTTCGAGGTTGCTTTGAATGACACTTCTATAATAAACAATGGGAATCGCTCCATAAGCAAATGTATTTTGTTTGTTGACTTTTTGAGCTGTCAGACAAAGCAAATGTTCAGCAAATTTGAACTAGAGCTTCCGTTTGGAGTCACATTACGTAACATTACGTTCTTTTCCTTACGATTGTCAAATGAAACGTGAGGTCAAAGCTTCATTGTGATAGAATGTATTGAATTCCTTTTTCTGAACTCGTAAACGTCAGTCGAAGCCGAAGGTGAAGTGTTTTTGTGTTTCAGACATAATTGTGGTGCGATGTTTTCTATGTTCTTTGGTTTTTCACCTTTGTTTAATGTTGAAGGGATCGCTTGCCTTGTTTTACTTCGTATATGTAAGGAATTAATGTGAAATATTGATTTTCATTAAAAAATCCTAAGATTTTCAAAAAAAACGTAGAAAACATTGCACAAATTTGAATCACCAAAACAATTACATTAAATCAATAGTTCTACAATAAACACTTTATTATTTATGTTTTTAAAAGAGTGGTTTAAAATATTATCTGAAATGAGATAAATTTAGAAAAAAACATAGAAAACATCGCAATCATAGCAAAGTAAAATTTTAGCTGTGTGTCGTATAATATATAATATAAGATGATTGTGTACGTTTTCATAAAATGTACTTTAATAAATTAGGCACTATGTAGTAGCATATCCTCACACTAAAAACATAGAAAACGTTGTACTCAAAAATTGGGACTAGAAAAGCCGCAAATTATTGTGCAGAAGATTATTCAATATAATAAGTTCTTATTTATACCGAAGATTTCCTTTTTTTAAGTGGATTTAAGGGTGCAAAAGAAGGAAGTAAAAACATAGAATTTATTACACTACAAAAAGAAAAAGATCGCAAATTATTCATGTCATCCATATAATCACTCTGTGATAGCCAAGTGTTGTTTGGCTAGCTTAATAACCATTAAAATGATCCCTATAAAATGTTGGAATCAAATATACTCCGTCCATCACGACAAAATATCAAAATATAAACTCACCTTTCTAGGCCTTTGGGATCCAATCTTCCGTCAAAACCATTCTTGCGTGTAAAGAATCCTGTCCCGTATGGCCCCTCCGTCGTGGTGGTACTCGTTGTAGTTGTCATCATAGTCGTTGTTGATGTTGTTGGCGGAGGCAGTGTTACAAATTCTGGTTCAGCCTTTGGCAGCCAATCATTGCTGGCCAAGTCGTTTTCATTAATGTGTTCCACGTCACGCATTATATCATCTTTTCCGACTGCTGATGCCACCGTTCCAGGATGACCATATCCGTTGTTGTTGTAGGTTCTAAAATTGTTGATGTTGTATCGCGATTGCCAACTTGGATTAGATGGCGATAGTGAAGCGCCACCACCACTACCACCATTACCGCCACTGTTGCTGCTTCTTCTGCCTTCAAAATTCCTTCCCGTCCGATGGCTATTCCTGCGGTGTTGTTGGTGTTGTCTGTTTTCATCATAACTCAATCGTCTCAACCTTAACGGTCGGCCACCAATTGAGCCAGCATTGCCAACGCCACCACTAGCACCAACAGCACCACCACCGCCATCTATTGTCCGTGAACTATCACCGGTATCTAGTTTGGTCGTAGCCTTTAGCTTTGTTGACGTCGTCGTCGTGGCGTTCCTACTGTGCAACGCTGATTGTGATTTGCGATTATGAAGACTTCGCTGCTGCTGTTGTTGCAGAAGTTGATGCTGCTGCTGCTGTTGGTGCTGCTGTGGCAGCTGATAATGATTGTTGCTGATGCCGCGAGATCGTGTTGAAGCTGGTGGAGCATCTGATCGTGCGTCAAGGTGACTTGTCGATGAAATCACGATGCATATCGCTAGTGTGACTATTCCTAATAATTTATTCATATTCTTAAGTTAGATTTTGTTGTTCTTGTCGGTAGTGCAGTTAATTTTATTTAAATTTCTGTTTTTTTTGTGAAAATATAAAAATTATGAATTCAAGTTGGTTGTACTCTGATCACGCGGGGTTCAGCATTATTAAGGCTGCGGTATGGTCAGACTTGCCACTTGTATAAAATGTACTTCAACAATTATATTGACCATGTACCTCTCTCTTCTTTTTGTACGATCTGCAAAATATAAGAAAATCGAAAAAAAGAATTAAATTCAAATTAATATTTATTTTCCTTTTAAATTTTGTAGGACGTTCCATTCGGATCGACCTTCTAGCTCAACGAGGGCAGCCTGCCACAAATCAAAAACATTTCGACACAAAAGGTTGATGTAGCTTATAGCAAGAATATGAATGTTGGTTTAATGAAGCATGAAGAAGAACAACAGAGTGCAATGGCAACTGAAAATGATCTTCTTGAGGAACTGCGAAAGTTTGCAAATATACTAAGAGGAAGGTTTTTTGGGTTGGGTTGGAGTTGAAGCTTTGTCTCGGTTTTGGTTTCGGTTTCGGTTTATCGTGTAAATATTTTTTTGTTTTAGTTGTGTTTTAATTCTCTTGACTCGTTTCCGAGAATTGCTTCGGATTTTGCATTGTTTTTTTGTGAAGTTGCGGAAAACGATAACTAAATGATTTATAACAATCGTTTTTAGATGACTGTAAATTTTTAACTTGACCTTGGCAATAAATTATTTCAGGGCTGTGCTGTGTTCTGTTTTTATTTGCTTTCTTATGGTTCATCATTAAGGTCATTTTGTAGAGTATTTATTGTTGAATTAATGAAAGGAAAAACAATTCAGTTAACTTACAAATTCTGAAGAAAGAATGTTTAAACAATGACTTTTAAGCTTACGATTTTGTAATTTCATGACGCACGTCAAATGGCGTTCCACGTAATTTTCGCAGTCTTTATAACAAGTTTCAAACATGTTTGTTAGTAGGTTAATAGGAATGTGCCATTCGTAAGTATTAAATAATTTTATTATGCAATTAATTCAATTTGATGACAAAACGAGAAGTTATTTGTCATAAATTAAGAACATCAAAAAGATACCTCCATTAACGTTTTTATGAGGGTAACCCAAAAAAATGTTCGTATTTTTAAACCATAAAAAGGTTGGCATACAAATTATACTGGGGCCTGTCGTGGCGGATCGTTTTCAATTCGAAAACGATTCGCCGAAGCGAAAACAGTTCTTCCTATATTCCAGTGACTTGACACTTTTGGTTTGACATTTCGTCCTATATTCCAGTGATTTGTAACTTTTGGTTTGATAGCTTTCCACAAATATTGTTTTGTTTTGATTGAATTTGTGAAATTTGCCGTGATTTATTCCATAAGCAATATTGGGATGCGACCCACACTTATAACTTCCCATCCCGTCTGTCAATTTATCTTGCTTAAAAGTTTGTCTATATGTATCAATTTTTACCAAATATTTTCTGTGAAATAAAATAAGTTTGAATACAATAATCCACGAAATCGAACAGTGAATAACAAACACTTTCTCCTGTGAATGCGCCAAAAAAAGCTGTCGGATTTCAACTCGCCAACAAAAATTATGACATTTCAAATTCGCCTTCGAATTTTTTAATTGTTCGAAAGCGAAAACAATAATAATTGAAAAATGGCAAAGTCGATTCGCCGCGAATCCCATAATCAGTCCCCTGATAACTTTCTATTGTGAATCTAAAAGGGGACTCTAGTTATCATTGAAATGCAAGCCTGAAAAATCATTAAAATGTTTGAATTAGAGCTACAAACTTTATGCTAAACGTCTTTAAATAGCTCCAAGAACGTTTTTTAAAAAAAATGTAAGTCCTTAAAATGCGTTTTTCTATTTTCCCGGTTAAAACTCTCACTATCCTAAACAGCTGATTCTTTTTTGTCAACAAATTACATGAATCGTTTCAATGAATTGTGTTCAAATTTTACATAATTTCAGTGGAAGAAACTCAAATGATTGGTGTCAATGTTGAAAACCAATGGTAACCTTAGCAAATTGTCACTTAAAGAACTTCGATAAATATGCAGTCAATAATGATAGTTTGAGCTGTTTTCGATGGGTCTAAATTTGAAGCCAATACCAGTGTTTTATTGAAAAATGTTTAAATAGTACAGTAGGATTTTACATGAATAACAAAAATAATATCCGCAGCATGAAAGTTGAAGTAGAATCTTACTACAGATGGGTTTTTGACATTAATACGAGTCTCGAATGGATCTTATATGATTTGGTTCTGAAATGTTGGTAGGATTGATTGATTGCATTTGTATCTCGATGGCTGTGTTCGTTGAGTAGTTGTGCATTTGGAGTCATGTTTTCCATTGGAGAAAAAAAATCAATCAATGTTTTTGATTGCACAAGAAGGTTTAAAAATGATTAAGTTTGACAGCACTTTCTAAAATGCAAATGGTGTTTCTATGTTTCTCATGAAGTGGAAGTGAGATAGTTTGATTCGTTTTAAACAATTAAGAACTGAAAAGTTCAGTGCCATAAGAATATGCTACCTACTCCATAAGCAATTTTTTTTTTATTTGTTAAAAAAAAACAAATTTTTTGTACAAAAATATGCAAATAAATATCTGTAAAACCAACTTTAACACGCAGGTTTTTCTTTACAAATTTTGACTCAACTCCGATCAATCAATTTCAATTCGATTCAGGTATATAAAGAATTGAGGCGAGCTTCAATTTCGCTTCAACTTCAAGTTCGATCCAACACCACATGTTGATGAAGTAGTCTACGAACAAACTCCCTTCTTGAAGTTTTTATTTTATGTCAAAGCTGCTATTGTTAAATTAACTTTTTTTTTTATAGAATCTCAATTTCCTTATGTTTTCTTATCATTTCTTCTTTAAAATTGTTCATTTTATCAGTTTAAGTTAGTTTTTTTTCTGAAGCTAATTTTAACTTTAGATTTTCACAAAACTTTTCTTCTATTTGTGTTTTTCTTTATTATTATTCTGACAGATCTTCTTTCAGTTGTACCAACTTTTAAATACAAAAATCTGGCTACTGCCGATGGATTTGCTTGGAAATTTTCTACTATACTATTAATAGAATTCCAAAAAAAAACACGAGTAATATCCTTATTTAGTTTCATTAAATTGGGGCCAAAAAAAACAATTTTAAGTAGGTTTTAATTATTTATAAAAAGGTTTTTATGAACAATTTGATTAATTTGAAATAGTTTTTGAAGTTAATATCTAACTTTTTTTCAAGATATTCGGGCCGAAAAACAAATTTTAGTAGGTTTATATTTTGTAGACAAAAATTGTTCTTGCTACCGAATGTTGAAAACAGTATTTGTTATAAGATTTTATAATTCTTAAATTCAATATTTTCTTTTGTTTTCAAGATATTCTATTTGAAAATAAACACAAAATAAAGGACTTTATTCGCAGTCAACTGTCTTTTTTGAACGTAAATTTTGACCAAGGCAGCTAGTTTCTTTTTCAACTGTCAAAATTTCAGTCTTGAAACTTTTTTTTTCACTAACCTCTACCAGTTCATCGTACATAAACTATCAAAAACATTATTGCCTACAAAACATTCCCCCAGGCAAGCTACAAGCTTATCAAGATTTGTACAATTTATAGTAAAGAAGTAATATTTATTCCTTTTCCAATTTGACTAGGCCAACTTTTACACCAAACATTAAAAGGAATTGTGCTAAAAATAAATAAATCATTGATTAATAAAGTTCAGCATTCATTTGAATGAAAAAAAAACATGAGCAATTGTCATTTTGACATAAGAAGAGTTGACTTGATAGTTACCAGTCTAAATCTACTACTTAAATTTACCTATTCTTATTGTGAATTAATTTTGTATTATTCTGTTAACGACTTAATTTGTAACTTGTAACCCATTGTGAATCTTTTTTCGTCATTCTATTCTTTTAGAGAAATTTCGTTATTCATTGTAAAGGCCCTACTATAATAGACATAAGCAAACATAAGCTTATGTCAAAAACTCAATGAAAATTCACTTAAGTTTGTGAAATTACTGCGGATAGACATAATGCAATTTTGATCACGTATCTACATGTTAGATTTTACTTATGCGGCGAGCGACTGGGATCGCTCTTTCTTAAGTTTGCTTAAGTTAACGAAACTGAGAAAAATTCAACGAAATGGGGCTGGACTCCATTATGTTCACTCGTTAAAGCTCTGCCCTGGCTATCACGGCACAATAAAGTTGAGTTCAAGCCAAGAAGGGTCATAAAAAAGCATGTTTGATGTTTTAAAAGAGAAGACTAGAAACTTTAAATAAAAACATATTAAAACTACAATTTTTTGACAGCTGGCCCATCAGATACTAGGAACTTGCATTACTTTCAAGTATTTAATGTCACCTGAACCTTCCTTCCCAATGCTTGCTAGGATTTCATGTAGGTTTCATTTTTTGTAAGAAAAATTATCAGCTGGCAAATAAAGCAAATATCAAAAACCTCATTCTTCGTTAAAATAAAATTATTCCCAATGTTATGCAAACATAAATTCTTTCGATACATCTTGATGTTATTATTTGCGTAGCGAAACTATTTTCAAGTCAAAATCTCTGTTCCTTTTTGAGATTATATTATTATACTATATGTAAGAGCTGTCAGACTTCCACATTTATGTCAAAAAATTGACATTTCAATTTGAAAAATCGTACAATAACTTCCAATGTGAAAATAATAAAAATCCTTTAAATGCATTACCAAAGTTTTTCATCAAACTCCCGTCAAATAAAATTCTTGTTATATTATTATTGAATAATAGTTCTCATATTGAATACCTCGCTATTTTGACAGCTGCCACTCGAACAATACTCAATTCAAGAACGCATTAAAAATGCTTGCTTTAGCAATTCGTAGTTTTACCAGTTAAATTTTCTAACCATTTGATGTGATGTGCCATTCGGGTAAAATTATTCTACATTTTGAATGATATACCTCCTTCCTCTTAACGATCAAATAAACATCTATTGATTTATATTTAAAAGTACTAGTTTTTTGTCAATGTCAAAATAAAAACTACTTCTGGTAAACCCCATATTTGAACTTTCACTTCAATTCATAAAACTGCATAAGCAATCACTTTGAAGCTGTAGAAATTAGTTGTAAAATATCATATCTTCTACTCGCATAAATCATCAAAACATCAAAATCAATCTTATTACAATTTTCTATGATTTTCCTCTCAAACCAAATCTAATCTCACGACTTTTTTTATTATCATAATATAATCTTATATGTATAGAAACTTATTCTTGAAGTTGTACGTCAGCACTTTTAATAGTCAATGAAAAATATCAACTTTCTTTTCTATCAATCATGCTGTCATTTAAGAATACCTTTATAGTGTATAGTTAAGGCCACAGTTACATTATGTTCGATTCTCCATGTTGCAGTGTTGACTATGATCTACTTTCATCCCAAAAAAGGTGTTAATCCAATGAAATATCATTCTTCTTTTCTGTGTCCACAAATGGTGTGAAATTGTACATTGAACATTTATTAAACTCGCACCAACCGCTTGTTCTCATCTTGGTGTAAAGTGTAAAAACTAAAAAATGACTTTTCAAAAAAAAAAAAACACACATGAAAACATGAATTATTCATAAGGCCCCCATATCATCACATGGGCCAGATGTCATGTGTATTTAAAGATTATATCAATAAATACCAGAGTATCCATCTGGATTTTATTTTTTTTTTGTTCATTTCGGTTTCCATTCCCCCCTGCCAACGAAATATTTAACTTGACAAACGTTTAGCTTCTTGTTAATAAAATAATTTCTCATAGATAAAAAAAAATAATAATTTCTGTAAGAAAAAAGAAAAGATCGAAATCATCGAGCCATAAATAACTGTAAATATTTACTTGAGTTGAATATTTATTATTTATGATGAATGAATCCATTATTCATGGAAATCTATTGCTCAAGCTCAAGAAGCGCCATCTTGTGACTTTTTCAATTTTCTTCAGAATTTCTCAAGATCAAGACTGCTTCGATATTGATGTATGTTATATGAAAAATAGAAAGGCCACAGAAGAAAATAAAAACAAAACTTTCCGCAATTGCTTCCACATGTGTGTCTAGATCTGGCTGATGCTGATCTTGATCATGATCATGATTGCAATTCGCAACAACGATCAATCGATACCATGAATCACATTCTAACTCTAAAATAATGACAGTTAGATAATTTTCCTCAACGATTTTTCATTGGAAAAAAATATGAGAAAACGAATCTATAGACAAAAATTGCCTTCCACGATCTCTGTATAAATTGTCTGCAATACAAATTAATGACAATGTGACATCATTCGTTCAATTAATTCTAGACAAATATTGCTTCATATGTCTTCGTTCAGTAAAAAAACAAAAACAGAAACGAAAACAAAAACAAAGTCAATATGACAGCGATGATGGGGTCACGGGTTCAACAATTGGAGATCAAAATGGCTTCTTCAATTACTTCAACAGCGATAACTAATGTTTTCATTAACTTATGTAAGTCACAATTTATTTTATTTCTATGATTGATAATTTGGAAAATGCCAAAGTGTCATCGTCCATTCGATCAATTTAAACGAGAATGTGACAACTCAGAATAACCAGCTTCAATTATTGTATTTTCCAATTACGACTATTGTGAATAATTAAAATACCTTTTGTCTTGTTTCATTTAAAATTTATCGCTTTTACATTGTATTTTGTATATTCAAATGTCACGATGTGAATGTTGATCTATTTGCTTTTAGTTCCAAGTTTCAACACAATGCACTATCACAACAAGATATGGGAAATGGCTTTTTAATTCAATACAAAATTAACACATTTTATACGCCGTCATATACGAGTATAATAAATGGTGGTAATGTTGAGCATATTTCAAGACAGACATTTCCACCCACGTTTTAGAGATAACATGTCACATTTACTATGTAGGGGGCTTATAGGCTCATCATTGGATCTTGATGTGTCGATGTTTTGGGTCGGAAGCCGATGAGCGGCAGAAAGGCCATGTTTGGACTTATGCGTGTACGATACAACACCCACGTACAGTACTTCAAAGTAGAGGAGGCATTTAAAGTGTAAAAGCATTTATAAAGAAACTAAATAAATATACTTTCGGCTACCATTTAGTTAATTAATATATATTTTAAATTAAAAGAAGTTAAAAGGTGATAAGAAATTGAAAATAGATAAATCAAAAAACTTATGAGTAAACTTTTGGATTTACATGTTTGTCAAAGAAAACAAAACTTTCAAAATAACCTTACTTCTGCACAGCATATTAACAATATCAAAATCAGTATAAACCACTTGTCACGTTAAGTGATTTAGGGGGTTAAATCTACACGTTTATGTAGTTTGTAGTAAATTATGAAAATTGACAAGTAGTGACAGTTTCATAAATTTATTACACTCAGCTGACAAAGTTTTAATTCTTATGTGAGTGATATTTGATCTCTGGCATCTGGTTGTAATTGTTTTATAATGCGGTTAAGAGGCACTTAAGTTAATGTTAAAATATTTAATGTCTTTACACATAAGGAAGTGTGAAATATGTAAAAATATCTTTTCATATTTCATTATTACGTACTTTATAGAAAATATAAATCATTTTAAACAGAATTTTGTTAGTTTTGGTTAATGAAAAATTTCCTAATAGGGAGCTGACAACTTTAAACTATCACTGTGAATACACCCTAAAATCTATAACCGAACTGTCACATTAAAAAAGTTCAGCGTCATCGGCTAGTGAAGAGAACATTCACAGTAATTTTAAAAAATACCTCGAATTTAAGAACGTTAGAACTTTTGGCTAAACTTCTTTTGATCATGTGAAAATATTTTCTATTTTTGAAGTAATGCGATATTTTGTAAATTACTGCTGAAATTTTGATTAATGTGATTTTCCAGAAAAATATAGATTTTGAAAAATATTGCTATGGTTAATGACGTTTAACAAGTGACCAGAATTTTTACACTGACATTTATAATAATTCTTAAAAAAAGACTAAATTGCTGTAAAAATAATAAGAAACAAAAATAAAGTTTGTTATGTTTAGTTTTCATTGGTGAAATGGGATTCCAATGGAAAAATTGATTTTTTTTTGACAAATGGAACATAATTGTGAACCAATTATTTTTTGAACTGTATTTATGTTATTTCTTCTAAGTACAGTTAGTTTGTGATACTGTCACTCGGGTTTCCTTTTGCTTGATATACTTTACAAGAAATGTGTGAGTTTGACAGTTCACTTTACTCTGAACGTCGAACTTGTCGAGTTGTAGAAGCTGATGATTCTAGAGAATTTTCTCCAGATGAGTCCTGAAACTAAAGTACTTTCTTAAACAAGGCATACCAGCCTACGTTTATGTCACCAACTCCCATCCCACCTCCCACGTTGTAATGGCGAAAAAGTTAGCAGCGCTCCTATCTCCTATGCTCCTTCTTACTCTAGGTAACCTAGCTGAATTGTGTTACCGAATCAAAATCTTTTCCTTACATATCATAATGATGATTTAACATCAACTGACTCCTCACACTATCTCTTCCTCCCCAAACACCCTTTTATCTTTATTGGGCTGGATCTAAGGTGTTAAACGATCCGCGCCGATGATCAGACTGCCTGGGGCCCAATTAAAAAATAGCCTAGTCTATAATGGAGTATCCGGATACTTGGCGACCTCTGGATTAAATAGCCTTATCTGTACACGCAAATTTTTGTGCAGACGGAAGTCTTTTCTTCGCAAATCGTGGGACCAAAGATATATAAAACCAAAACAAAAATGAAAAAAATGATGAGACCAGTACATATCTCTTCAGGACCGGGCGGCAGTTTGGCGTCAAAGCCTGTTGCCGAATATCCTGCGGCCTAATTATAAAAATAATAGCCTAACACTACTAATGAACACCCAGAAATGGAAACTTTTAAAAAGACTACATAGACAAAAGCGACAAGCGGCGAAAATCCTAAAGGCTTCTGGTGCATCATCGGGGGCTAAAAGGACACCGCAGCAATGCGCTAGCGTCGAATGGGCTAAAAGCATACTTGCTCCAGACGTGAAATGTCTCTTGAGGAGACCGTACCGACACCAAAACGGCCTCGGGTGCACAACACCAGCACTCCCCTCAATCCCTTCAAGAAACAAGCCAGTTTCAGTGACGTCGCGAAGGACAAAGTCGTGATTGAGGTCATTGACAGGATGGCACAATATCGGCTGATCGTTGGCAGTTGGTCAAGGTTAAGCTCTCGGGTGGCTTTTTAAGCATTTTGAGGGAGCTTTCGGCACCACTTCCTTCCATAAGCGGGTTGGCATCAAGCCCATGTCCAACTCATGGTTTGTGGCGACCAGAGGTCTTGTGACTTATACAAGCTCGCTGTCAGCCAGTTAGGTGATGTTTAGCCAGGTGCGAAGCTTGAGGTTTGAGACATTCCTAGCAGATCTAGAGCCCGCATTTGGATTCCAATCGAACCTGTTGGTATCGAGGACTTTCTCGAGGAAAATGAAAGGGTCTTTATAGGACAGCTATTGTGGTACTCAATAAAGAGTAATTGGCTCCTCTAGCCTGGCTTAAAGAAAACGTTAAATCGACATCTGATATCCGTATTTTCTCAGATAGCCAGGCTGCTATCAAGTCTCTGAACTCTGTCTCTACAAACTTCATAACAATCCATAACTGTCGATCATCTCTAATGGAGATGGCACAACAGTTTAATATTCACCTTTGCTGTGTGCCAGGCCATAGACATTCCAGGCAACTGTAAGGCAGATGAACCCGCCAGGAACGGTACAGTACAGCCCATCCTACCACGTTTGGCACGTACTGGCATACCAATCACTACTCGTAAACTATTGCTAATGCAAGACACTGTAAGGAGGGCAGGCACCAGGTGAAACAACATGACCACGTGTCAAGTCACAAAAAATATTTGGCCAACACTAAGCAGATCGCATATAAGCTCGATAATAGGTGTCATAACCGGACACTGTCTAATAAGAAAGCACGCCACAAGACTAGGCGTATTCTCAAATGACTTTTGCAGAAGCTGTATGGACGAGAAAGAGAAGGAAACAGTTGTTCATCTTCTCTGCACATGCCCTGCTCTAGCTCAAAAACGCAAGAATTACCTAGGAAAATTCTTCTTTAACGATCTAAATCATATCAGCATAATCAGCCTCTCACGTCTCGTAAGGGACTCAAACTAGTTCCATCGAGCTTAGGAGGAAGCTTCAAGATTCATGTAGTATCACAATGGGCCATTAAACTGGCCTAAGGGTGTCCGTTTTCATCTTGGACAGCCGCTACAACCTAACCTAACTTTGACAGTTCCAAGACATAATATAAAAATGGTCCTGTAAATATCCTTTTATTTTTAACACTATCTTTGCAATCGAATCACAAACTGGAAATTGAATTACCGCTTAGGGTTAATCGCTTAAAAAATTAAGATCTCCAAATTTGATTTTAAACTAAAAGTAAATCGATTTATTTTGACCAATGGAATACCGATGTCAGATGTTATTAAAGTATTTTGCCAATGGAAAAATTCCCACATTAAAAACCTTAATTTGGATTTTTTTTTCTTTGAGAACAATTCAATCTAAATCATCTTCTCCCCCAAAACATCATAAACCTTTTAATCAAAAACTTCAATACCTTAAATAAATTGTCTTCCTGCTAATAAAATACTAAAAAATCAACCATTAAAATTCCTTTCTCCATAACTCTTTTGCATCATCTCAATCATAATTCCCATACGAATAATGATGACTCTTTCTCCCGGAAAACAATTATTTATCCTTTTAATCGATTGCAAAACAACCAAATTGTATAAAACCATCATCAGTAATATCCAAAGAAAAAGTATTTTAATAAACAAAATACAAAAACTGAAGTTGGAAAAATCCCATTGATGGACGAACATTAGTCATTCATCATTAATGTGAATATTATAGTACAAACTGCATGTACATCAGACTGCAGGGTATTTTAATAATAATTTCCTGCCCACAGGGGGCGCTTACAACTGCCAAACTGATTACACAAGAGATCGACGGTAAATTTAACCGTAAATATACAGAAAACCCATAAATTAACATCCACAGAAACATTAAAAATGCATCCATGTTGTGTTTTGTTAAGTTTTTGTGTTCGTTTAATAAACTAAGCACTTTTAATGAACTAAAATAAACAAAGACGCCTTTAATTAGCTAAACACTCAACAACGGCCGTTGTACATATTTTCGATTTCGACATTTCAAATTATTGCTCATTGTTAACGACTCTATTGCTGCTGCAGCGCTACCAGACAACCAGTGCAGCGCCGCCATGTTGAATTGCTGTCATTCTTGACGTTTGTCTACAAACAACGAAACTACAAAATTCGGTACATTGAAAGCGTTCTTTTTGTTTTGCTTCCCGATCCCGACACATAAAGTGACTTTGACTGTAACAACGTACATAAAACACAAAATACTCGTACGTAAGATAGTTAAATGTCCACTGTCCAGTTTCAGTGTGTCCACTTGTCATTTGTTGAACTATAAGATAGTTTTGTAATTAAGTACACAAATCTGATTTGATTCCGGCACGATTTTTCTATTTTGCAGCCAAAGCTTGAACTATTGACAAGACAACGAACGTTAAAGTCGCTAACCATATAAACAACTTAATGCACTTGAGTGCGCCTTAACCTTACGTTTGACTTTCTATTTTAAGAATTTTTAAATGCAATTGTTTTCGGATTGATTTTTTTTTGTTAATTTATTTATCACAAGATCAATTGATTGCAATTCGCAATTTTGTGTGTGTTATTTCTTGAAGTGCAATATTCATAGAGTCAAGTCATAGACCCTAATCTAACAATAAGTTTGCAAACAATTCAATTGAGTTTTAAATTGATTTCGACATCAATGATTACTTTCGATTAAAATGATGTGATAATTACTATGGGCACATTATTTGTGGTGTTGCTCTTTGATTTTTATTTTTTGTTTTGTGATATAATCAAAGAAGTTTGTAATAACGACCGAGTGTAGACGCGGTGTAAGATTCGAGGCAGAGGTCTGGGATAGGACATTTTTCATTTGCGCAATAGTTTGGTTTAATTAACTATCTTGATGTCAATACATTCATATGTGTATGGATATACAATTGATCAGCATTCACACATTTGTTCAGTGATCAATATAATATTGTTGACGTTTAAAGTGTTGACAGATGTGCGTACCCGGTACAGCGGTTGTATTTTACAAATCTTAAAGGCACCGACATACATTTCCAACGACGGACGATGAATGCAACGTAACGCAAAACCTTTGCTGTTAATTGAAATGTAGTTTATCAATAATTTATAATCGTTAATCCAAGTATTGAATTAAGACAGTGCGGCTTTTATGGGGAATGGATATTATTTTTAAAGATTTTTGATAAAGTATTTATGCAAGTAAGCAGTTTCAAAAAATTATACAAGTATTATGTATGATAAATCAATTGAATCCAATATATTTGCTGTTTGAAAGCTGGAAAATGTCAGTGACAGATGTATTTTAAGTTGACAACCAAAATATACATATCTGCTCAAAGCTCGGTTTATTGGCAGATCAGTGAACAAAAACTAGTTTAGTGTTATGTAAGTGTATTTTTGACAGCTAGTATGCTTTTCTAATTTACCTATGACATCTAGATATTATTAGTTGCACTTCTTACAAATTAAGATCGGCTAGACTAATTTTAGTGATCTCTTTTAGTGGGAATACCTTTTAAAATTCACGGAAACAAAATTAACAGAAAATTAATTTCAAAATTAAAGGTTTTGGTACTTCAAACACTTGCTGCCTTATTCGTAATAATTAATTTTCATTGCAAATCACATAAACATTCAGTATAAAAAAAGCATATTTTTTTTTCTCTAGCAGTACATTTTAAATAAAATATGTGAAATAAATAAAAACAAGGAGAACAAATGACAAATTGATTGAATTCCAGATTACTCGGTCTTAAAATTACAAGCTACCTAAAGTATTTTTTTGTCACGCGTACTGCATATTGCGGGGAATTGAAAAATCGCTGACGAGAGCAATTCTTGTGAAAAGAGTGCTTTTTTAAATTAGCCATTTGGGTTTGGCATAAAAACTGTAGGTCCCCTCCATCGCTTATATTGTTTCCACACATGAATGGGTGAGAGTTTTAATTTACTAGGCCCTGTTTTTTTCGATTTATTTCAAAATTATAGTTGTGCAGCGTTGTGACCCATAAGTCCGGCCAACCAAAAGAATGCACTATTGAGATTTATCCGTTTGAAGTTTTTAGTTGTAGAAAATCATAATTAATTTCCAATACAATGCTTTAATTCAAAAACCGATTACTTTAAGATTTTGACAGGCCATAATATTTTGGGACAATATTTTTAAAGCCATAGGGAATCAAACGATAAAGGATGACTAAATCCCTTAAAAACGACTGGACTGATTTTCATTAGATTCAGATGAGCGAATATTTACAAAAACTTATTTTTAAAGAAGTCCATAATCTTTTAGAATTGACAGCTTATGGTCTTATTTATTGATCGTGATTGCAAATCACATAACAATTAAAAAGAGGCTGGGATGAGATCCACACTGATAACTTTCAATCCCGTCTGAAGAAAGAAAACCTACAAACCTCTTAAGGTTTGTAGGTTTTCGTGTTTTTTGTTAAAAAAGTTATCAGTTAAATTATTCTAAAAAAATACAAATAACTAACAATATTTTGCATTTATGATGAAATAGTGTGATTTTAAAATCTATTTTTCTTAACTAGATTTTTAGTCGTAAACGATTTCTTACCAATCTTAGTATTGAATGAATGAAATTAGTTTGAAGTCAATATCTTCTATTGATCAGGAGATATTGAGAACCGAACATCAATTTTTACCAAATTTGCGTACTATTTTTTGTAAATTTTATTTTTTTTATGAAAAAACTTAATGTCAATAATTTCTGTAAAGTAAAACTAGTTTAAAGCCAATATTTTTTATTTTTAAGAGATATAAGAGTCGAAAGTAAATTTTGACCAAAATTAAGTATTGTTTTTTTGTTAAGGTTTTTAATTTTTGTTAGAAAACTGTCATTTAGATTTTTCTCAAAATTGTATCGAATGTTGAAAACTATATTTCTTATAATATAAAATTAGTTTGAAGCCAATGTCTAAAAGTTTTGAAAAGTTATTTAAGGCGAAAATGAATTTTTACCAACTTGAAAATTCGTCTTTAGGTTTTTAATTTCTTGTAAAAAAAACCGTCAATTCGTTTTTTTGTCAAAATTTTACTGAATATTGACAAAAATATTTATATGATGAATTTAGTTTGAAGCCAATATCTCAAAGTTTTGAAAAGATATTCAAGTCGAAAATCAATTTTTACCAACTTTTTTCAATTTTTTTTTCGGTTCTTAATTTCTTGTAAAAATACTGTCTATTCGATTTTTCTCAAAATTTTACAGAATGTTCAAAACAATATTTTTCATAAGATAAAATTCATTTGAAGCCAATGTCTAAAGGTTTTGAAAAGATATGTGAGTCGAAAATCAATTTTTACCAACTTTTATACATTTTTTTTTAGGTTTTTAATTTCTTGTAAAAAAAACTGTCAATTCGATTATTATCGAATGTTGAAAACAATATTTTTTAAAAGATAACTATAGTTTAAAGCTAATGTTTCAACGTTTTCAAAAGTTATTTGAGTCGAAAATCAATTTTTACGAACTTTTAGTAGTGTAATTTTTAGGTATTTTATTTTGTTAAAAAACTGTCAACTGGACTTCTCTTAATTTTACCAAATGTTCAAAACAATATTTTTTATAAGATAGAATTTGTTTGAAATCAATATCTCAAAGTTTTGAAAAGATATTTAAGTCAAAAATCAATTTTTACCAAATTTTGTAAATTTTTGTTTAGGTTTTTAATTTCTTGTAAGAAAACTGTAAATTCGATTTTTCTCAAAACTGTACCAAATATTGAAAACAATATTTCTTATGGGATAAAATAAGTTGGAAGGCATAATCTCAAATGTTTGAAAAGATATTTGAGTCGAAATTCAATCATCACAAACTTGAGTTATGTTTTTTTTAGGTTTTTAGTTTTTAAAAAAACTGCTAACATTTTATCAGATGTTAAAAACGTTTTTCGTTGCAAAAAATTGTTTAAGAGATAAGATAATTTTTTATTCGCAAACTTTTCGAGCTGACAAATATTTTTTTTCTGTTTTTTTTTTTATTTTTTAAAAAACCGTTGATTGGATTTTTTTCTAAAAATGTACTTGTTTGGTATCACTTATAAAATTGAATTCAAGTCTTTAGCGTTATTGGTTCGTTCATTAACCAACATTAACCGTGTTTTGTTAGGAAATACTTCAATAGTTTAGTAGGATTTTACACGAATAACAAAAACAATATCCTAAAGTAGAATTTTACTACGGATGAGTTTTTGACATTTACACGAGTCTCAAATGAATCTTATGTGATTTCGTTTTCAAATGTTGGTATGATTGATATTGCATTTGTATCTTGATGGCTGTGTTCGTTGAGTAGTTGTGCATTTGGAATCTTGTGTTTTCCATTAGGGGAAAACATCAATCTGTTACTGTTGATATTATTTAGTTATGTTTATGAAAATGGACTAACTGGGCTTATTTTGCAAGAGAAAACAATAGAAAAGATAATTTAGTTTTGCTATGTTTGCACCAAAGGTATCTCGGTTTAGATTAAATAAATCTTTTTGGTGTTTTCACCGCACAAGAAGATTTTAAAATGAATAAGTTTGGCAGCACTTTCTAGAATGCAAATGGTGTTTTAATGTTCCTTATGAAATGGAAGTGAGATAGTTTGATTTGTGTTAAACAATGAAGAATAGTTCAGCTAGTTCATAAATATATGCTACCTACTCCACGTGCAATTTTTTTAATTTGTTTAAAACGAAACTATATTTTAAAAGTCGTCATCCTTTAGCAAGTTTTGATTTATTACCAAAACGTCAATGGCCTAAGGACAAAGATCAATACGATCTATAAAAATATTGTCAATCTACAATATGACATAATTACTCTTACAGAAACATGCCTAAATAATTCCTTCATAAATACCGAACTCTTTGACTCAACTTACCAAGTTTTTAGACGAGATAGGCACCAATCAAGCGACTCGGAGACAGTTGGTGGTGGAATACTATTCGCGGTAAAAAACTACCTTATATGCACTTTGCTTGATACTTTTGATCTTTCTGACGTCAAAATGCTATGTATTAAAATCAAATTGGAAACAAGTTATCTCTTTATCATCTCAGTATACATACCTCCCAGATCTACCAGTTTTGTCTATGAAAATTGCATACATTTAACTGAGAAAATTCACGACCAAATGGAACCTAATGATGAACTGCTGATCGTAGGTGATTTCAATCTTCCGAACCTCAACTGGACAAAATCATCAGATTTCAACTATTTTACACCTATCAGTCCAACGAGCACCAATGAATTCACAATTATTGATGGTTTAGCTTCTTGTGGACTTGTTCAATTTAATGGGGTTCCCATTCAATACAATAAATATTTGGACCTAATATTTTTCTCCGACACGATAAATACTGACGTAGCTGTATCTCCAGCCGATGTTAAACTAGTCACCATCCAGCTTTTAATATATCACTGAATATAAATGTCCGATTCATAAAAAAGGGTGCAAGAATGAAATAACGAATTACCGGCCGATTGCCAAACTTTCCGTTATTCCCAAACCATTTCAGTCCATTATCTGTAAGATGTTATCCTTTAATTGTAATTCAATTGTATTTGAAAATCAACATGGTTTCGTCCAGAATAAATCAAAAATGACAAACCTACTTCATTTCACGTCTTTCTGTCTTAACTCTTTCGAAGATCGTAAGCAAGTAGATTGCGCATTCACAGATTTCAGTAAAGCCTTTGACAAATTGTGTCACAAGACTTTAGTCCATAAGTTTAAGGCCTTAGGGTTTAACGACAAATTCTTGACGTGGATCTCTTCTTATCTTAAGAACAGAAGTTATAACGTTATATTCAGAAATGAGTTCTCCCACCAATTTTACGTCAACTCTGGTGTTCCACAGGGTAGCCATTTAGGTCCTTTATTATTTATCTTATATACAAATGACATAACATCCGTTATAAAAAAAACTCCTCCGTTTTAATATACGCTGATGACATTAAAATTTTCAAATCTATTAGTTCAATTAATGACTGCTTACAGCTTCAAGAAGATCTTCATAGTTTTAGGGTATGGTGCAATACCAACCGACTTTTATTGAATATTGACAAATGTAAAACTATGTGTTTTACACCCAAAAAAACAATTATAGATTATAACTATTTATTAGATTCTTCCTCCCTTTGTAAGCCTTCCGTTTTCTCTGATTAAGGTGTTATTCTTGACAGTAAATTAACGTTCTGTTACCATTATAACTTTATAGTTAAAAAAGCTAACAAGATTCTAGGTTTTATTAAACGTTTTTCTCGTGATTTTCGTGACCCCTGCGTCTTAAAACTTCATTATGTATCATTTGTCAGGCCAATACTTAAATACGGCTGTGTTATATGGGCACCTTATATTCAGTCCACATTGACAGACTTGAAAGTATCCAAAAACGGTGCATTTTTGTCTTCGTTTTCTTCCGTTTTCAAAAATATTCACACCACCTTCTTATTCTCAGAGACTTTTGCTAATAAACCTCCCTACACTTTCACAACGTTGACAATATCTCCAATTTTGTTTTATTTTAAAATTAATTAATGGTTCTATTATATCCGCAACAGCTCTAAATCGTCTAAATTTTAGCTATAGTCAAACTAGCATAAGAAGACAGATACCTTTATGTCCGATCTTTAGCAGAACTAACTATGGTATGAATAGCCCTTTAAATCAATTGATTTCAGTCTTCAATAAATTTTATAATTTAATTTCATCTGTTAATGACAATGTTAAAAGTAAACAATTTAAAGAAAGCTTTTTTAATATGTTATAGTATTTATTTATTTCTATGTTAAATAAAATTTTTAATTAAAAATTATGTAAATAGCTATAAGTTTATATTAACGTTAGATAATTAATGGATTAAATAAATAAATTTTTTGTACACAAACATGCAAATAAACAGACCATAATGCATTATCTGTAAAACCAACTTCTTCACACCGGTTTCTTCACATCCGGTAGAGGAATCAAGATTATTTCAACTCGATTTAAGTATATACAGAATTGAGGCTCGTTTCAAGCTCGCTTCAACACCACATGGTAATGTAGTACTCTACGAACAAACCCCCTTCTTGAAGTTTTTATTTTATGTCAAATTGTTTGGCTAAAACTCTGAAATAGATTATCACCTTTCACAGACGTATTTTCTTGGTTTTTATAGTCAACTATGAAAAATCAGCTTACACGGTTCACTGTTGGTCTGAATTTCGCTTCTTTTTGATAAATTATTCTGGCAAATGTTCAATTGTTTCAACTTTCAGATATAAAAACTGGACTACTGCTGATCGTTTTTTTGGCAATACATAAATGGAATAAAAAAAAACATGCCCGCACAGACTACTTTCTAAGAATTATTTATTTCGACTCTAAGGACCTTGAAACGTCGAGAAATGTCAAAATGCTCATTTCGACAAATCGGACCCATTGCAATAACTTCCTATGGAAAGTTAAAAATTTAAAAAGAAATCTCTCTTTAACTACTATAAACGTCTTTCAAAATGTCAAAATGACAATAATTCACTGTGTGATCAACATTTCAACATCGAATAGGTCATTTTTCGAATCTGTCAATGTCAAATTGAAAATATCGAATACAAAAGCCTTACTTTTGAATATTGGCAATATTCTTTTTATTTTTCTTAAACAATTTTGAGAAATAAGAAAAAATACAATCAACAATATTTTGACATTTGTTAAACAAACGAGAGATTGATAGTTATGGTCGGGTTCAGTAAAGGCATCATCTCAGCCAATTCATCTGATCTTTTCCACCACCAGAGTCCCTGAATGTAAATTAGAATGTCAAAAGGAAATAATTAATCATTTCTAATGTCTTGGGACTTGGTGATGCATTATAGTTAGATTATGCAAATAGGCATTCTTCTTACGTGGGATGCCATTGAGATTTGATTCAAAAGGATTTCAATAAAATGTGACAGTTGAAGTCTGCTCAGCCTTGCAGGCATTGGTTGCGTTTTAAAGTTTGAGTCATTAAATTCTTGGGGCTTAAAAATGTGTCAGTTATTGTTAATCATTATGATAAATCACCAAATTTAAAAAAAAACTTACTTCTTCGTCGTATTTTGTTGTGGAATGCAACTTTAAGTCACATTTCTATTTCAAAATATCTCCTTTTAGTAGTTAAAGTTTAAAATACTGTAATATTTGACAGAATCCGTAAAAGAAAAGTACATCCATATCCCGCTAACAGAATTTAAAAAATTGAAAAAAAAATGTAAAGCACTTTGGACACTAGTCACAGCTTTTTTCTTAGAAGTATCATTCCTTAGAAGGTGCACCCAAAGAAGGAATCAAGAAACTTTGCGACAACCTTGACTTGAATGTTATTCATTTCTGCTTAAAGCGCATGCGTTGTTCCCTTCTTTTTAAAGCGGCAGGTATTTTCGGTCACATCTAAAACAAAGGTGAACAACGGATAGAGCTCTTAACATTCCAAGGTTATACGAGTATTTTATGGAGTCTTGAGGAAATTAAAATCCGGTTCAAAATTCCTTAGAAAATTAATTTAAAACAAAAAAAAAAAATAATTTATACATAGAAGCGCATCAGATATTAATGAACCGTTAGAGATTTGTATTTTTATTTCGCATCTTTTTCAAACATGGATAAGAAACGTACATTTTTTTCGCTCCATCAGATCCTCCTCCTGAAATCAATTCCCAAATGACATGGAAAAGAAACGAAATCCAAGCTGATGGATTTGATATGCATACTCAAAATATGTACGTTTTGGAAAAGGTATCTAAGCCAGGTAGGTATTAAATTAAAATATTATCATTTCTTGTCATGTTTTGACGATCAGATAAATGTAAGGTTGGCGTTCATTGTTTTGAGTTAATATGACTTGTGAGCTTGTGTTTTTCGGTGATTCCAATCAAAAAGATATTAATTTTGCAGACAAGACAACAAATTTAGATGATTTTTTTTATTTTTTTTTATTTTTCTTCATTACCATCAGTTTTAAATTTGAATGCCAAATTTTTTTCTTTAGATGAATCATTTGTCTGGTGTTTAGTGTTTGCTTTTAGATTGAATCCAATTAAGTAAACTTCCTGTTGAGATACTTTAAAATGGATATTGACTTTAATAATGGATATCACCCCATTTTATTAATTTTTTGATACGAAGCAAAGCTTTTCGCAGTTGATAAATTAGACTTTGGAGAAGTACCATTGTATTAAGACTTATGGTAGTATTTATCATATTTAATCAAGAATTTATTTTTACATCCATTCAGTTCTAGAATAATACCACAATTTGCAGCCAGAACAATCCAATCCTTTTAGAATCCAGTTTTTCGACGCATGATACTTCTCAACATAAACATTTGTGTCGAAAGCCCTGTTTCTAAATGATACATATACTTAGAGAAATACTTTTCTAAAGAAGAATATTTCCGAACACCCCAGATCTGTGCTCAATAAAACAGAACTGCTTTTGCAGTTGCGTTAAAAACTTCATATATGGCGTTTGTTGATATGTTGTTATTATTGAAAATTTTCTTCCAGTTCGAGCAAATAGCCGTTCTAGCAGCATCAGCCTTGGCTTTGAGGTGTTTCCATATTCCATATTCAAGTTAAACGTGAGAATCATTCCCAGATAAATATAATCCTTCAATCCTACTCCATCATATCTCCAGTTTTCTTCTCTTGCGGCCTGGCCTGCACCATTTTGGAATATTATTATCTTAGATTTTGCAGAATTTACTTAAAGTCCCAATTTTTTACAATAATCATATAGTTTATTGATCATAAGCTGCAGTGAAGCTGGAGACTCTGCCAAAATGACAATATCATCAGCATACATAATTACTTTTATTTTTAAGCTTTCAAACTCCAATCCACAAGGTAGCCAATCAACCAAGTCATCAAGAAATAACGCAAATAACAATGGGCTGAGATTGGATCCTTGACGTAGTCCTCGGTTTACACATCTATTATAAACGCTAGCTGTCGTTTGGTTGTTAAGTTTTTCCAGTGCTTTAACAAACTTGCATGATATTCCTAGTAAAGTTTATAGAACAGCGTTTTTTCAAGTCAACGAAAAAGGTATACAGTTTAGCATAACGATTGAGTTTGCTTCGTAGAATACCCTTTCCGAAACCCTGACTGATACACGCTCAGTTTGTTGTTTAACAACACCCAGTTAATAAGCCTTCTATTGAGTATTGAAATGTAAATCTTCAAACTTGCATTAAGAAATGATATTCCCCTATAGTTTGTTGAGTGTTTGGGTCACCTTTTCTAAGTATGGGCCATATAATAGCCTCATCGAAGCAATCGGGATGTACAGCAAGACTAAAGATGACATTGAGTGCTTGCGCCAGTTTTGGTTAAATTCGGTGGAAGTATATTTGAAGAACTCTGCGGGAATCCCGTCTGTGCCAGCTGCTTTGCCATCTTTAATCGACTCTAGTACCCTTTCTACTTCCAAAACCGTTATCAAGGATATCATCTTCGGTATGTGGTGTCGCATAATTCCATACTAGTTGTTCCGAAGAGATGTTTAGCAATCCTGAAAAATGTAATCTTATTTTTTTTTTGTTAGTTTCAAAAACTCCGTGGTATCTCCGCAATGGCTTAACTTTCTTGCCAGGTCTTCTTCGTACGATTTTTCTGCACAACTTGTTGTTACAATTTAAATAGACAGGAACAAAGCTCCTTTCATTGATTTTAAATTCAAAAATTATATTATTTCTTTCCATTACCTTCACCTCGAATATATTTTGTTTAACCGCAACAAGCACTCCACCACTTGCTCTGCCTTTGCTCGCTGTCTTTTTAGCTGGTATCCAATGGTAATTAAACATAGGAAAATATTGTTCATATTTATTGCAGTATTTCTTTATAAGATGAATTTCAAAAAGTAATATGAGCTCGAAATTTAACAATTTACTTTTTAGGTTTATTTTTACGTTTTATATATGAATTTTCATTATTATTTTTGTTTAATTCTATTTTTGTATTGTTTTCCTCTATAACAACCCTGCGCTATTGGGAAATACTCTGTGAGTTTTCGTAACACCTCCCAATACCATCCACATAATCCACAGTGACACCTGCCATCTACTTGTCACTGCCATTTTGTATATTTTTAGGTAAACAGCTTTGAAAGAAGTTATCAGGCAATTTAAGCATCTGAATTAATTTACCCAAACCTGAATGCTGAGAAACTTCAGAAGCCTCGAGGTTAAGAAAAATTCTTTCAACTAATCAAGCGATACCAAGCTGCTTGAAAAATGCAGGCTCCTGGACAAATTCAAGTAATAAATCGCTGAACTTATTACTGGACACTCACTCTCCTTGTAGTTCTCTTACCGAAACTTGCAACAGTTATATATGTTTAAGTCCCAATACAACATATACACAAGAAGGTCTGATCACAAGGGACAAGCTACAATGGGCTCTCAACAGCTTCAAACCATTTTAATCTAGAGGACCAGATGGGATAATACCAGCCGAGTTATAAAAGACTTCTGAATTGCTCCAATCCTTGAGGCAATTTTTACCAGCTGTCTTTACCTGGTCCATGTTCCATCGGCATGGAGAGAAGTTAAAGTTGTTTTTATACCTGAAGCAGGTAAATACTCCCAAGTCAATCCTAAAGATTTACGACCTATAAGTCTATCATCATTCCTTCTTAAAACCTTGGAAAGATTGACTGATATCCATTTAAGGGCAAGTATTTATACAAGACTTCTGTCTTCGTCTCAACATGCCTACTGTAAGGGTAAATCGGTGGAAACAGCGTTACACACATTAGTACACACTATCGAATATTCCCTCCATAATTAAGAGTTCACTATGGTTGCTTTCATCAAACGTGACTTTAACAACCTAGACACATCTGCTTCGGGATTTAATTAATTTAATGGTGAGTAGAAGAATAATTAACTCTTTTGGCAGAAAATTCGTTAGTAGAGGGACACGGCAAGGTGGTGTTCTATCCCCTCTCCTCTGGAACCTAGTGGTAAATAAAATCCTAACTAGTCTGAATGCGGAGGGTTTTAAAGTTATCGCCTATGCAGAAGACGTTGCTATAGCAGTTTCAGGAAAGCATCTTAAAACCTTAAAAGAACTCTTACAAAATGCCTTAGCTAGACTAATTTTTTGGGCTGATCGGTGTGGACTGGGTGTTAACCCATACTTATTTTCTAGGAGATACAAAATTCCATTTGTCAACCCTCTCTACATTGAAGGAATGCAATTAAAATTCTCAGACAAGGCTAAATACCTGGGACTTGTTTTAGATAAAAACTAAATTGGAAACGAAATGTACAGAAAAGAGTCAAAAAAGCTACTGTTGCTCTCTCAAAAAAGCTATTGGTAATAAATGGGGCTTACAACACAGAATCATGCATTGGCTATACATATCGGTATTTAGACCGATTTTAATGTACGGTGTGGCAGTATGGTGGACTGCTTTAGAGAAAGGTATAAAAAGGGATACGTTAAATAAAGTCCAACTTTCAGCTTACCTATGTATAAGCGGATCGCTTCGCACGACCCCACCGGCACTGGACACCTTGCTCTGCCTAACACCTCTTAAAATATTTATCAAACAAATAGCTGAAAGCTCTTCTATTCGCCTTAAAGCTTCGTCGCAGTGGACTAACAACACTCCGTAATTCTTAGGTATTTAGAATCAATTCCAAAGCACACAGATTACACCAACTCCCAACAGAAATTTGACAGAGATTTCCAGATTTCTATACCTTTCAGACCTTTCTAGGAGAATAGGACATTCCTGGAATATGAGTCAATCCATTTTTTTACAAATGGTTTAAAAACAAAAGAAGTGGTTAGTGCAGCTGTGTTCTCTGAACGACTGAAATTAAGTCCCTCATTCCGCCTTCCCAATCATTGTAGCGTGTTCCAGGCGGAACTATTGGCGATAAAAGAAGTCTTGTCCTAGCTTCAAGAAAACGTGATATCAAAATCTGATATCGGGACACTGCCTAATAGGAAAGCTCACCATGCGATTAGGTGTATTCTCAAATGACTTTTGCAGAAGCTGTACAATGGGCCATTGAACTGGCCTAAGTGCGTCCGTTTTTTATCGTGGGCAGCCACTTTATTATAACCTAATATAAACACACAAAGAACACGAATTTCTGATGAGTCCAAAGATCAAAAGATGTTGCTAGAGCCAGAATCAGAAAATCCCAAGAGCTATAAGTTTGGAAACACCTGAATTCACAGGATCTACTATTTCGAAATCCTTTGATATTCTATCCATAACTGCAAAGCAAAAGCTTGCACGAGCTTTCGTTTCGGAAAAATTCGCCAAAAAGTAAAATTACAGAATTTCGACCCAGCCCATCGCAAAGTATCTATTTCGGAACATTTCCGTTTCGTATAATTTGTATATATATTTCTAGTTCGTTATATCGGGTTTTGGTTTTTTGGGATTTTAAAGTGGAAATCGGGTAGAATTTATTAGACCCAATAGTCAGAAAATTTTTAGGATAATATAACTTCAAAGATTGTGGTTTTTATTGCTTTGCACTTTCGGGGATGTGTTGGTTAGTATTTGTGTGAATATTGTTTTGGCCTCGACTGACAAGGAATTTTGAATCCAGAAAAACGATAATAAAAAAAAATCCAAAATCCCATAGACCCAAAATCAAGACAGCCAAACATCCATACAAAAATTACGATACTTCTTTAAGGAAAACATTTTAAACTTTTTAGAAGTTAAGAATATAAAGTATTAAAAATGATGGGATTTTGATTTCCGGAATCTGGATTTTCAAGATCTGACTATTTGGGAATTTGGGTTTTCGTTATTTTGGATTCTCGGGATTTTAAACTCAACTACTGGGACTCGTGTTTAAGTTAAGTTTTCCATTTAAGAAATTGTGGTTTTTAATGTTTTGCACTTTCTGGGATGTGTTGATTCTATTTTGTCTGGATATTATTTTCGGGCTCGCCACACGGGATATTGTAACATGATAACAAACTTTTTTTTTTTGCAGTTCTTGTTATCAGTTTTCAACATTAATTCATGTGGACCCTAAGGCCCACATAAAAGCTCTTTAATGTACAAGAACTTTGATTTTATTTGACTTAAAATTACAAGGGACAAGGAATTCGGACTCAAAATGGGAGAAAGTAAAGGGTATCTTTCAGATGGTATTTGGAAATGTTGAAATCGAATATTACCATAGCAGCGTTGCAGTGACGAAGAATTCTGGACATTGGTTCAAAGTGCCCGTAATTAGTGCGGTGATGAGGGATATAGAAAAGGGAAACAGATCGCAGATTTCGAGGGTTGGTGTTAAGATGAATGTCACTCAGGAGTGCCGGGGAATCTATATTGCCCATTAACAATTGGTGAGCAAATAATATATCAGCGTTTTTGCGTCTAATATATAAGGGCTGCAAACCTATCAGTTTTAGTCGATCGGCATAAGGAGGCAAGTTGGATGTATCATCCCAGGGGAGGCCACCTAAGGCAAATCGAACGAAACGTTTTTGAACATTTTCAATTCTGAGTGAATGGTTTTCATAAAAGGGAGACCATACTTGTCATGCATATTCAAGATGAGGACGGACTAGGGAAATGTAAAGCGCTTTAGTTACATAGGTGTTAAAAAATTCTTTTGACCATCTCTTAATAAAACCGAGAGATCTATTAGCTTTATTAATAATTTGGTCAAAATGGGAATGGAAATTCAGGTGTTTGTCACATATAATACCAAGATCTCTAATAGAATAGATTACGTTGACGGTGGCGTCATTAAGGAAGTAGTATACTCTATGAGATGGGATTTGTTTGCGCGAAAAGGTCATTGGTTTACATTTACCTACATTTAACTCTAGGAAATTATGCATGCACCAAACAAAAAAGATATTAAGATCATTTTGTAAAAGTAAGGAATCAGATGGAGTAGAGATAATCTTAAAAATTTTCTTATCATCCGCAAACATTAGGATATCTGAGTTTTTTAATTTAAGACAGACATCGTTAACAGGTAAGACGAAGAGGAGGGGGCCAAGGTGACTACCTTGTGGGACTCCAGAAGTTGCATGTATAGGACTGAGACTGAGTTACGGAAAAGGACTCTATAAATTCTATTCGTAAGATAGGAGCTTGTCCAGTTTATAAATATAGATGGAAAGCCTAGAGCTCTTAGTTTGAGATAAATTATGTTATGGGATATTTTATCAAAGGCTTTGCTGTAATCAGTGTATACAACATCAACTTCTTTGCCATTCTCAAGGGGTGACAAAACTTTGGATATAAATTCAATTAAGTTAGTCGTAGTGGATCTACCTTTAAGAAAACCATGTTGAGCTGGGGAGAATAAAGGCTTGCAATGGGAATAAACGGAATCATAAACTAAGCTTTCAAAAAGTTTTGGAATGCATGAAAGTTTAGCAATAGGTCTATAATTGTTAATTTCAGTTTTATTGCCTTGTTTATGAATGGGAAATATGAATGAATCTTTTATCTCCAAAACAATTTGTTGCACCGAAAAATAACGTTTTCAACATGTGGTAAAATTTTGAGGAAATTTGAATTGAAATTTTTTTTTATAAAAAATACAATCCTAAAAAAAAAATTACTCAAAGTTGGTAAGAATTGAATTTCGACTGAAATATCTTTACAATAATGTAAGATTATGGCTTATAACTTATTTCTTATATTGTTTACAACATTCTGAAAAATGTTAAGAAAAATCGAATCGACAGTTTGTTTTACAAAAAATAAAAACCTAAACAAACAAATTAATAAAAGTAAGTAAAAATTGATTTTCGACTAAAATATCTTTTCAAAACTTTGAGAAATTTGGCTTTAAACTACTTTTTTTTTTTTAAATATTGTTGTAAATATTCAGGAAAATTTTGGGAAAAATCGAATTGACAGTTTTTTACAAAAAATAAAAACTTAAAAGAAAATTTAACAAAAGTTGGTAAAAATTTATTTTCGACTCAAATATCTTTTCAAAACTTTGAGATATAAGCTTTAAACTACTTTTATGATTAAAAAAATATTGTTTCCAACATTCAGTAAAATTTTGAGAAAAATCGAATTGACAGTTTTTTACAAAAAATAAAAACTTAAAAGAAAATTTAACAAAAGTTATTAAAAATTGATTTTCGACTGAAATATCTTTTCAAGCATTTGAGATTGTGGCTTCCAGTTAATTTTAATTTATAAGAAATATTGTTTTCAACATTCGGAAAATTTTGAGAAAAACCGTATCAACAGTTTTTTTTACAAAAAATAAAAACCTAAAAAAAAACAATACTAACTTGGTAAAAATTTACTTTCGACTCAAATAGCTTTTCAAAAATTAAAAATATTGTCTTGAAACTTTTTTTTTCACAGAAAATATTGTTTTCAGGATTTTTTTTTAAATAAAAGTCCAACAGTCCGTTTTTTCATAAAAAAAATAAAATCTACAAAAAATAGTAGCCAAGTTTTGTAAAAATTGATGTTCGGTTTTTGATATCTTTCAAATTAATATCATTCATCTAATTTTTAAATATTTAAGAAATGCTACTAAAGTTGGTGAAAAACTATATTTTTAAACTTAACTATTTCTTGATACGAAAAATATTGTTTGTAATTTTAAAATTTTTAAGAATAATTCAATTGACAACTTATTTAAACCAACAGGAAAACCTACAAATTTTTAAGCAAGACAAATTGACAGAAGGGATTGGAAGTTATCAGGGTGGGTCGCATCCTAGCATTTGTTTTGTATTGGAAAAAAGATTGGAGCACCATATGCTTTTCTTTAAAGTTTCCATGACTAATTTGAACACTTGCGGGTGAATGTCCCCAAAAACTTCAGGAATTTTATTTTTAAAGACTTAAATTAATTGTGGAACATAAGCATCTACCTTTTCTTTCACGTAGTCCAATTCAATAAAATGAAGTTAAATCACAATTTCTCGGTGCTAAGTTGTGATCATCTTTTTGGAAAATAATATGGTGAGGACATTTTTTTGCAAAATTTCAATTAAGAACTTTGGCTACAATTTTTTAAATATATTTTTTTGAATTTTTACAATTTCAATGCGTTGCTGGTTTATCATTCTTTAAAATATAACAATTATAGAAAAGTGACAGCTGTCAAAATATAGGCTATTCAAATTGAAACCTCTTAATGGAAACGCACAAAAATGGCCATGACTGTTTCCCTTAGTCATAAAAAATCCCATCAAGTGCCTCCAGGTTATCTACATCTTTCTATTGACCAAACAAAAGAATATAATATAAAGAAGTTATCCCATCTATAGACACTCGATTTTCTTTCAAGACTCTCAATCAAAATAAAATACGTTCCATATGTACTTATTTGTATAAGACTTTTTAAACTTAAGAGGTAAGGAAGGAAAGGTAAGGTAAGTATACCTTCCTTATCTGATTAACAACTACTTTATTAACATGCAAACAATATAATTCATTTCTTTGCCTTTTCCTTACATGGATCACATTTCCCACTCAACTTTTTCAATAAACCTTTAAAACGCCTCCAGACGACTCCAGAAAAAAAGATAACTATTTCACTCATAGAATACTAAATCCTTTTTCACTCTCATTCTCAGCAAAAAAAAAAACAAAAATATTAAATGTACACTCAAATATAATCACATCATAAATAAAATCTCGCCTATCGAAAGCCAAATAACCCCCTGATCTTTCAAGGCAAGTCTTTATATTCCCTACATCGAGCTATACGATCTAAAGAAGTTCGCAATAATCCATTCATAACCTCAAGACACCTTCCCGTTGGCGCTGGCTTTCCACAAAGCGAATGCAATGGATACAATCGTGCGTGTCTGTCTGTCTGTTTGTCTAGCCAATTCAGCTGGAAGACTATTAAACGGACGATACGCCTGCACAAGGTGATCTTGCCCAAGCCCAATATAAGTGTACACCCATCTACTTCAGAAACCACAAAACCATAAACGTTCGGCGTGGAGAGAGATGATCGATGTACAAACTCAAGCCGCAATCAATTTTATCAAAATAAACAAACGTCCACCGAAATTGGAAAACTTAAAGAGTGGTGATCACTTTTTTTTTTTAAACAGCAAAATGCGTGTGATCGTGCCTTAGTTTTGTTTACAATGTTCTCGATTGTAAGACAAGCAGACAAATTATATGCATCAACATCAACATAACTCACATCTCAATCAATTAAACTGCAATTCCTGGATAATTGATTGCATTCCTCGATTAATCCACAAAATAACTCCGACTGATCGTTATTCGGTTAATTCCTCTTAACAGCGGTCTCGGGGGCGAATGTTTGATTAATTTATTTGACCCACTCTCCAGATCTAAACACTAACGAACACTTACACTGCACATATATTTCCTGATCGTTTTCGAAAAGGCTTAAAATTTAAGAATTATTCTATTTCAAAATACGTTCGATGAAATATATATTTTTTTTCTGCATCGGATTATTTTCTTCGATTAGCAAAAGATCGTTCTATAGATTTCTTGAGATATACGAGTATTGAAGAATATTAATGCGCACCGACGACAACCGCTTGCACGCTTTGTCCCGAATCAACTGAATCTGAATCTGAATCCGATCGACTGAAACTGAAAGTCAATTAGCTAACAGAATCTGAAGGCAGCGAACAGCGACCAGCGGCGGACAGAAACAGAACTGCAATCGAACAGTTCACTGTTCGCTACGTTCGTTCGTTCGTTCAATGGCTTTGTGAACGAACAATTGTGAGTGATTTTTTTTTGTATGCGGGGGACGTCGAACGGTTCGGCGCGGCGCGGCGCTGTGAACGGTATAAATGTCGTCAACGACAACAAAAACGACAAAGACTTCAAGACTACAGTTGAAGTTGAAGTTGAACGCAAGCAACGTACGTAAAGCACGCATCTTAAACTAGATATAGATACTTTCGTTCGTTCGGTCGGTCTTGTTCTCGGTTTCGGTGAGTGTATCTTTTTGGGTGCAACAAGATCAGCATTCAGCATCAGCCTCGGAAACAGAGAGACAAAGTGTTTACCATGCTTACTTCTTGGATGAAGATGGAGATGGAATGGAGGCCTTGTTTTGTTGGATTGTTTTGACCGGTTTTTTGGTCTTCTGCCTGTGGAACAGGTTGGATTGCATTCATCGAACATTTTTTTAACCATGAGATGCTGATGTGAGAGGAATTCTCTTGAAATTCGAAGATCACTTTGAGTTCTTTTATTAAAATGTTTTATAATTTTGTTCGAAAATGGAATAAAATTCACTCGAAAGTTGGAGAGCAATGTTTCAGAAGACAAAAGACATTTTCTACAGTGCTGGGCAAATGAAATTTGTAATTTGTATGAACTTTAACAAAAATATACATTTTGTTTAAAGAGAAAGATAATTTTTATACGTAATCGTAATAAAGGGTAAAATAACATATTATTTTGAATACGTTATGCTAAGTTTACAGTAGCTGTGTAAATTGGCGATAAAATAAGTTTAAAAAAATAATCTGAGGCTTGCGCTGTATCTGTCTTTAAAATAACTCGTTTTTGGATTTTTAACAAATAAAAATCACTTTCCTGTTGATTCGTTTTACCGTCTATTTCATTTTAGGTAGATATATTAAATTATTCAATATTTTTGTGATATTTTGTCAAAAAGGTTATTAATGATATAGCTACGCACATTCCAGAAGGTGTCCGAATTGCGGGTATCGTAATAAATGTGTTACTCGCCTTACGGACTATTGTGTCAAGTGGGGTCTAGTCATCAACACAGACAAAACAAAAGTAATGGTCTTTTCGCGTTCCAATTGGTGTGAAGTTAGGAACACCTGGATACTTCGTCGTTTAGAAATATCGAAAGAATACAAGTATTTTACCACTTTACTAAAAAAGGTGATCAGAACATCGTCCAAATCTATAAAGGGATATCGTTTATGGACACTATTGCAAAAAGCTTTGCCGGAGTTCTATTAACAAGACTACCACAATGGAAAAAGGAATATTGTGTCCTAAATGAGTTCCAAGCTGGATTTCAAGAACGCTACAGCACTGCTGATAATCTGTTGAACCTCTTCTACTGTCTACTGTTTCTTCATTGACTTTAAGGCTGCGTTTGACTATATCGACCGAAGAGCACTTCTATACAAACTGCAAAACTTAAGGACTTCTGAGAAACTCATTTGAATTATCAGAGATCTGTATGATAAAACAACAGCTGCAGTATGGGATGGAGAACAATTGTCGGACTGGTTTGAAACAATGATGGGTGTTAAACAATGTGAGGCCACTATTTTTCGAACTCTATATAAATGATATCCATGGATTCATAGGAGCGGGTATTTCGCTGAATGGAATGCTAATAGCTGATAAGCCAGACATACTACAAGGCATGGTAAATAAGATGGCAGAATACTGTGAACGGTGGAATCTTGTTATAAACCTGGAGAAATCGAAAGTGATGGTATTTATAAAAAGAGGTGGTAGACTTAGCCAACAAGAAAATTGGAAGCTCAACGGAGCAACCGTTGAAGTTGTAAGCAAATACAAATACCTTGGTATATGGCTAACTTCAGGACTAAGCCTAACGGAACACTTCAAAGAACGATCTTAACAAGCTAGACAGAGCTTAAATTTTACGCGGAATCGGTTTATACCTAATAAAGATGTCAAATTAGCTTCTAAGATGTGGTAAGAGTTCTCAGTGCTTACGCAAATAACAGGTTATCAAAATTTTTAGCCAAATTGATAATTGAAAAGAAGATTTTTTGATTTAGGAATAGCCTCAATCGGGAAGGTGTAGAACAGTTGGATGAGATTGTGAGCAACACAACTCTGTTTAAGCGGGTCGTGGATATTTGATATTTATTGATTAAAAAAAACAGCTGTACATTAAGATTGACTTATAAATAGTAAGGATATAATACAATATTTATTAATGATAATGCAAGTATGTAAACACTATGTTTAAAGCAATTGTAGCAAACTATTAATAATTTTTTCAATAACAATCAATTAAAAACAAAATTAAAAATTAAAGTCGCAAGAAGAAGAAATTACAATGATTACAAAAAAGTTACTTTATTACAAAAAAGTTACCTCAGTTCAAATTTGAGAAATATTCAAAACAAAGTTGGAGAAACCTTCTATGTTCGATTCCAGACCTCATGTGACTGGGAAGATTATTTCACAGTCTGACAGCATTAACGAAAAATTGCCTCCGTGATGTCTAACAGGTAAACCTGGGGGAGCGCAACAAGGTAAAACGATTTGAAAAGCAAAAATCAAGCTTATTAAACAAATAATTTGGAGTCTTGTTAAAAATTAGTTTGAAGAGAACAACACCGATATTTAAAAAAAGTTTCCAAGTTGCAATTTAAAAGTTGACGAGCCTGAAACGAAACGAAACTTCGGAGGTTGAAAACAAACCGAGCAATGGCATTGAATGCTACCTTTAGCTTACGAAGCGAGTTGGAGTCAGGATCTGCAAATATCTCACCCCCATACGTTACTATTGGTATGATAAGTGATTTAACCAGCTTTAATCTTGAGGAGGCAGAATTGATCTAGTAACAGATAGTCCTCGGAGTGAAGCATACATTTTGGAGATAACAGTATCGATATGGGTGTCCCACGTTAGCCTACTGTTGAAAGTTATACCTAGGTTATTTGCATTTGTGACATATTCGATTTGGCCGGCATTCAAGTAAAGGGGTGGAAAATTTACAAGGTGGGGTTTATTTTTACATATTGGAATAGCTTTTGTTTTTTCTGGATTAAGTACAAGTTCATTGCGAGTTGACCAATCGAATATTGAGCATAAATCAATGTTCATTTTTTTATCGCATCTTCAATCTTACCGATAGGAAAGCTAATATATAACTGTACATCATCAGCGTAGATGTGAAACTGGCAGTAAGATAAAACAGATGGCAGATCATTAATAAACATAGAGAACAGTAAAGGACCAGGGATAGATCCTTGAGGAACACCTATATTGACAGGAAGAAACGAAGACATTTTACCTTTAAACGATACGGCTTGCATGCGATTAGTCAAATACGAATAAATAAGATTTTTAGTTGTGTCAGAAAAATTGAAATAAGTCGTCAGTTTATCACAGAGAAGGCTAGAGTTAACGCAATCGAATGCTTTGGAAAAGTCAAGTAGGGTTATCACAGTTGTATAATTGGAGTCTAAATCTTGTCTTATATCTTCAGAAACTTTTAAAAGGGCTGAGATGCAGCTGTATCCAGATCTAAATCCCGACTGGAGAGGGTTAAGAAGACGTGAATCTTCAATATAATTTTTAATCTGGTTACTTAAGATAGTTTCAAAAGCCTTTGATAAAAAAGGAAGGATAGCTATTTGTCTGTATTCCATTTTCTTTCCTCGTTTAGGGATGGGTATAACTTTAGATTTTTTCCAGGAAGTGGGATAGATGGAGGTCATTATGATGGTGTTAAAAATGTGGGTTATGTGAGGAAGTATGAAAGGAAGAATGATTTTTAAAAAGTCTGGGTGTATGTTGTCAAGTCCAGTTGATATGGATTTAATGGAAAATATTGCTTTACCTACTTGATATTCATCTACTGAACAAACAGAAAAAGCATCGACTCTATCGTTTTCCGAAACACTAGATTGCCCAGTTGGGAATTGGGTTGAGGGAGTAGAGAACTTTCGATTCAACTCCTCTAAATCAATATTATCATCGGAAATAGAAGAATCTCCTCTTAAACCAATGCAATGGATATCGTAGCAGTTAAAATAATCGAGCGCGAGCGCTTAGAGTCTCTGCAAAGAGCACAACAAACGAGAACACACCGCTTATACCATTTGCTTGATTATACTGCTGGTGAAGTTTACGTCTCGGATGACTGGGATGTCTTCAAAATTCGCTGTATACTGAAAGCAAGAGCAGGGCTCATTATGCTCATTATGCTCAATGAAAAACTAGAATTTAAAAGATATTTTATATATCTAGGCAAGTTTTTAGAAAAAATTTGATTGATTGCGACAGATGACAAAAGTCATTATTGGACCTTTTTGTTAAAAGAAATAATAATACATTTGTTAAATTATTACTTATTCTATGAGAACTGAATCAAATCATAAAAATATAAGAAACAATTTAAGTAATTGGGAGTTTTACTAAATCCAACCCTGGATTATAGCAAGGACCTTGTAGAAAAAGCAAAAACTTAATAAATGGTGCTTGGAAGAAGATTTTCTCTAACGATCACATAAACCTTTCAACAAAATATAATATTTTCAATGAAGTCGTAAAATCTTCGCTTTCTTATGCGGCACAAATATATACCCCATATAAGAATACTGTAATATTAGGCTTTGTAAATAAAACACAAATTCGCTTTGCTCAAATCACTCACAAACTTATTAATTCAACACTTTCAATTATTACTTTTCAAACACTGTCTTATCGCAGTTCACAATCATTATTCAACCGCTTCACTTCCGAGCGCCCATTTATATCTCTCGAATCGGTTCGAGAAACTAAAAGGTTCTTGTATGCGCTGAATGTTCTCGATACTTAACAAAGAGAGTTTTCCTCTTAACCCTAGATGCTGCCCCTTATTCTAAATGTCTTATTCAAATATAACACGATATTAGAATAAAAGAGATAAAAAGGGTATACACATTTTTATTTTATTTGGAAACACGCCTGCCAAAACTTTTTACTTTAAGTCTTAAGCTACAGGCTGATAATTTAATTAAAGTGCTTAGTCTACGGGATACTCGGTTATGTAAGATAATGATGGTCTACGAAATTCGGAATAAGGACTGGTGGATGAGGACATGGAAAAAGATTGCTGCTTCCTGTGGAGAAGTTGTGCAGATCAATCTCAACAATATTGATGAAAACGAAGATTTACGAAATCATCAAAAACTTGAAAATCTAATCGAAATCAGGTGATTGAAAATTGATGACAATCGGAGAGCAGATTACTTTATAGCCAGCCTAATTATAACTTGTGTGACAAGAACTTCTTCCAAGATTGTTTCTCGTATAAAGATATTTTTTCCTTATTTTTAAATCAAGATACGAACTTCTACATTTTAATGGAAAACCATAGAGTCTTAGCCATTAATTTGATTGAGTTCAAACCGGGCAATAAAGGCTTAAAGTAGATTCGTGGTAAAATGTTTTCGGTAAAACCAAAAATTTGTTTTTTTTTTTCAAAAACAGACCAATCAATTGGTATACAATTTTGTCTAATGGCTTCATTGAATATAAAAAAGTATGGAAGTATTCCTTCAGAAGTGTTATTTTGTTGTCAAATTTTCTCAGGAACTAATGAACCAATTTAAATAATTTACTGAGCAAGCTTTTACATTGTTCATAAAATATTTGATGATTAAAAATTATCCAAAATTTATTAAAACAAACCGCTCTAAAGATTTTAGAACAAACATCTATAAAATAAAGTTTTTTTGAATAATTGAACTCAGAATTTACATTTTTGCACATTAGTTTATTTGCAGGTTTATTTTTAAATCATAAAATATAGGTTATATTTTTAAAAAGTTTTTTCACATATATGAGCAAGTTCATGTGACACTATCATGCATTTTATTCAGTTATAAACCTGTCAGGACATAAAATGTGAAAATAGGGCTTCTTAAGTAAGGCCAAGGTTTTCAAAATGTTGGGAAGCTTAGGAAACATGATCTTATGTAACAAAAAATTCACATGACTGTTGCTATGGTCAATAACACTCATTTATTGTTTCCATCTGGATAATCACTCATATTGTTTTAAGCTCAACTTATTGAGTGCTTTTAAGAACAAAAAATAAAACATTTGAGTCACATACGATAAATATTTGGAGTTTTTGTCATTGTACATTATGATTTATTTGCAACCGTTTCGGTCTAATAATTTTGACATTTAATTTGTTTTCTGTGTTTTGTAGTCTGCAGTCCTTTTCCTTAAGTGAGTAATCAACACAAGAAAGAACATTGATAACAAAGACTTTTATAATTGCTTACAAAATAAGAACAATAAAAAAGGGAAGTTTAATAAATTACAGAGTTAAGGTGTAATTAGAATTATGGTAGTGTTTGAATATTATCATTTAATGCTTTAAATGATGCGAATCTGCTAAGAATGATTTTAAAGTGAGATGTATTCATTTTTTTAAATATTCAAGTCGTAAAAACATTTTTTTTTATATTTACGAGGGTGATTTTTTTGAGGTTAGGATTTTCATGCATTAGTATTTGACAGATCACGCGTGATTTCAGACATGGTGTCAAAGAGAAAGATGCTCAGTATGCTTTGACATTTCATCATGAATAGACTTACTAACGAGCAACGCTTGCAAATCATTGAATTTTATTACCAAAATCAGTGTTCGGTTCGAAATGTGTTTCGCGCTTTACGTCCGATTTATGGTCTACATAATCGACCAAGTGAGCAAACAATTAATGCGATTGTGACCAAGTTTCGCACTCAGTTTACTTTATTGGACATTAAACCAACCACACGAATGCGTACAGTGCGTACAGAAGAGAATATTGCGTCTGTTTCTGAGAGTGTTGCTGAAGACCGTGAAATGTCGATTCGTCGCCGTTCGCAGCAATTGGGTTTGTGTTATTCGACCACATGGAAGATTTTAAACAAAGATCTTGGTGTAAAACCGTATAAAATACAGCTCGTGCAAGAACTGAAGCCGAACGATCTGCCACAACGTCGAATTTTCAGTGAATGGGCCCTAGAAAAGTTGGCAGAAAATCCGCTTTTTTATCGACAAATTTTGTTCAGCGATGAGGCTCATTTCTGGTTGAATGGCTACGTAAATAAGCAAAATTGCCGCATTTGGAGTGAAGAGCAACCAGAAGCCGTTCAAGAACTGCCCATTCATCCCGAAAAATGCACTGTTTGGTGTGGTTTGTAAGCTGGTGGAATCATTGGACCGTATTTTTTCAAAGATGCTGTTGAACGCAACGTTACGGTGAATGGCGATCGCTATCGTTGAATGCTAACAATTTTTTTGTTGCCAAAAATGGAAGAACTGAACTTGGTTGACATGTGGTTTCAACAAGATGGTGCTACATGCCACACAGCTCGCGATTCTATGGCCATTTTGAGGGAAAACTTCGGAGAACAATTCATCTCAAGGAATGGACCGGTAAGTTGGCCACCAAGATCATGCGATTTGACGCCTTTAGACTATTTTTTGTGGGGCTACGTCAAGTCTAAAGTCTACACAAATAAGCCAGCCGAAATGCTCGAAAAAGTTACCCAAAATTGGACTTTCCGAATGGACCACCTAAGACGCAGCCGCGGTCAACATTTAAATGAAATTATCTTCAAAAAGTAAATGTCATGGACCAATCTAACGTTTCAAATAAAGAATCGATGAGATTTTGCAAATTGTATGCGTTTTTTTTTTTTTTAAAGTTCTCAAGCTCTTAAAAAATCACCGTTTATTTATGTAAAAAAAATGATTTAATTTTTGAAAATAGTCAATGGCAATACCAAAATATTAATATATTCTCCTTTGAAGTGAAGCCAGTGGCATTTCTGGCAAATGGCAAATAATTTTAATTAAACTAATTGACATATTAGTGTTTTTTAAAAATTTGTTTTATTTTCAACTTCCCATTGGAAGTTTTTGTAATCGGTCCAAATTATAGAATTGAAAATGTTTACATTTATGGACGTTGCAAGGCCCATAAAATCTAAATCAATTATTTTTTTTCATCGTCTATATCTCAAGAACCAGTAGAGGTATCGACTTAAAATAAATCTTGTTTTTCAGATTATAACACAGAAAGATGCAGAAAGAAATAGGTCCACTGGTGATCTTATGGTTTATCTCACCGAACAGTGGAACAAATATTTACCTCGTTTTGGAGAAAGTAAGATTATTGCACTTGTCATTTCAAAGGCATTTGATAGAGTTTAGCACCAAGCTCCCTTGTCGAAAATATGTGCTTTTGGTATTGATGAATCTCTTCTTCGTTGGATTAGAAATTACCTTTCTAATCGTTGTGTTGGATGGTTTCAAATCCGAAATTCATAAAATAAATTCTGGTGTTCCCCAGGGCTCCGTTTTGTGTCCGACGCTCTTCCTTATCTTCATGAACGATCTTTTGTCTGTCACTTCTAATTAAAAAAACTGTTTTTCTGACGACAGTACTCTCACTTTTTTATATTCGTTTCTAGATTTACAACATTGTCCTTCGGATGTGAAACTTCAACGGCAGCGTACGATAAGCTCATTAAATTCTGATCTCAACAGCGTTGTCCAATGGGGAATTATAAGCCGTGTAGAATTTAATCCTTCAAAAGCTTAATGCTGTCTCCTGTCGTTAAAGCGTAACCCACTCCCGATGCCGCTATCCATGAGTGGCACTTGTATCCAGGAAACTAATCAACTTTCAGTACTCGGCATGTGTATCACAGATCACCTCTTATGGTATGATCAGATCACATATTCGATATTGTCAAAAATGTTGCTAGATGCTTAGGATTTCTCCGTCGGTGCAAGAAATGTTCTACCCCTTCTGATGTGGCTGTAATTTACAAAGCCTTCATTCGTCCAAAACTCGAATATAACTCCCATATTTAGGCAGGTGCCCCTTAAACAAGTTTAAGTATTGTAGACTGGATCCAAAAAAGAGCTTTGAAAATGATAGGTCATAGAGCCATAACCGAAACAATTACGTCACTCGACCACCGCCGCAATGTTTCATGTCTTTCGTTGTTTTACCGATATTTTTATAAACAGTGTTCTGTCGAATAAGCCAGTTGCATTCTCCCCCTCAAACAATTTAGCCGTAATACTCGTGCTTCTAGGAATGCTTATCAGTTTACCCTTGAGCTCAGTTTCGGACGTACTGTCAAGTAAAGAGATTCTTCTTTTAACCGCACATCGAGAATGTGGAATGCTTTACACAACTCTGTTTTTGCCTATAATTTTACCATTAAAAACTCTAAGACCAATGTGCAATGGTATCTCCTCATTCATCCTTCCCTATTTTCCTAAAGCTTGCACTGTGTTTAAACTTTAAACATGTTAAGGGTATTAATAACCCCTGAGTGCCTGTCAACTATAAAAAAAATTACTACAAAGTGATTTTTCTCTGTTCTAAACTTTGTTATTATCTTAAGACTATGGTCTTAGAACAATTCAATCCGCGACACATAGCAACAAGATGGCATTAAACTAGTAGGGAAGTCGAAAAAGTGGGTCCCTCGATTCCGTCCGTCGGTCAATCTGTCTTGGGCCCTACTACCCAAAACATTGGGTGGATTGACTTTAAATTTTTGAATTAAAGTTTTTTTTTTTCATTTTTTTAGACTGAAATTCGCAGTATACAAATTTTTTTTGTCAAACATCGAAAATTCGAACTATGTCAAAAACGAACCAATAGATTTTTTTCAATTTGCTCAATTTCTTCCTTATTTTTGCATTGCTCCAGCAAGGTACCTCCTATAGAACCGTTTTTTTGTTTTTTAAGAACAAATCATTTCTGCACAAGCTCAATAATATTTAATGGAAAAAAATTACTTTTCTTTCTGATTTTTCTTAAACTTTCTAAACTAAAAATTTCTAAATAACTGCATACTAAAAATATATAGTTATATGTCTCCTTACCCGCTAAGGCAAAAAAAAACATTTTATACTCCCTACAACTTGGGAGTTTTTTAAATTAAACACAAACACGATTTTTATTTCAAAACTTTTATTTAAATTTTAATTTTTATTCCGGAACAATTTGTTATAATAAGTTTAATTATGAATCTATTGAAGCTTCTGGTCCCTTACCATGGGTCGAGGGAAACCATAGGCTATACGAAGTGATCAAATGAGAAAGACATCTCATCGACAGTTACAGTCTTATTTATAACTAACTGATCATCCCCATTCCGATATTCTCAAATACGATCAATACGGGAATGATGGTGACACAATCGATAAGATGTGCAAATCAGCACATTTATGTTTACAGCGAGTAATTGTTTATGTTACTCGCTGGGAAGAATTTGTATCTGTTAAAGATTTTTGCTAATGGTCATTGACGGAAGTGATTGTTTACATTGGACGGCGCCGATAGCTTGAAGACTATATCCGTCCATCACGTAAAGTGATATTGTAGGTATGGTAGTGGTGTATGTCTGTATAACTATATTTTTACTCAAGTTCAAAAATTTTGAATATAAAAAATGAATTTTAAAACAACCGCTCAAACGATTTTCAAATAAATAAATAAATAACAGTCCGTTGAGAACTAGGGCCTAGTTACTTACAACTCTCAACCATACCTGTGTACGAGTACTGTTGACAGGCCTGGAGGTTTTTTAAGCGGAATCCGAAGGGCTAGCTTAAGAAAGAACTTTTCATGACAAGAATTACTTACTTAGTTACTTACTTAATGTGGCGCTACAGTCCTGTGTGAACTTAGGGCCTCACCCAACAAACTTCTCCATCTAGCTCGGTCCCTAGCTAGATTTCTTCAGTTGCGCGCTCCAAGTTGGGTGAGGTCACTTTCCACTTGTGCGCGCCACCTGATTCGCGGTCTTTCTCTACTGCGCTGTCTTGTGGGTGTGGATTCGAAGACTTTCCGGGCCGGAGCATTGGTTTCCATGCGCTCTTAGTCGTTGGACTTTTACTCTTCTGGCTAAGTCTAAGTCGCTGTACAGCCCGTACAGCTCGTCGTTTCATCTTCTCCTCCACTCCCCTTCGATGCATACGGGACCGTAGATTACACCAAGAACTTTTCTCTCGAACCGACCCAAGGTGCTTTCATCCGCTTTTGTCATAGTCCATGCTTCTGCACCGTATAGCTGGACGGGAATGATAAGAGTCTTATATAGCAACACTTTGGTCCCTCGAGAGAGGACTTTGCCACTCAATTGATTTCTTAGCCCAAAAGAAACAGCAGTTTGCAAGAGTTAGTCTGCGTTTGATCTTAGCGCTGGTGTTGTTTTCTGCGTTTACAGCGGAGCCTAGGTAGACGAAGTCATTGACTACCTCAAAGTTACGTCTGTCGATGGTGACGTTTTGACCAAGACGTCGTCGGTGTTGTATGTCCTTTTTTGACGACAGCATGTACTTTGTTTTGCCCTCATTAACCGTTAAACCCACTTTTGCCGCCTCTGCCTCAATACTCACAAAAGCCCCATTGACATCACGCTGAGTTCTTCCGATTATGTCAATGTCATCAGCATATGCCAGTAATTGGACAGACTTTTGAAAGACAGTGCGTCTAGTGTTGACGTGTGAGCTCTGCATTATTCTTTCAAGCACGATGTTAAAAAAATCAACTTTTTTGACATCGAAAGGTTCTGTTAAGTTGTTTCCAACCTTTATGGAGCAGCGTGAATTCTCCATAGTCATCCTGCACAAATGGACGAGTTTAGCAGGGATGCCAAAACTATACATGGATCTATACAGATGCTGTCATATGCGGCCTTGAAATCGATGAAAAGATGATGGGTGTCGATTTGGTGTTCTTGGGTTTTTTCCACGATCTGCCGTAATGTGAATATTTGATCGACTGTGGACTTTCCTGGTCTAAAACTACACTGATAACGACTTATCAGGTTGTTGACGATGGGCTCTAGACGTTCACATATTACGGCAGAGAAGATTTTATATCCGATGTTAAGTATAGAGGGTCTCAATTTTCAAGGTCGGGCAAACAACACTGAGGTTCCATTCATCGGGCATGCTTTCTTCCGACCATAAATTACAGATAAGTTGGTGCATGCTCCTAACCAAACTGTCTCCAGCTAGTTTAAAGAGCTTGGCATTCAAGCTATCAGCTCCAGCGGCTTTATTAGACTTTAGCTTAGATATGGCAATCTTTACTTCGTCTAAGTTGGGAGGACGGGATTGTTGGTTTTCGTCGTCTATGTTGAATGGATCGTCCTGCCTGACAGCGGAATTCAGTTAATCGTCGCCGTTGTAAAGTCTGTGGAAGTGGTCCTTCCATATCCTCAGCATTGACTTCGGTTACACTATGATGTTTCCACCTTCATCTTTGCAGCCCTCGGTTCGAGGTTTATGTACCTGTGAATTTCGTTTCCCCTGTTCATAAAACTTTCGAACTTCATTTCTGCTTTTAAACCTCTCAACATCTTCGACCGCACGCTTCTCATGCCCTCTCTTTTTCCTTCTGAGAAGTCGGCCGGCGTTCCTCTTGCCTCTTCTGCTCATGGAGCTCATTAGCATCTCTCGTCCTTTAACGTAGCGCCGCTTTGCGTGCCTGTTGTTTGGCTGCATTTGCCTGCCGACATTCCTCATCAAAACAGGGGTTCCTTGTTGGTGGCTGCTTGAAACCCAGCACATCAGAGGCAGCTTCTCTTATTGGATCTTGGCAACGTTGCCACTGGTTTTCGATACATTGTGTTGGCGGCAGAGAACTTTGAGAGAGGTTACTTGTAACTCGGACGGAAAAGGATTTTTCTCTTTTGTGAGGGCGTGCGCGCATATCACGCTAATGTTGCCGAATTAAGCCTTGATGCGTATGGTCATGAGGCACTCATTGATGCACCTATAGCTCAAGACTTCTTGCCTAAGGTTGGCTCCAATGACGAAGCCGCATTCAAATACACGCTGGCCCATCCCATCGTATTTCCTGGATGGCGGTGATGTCTGCTTTATAGCGGTCTAGGGCTCCCGCTAATTCTTCGGCCGCACGTGGTCTTTTAAGGGACCTAACATTCCACGTGCATATCCAAAGTTCGTTGTCCTTAATTGTTTTGCTTGGGTTGTTAAAAGTAAGTCCGTCCGTATGCGAGGCTTGTTGGTGCTTCACAACTAAAGGTATTGTTTGCGTGGCCAGGAAACAGTCTCACTTCATCCCGACGGCACAACCCCCAACCTGGAGGGCCATATCCTTAGTGTAACTCCAAGGACGAGGCCCGGATAAACCGCTCCTTACAGGCCTGGGCTCCGAATATGTCGAAGAAGCCCTATATGGTGTTCACTAAGTAGTTCAACACCTCTCTCCCCCTCTCTCTTTTGCTGCCCCCAAAAACTTTCCACTGGGTTTGGAACCCAATCTCCAGTTAAGGTATTAAGCACCCGATGTTCACCACGGGGAGTTGAGAGAGAGAGAGAGTAAGCGAAAGCGTTGAACATATTTGTGGCGACGAGTTCGAAGAACGTCATTACGAACTATGAGCAAGTCTTCCTTGTCCTTGGGGTCCGGTCGTCACGCCAGTAGCCATAGTGAATTTCGGTTAATCGCTTATTAAAGAGCGTTGAAAACTCTGGAGGATCTTAAACGAACCGGCAGTGCCGCAAATAGTCACCGGGGCTTTTATTCTCAACGTTGGCAAATTTTCCCGCAATTTTTTCTGTTGGCACGCAGGTCCCCCAAAGTTTCGGTTTTTTTGTTTTTTTTCTCTTTCATATTCTGTAAATAGAAAACAAAAAGCAATAATTCTTATTTTGTAAGGAAATAGTATAAATAAAATAAATACTTACGATGTGGTAATTTTTTTTTCAAAATGAAATATTTGTTTTGACAGCAGCCATCAGCTGTTAATATTAATTTGAGCGCTGAATGTTTCGAAAGGTTTGTTTGTTTAGTTCAACTTTGAATTGCTACTAGTTTTCGAGAGGAAACCGGTTTTTGGACTTGGTGTGAAACGCCTATAAGGTACACGCGTACCTTTGATATGAAAATATGGATGGTTTAAGATGGAATATAAAAATTTACATATTTATAAAAAGAAGAATTTCATACTGAGTTAGCACAAAATGGGCCCAAAAGATTAACACAAAACTTCCATATTTTTGCTTGAAAGATTAAAAAACTTTGTTTACCACAATATGATAAGTTGTCAAGCTATACTACATTGTGAACTGTGTTACTTTTGTCATATTTATTTAATCCGTTAATTATCTAACGTTAATATAAACTTATAGCTATTTACATAATGTTTAATTAAAAATTTTATTTAACATAGAAATAAATAAAAACTATAACATATTAAAAAAGCTTTCTTTAAATTGTTTACTTTTAACATTGTCATTAACAGATGAAATTAAATTATAAAATTTATTAAAGACTGAAATCAATTGATTTAAAGGGCTATTCATACCATAGTTAGTTCTGCTAAAGATCGGACATAAAGGTATCTGTCTTCTTATGCTAGTTTGACTATAGCTAAAATTTAGACGATTCAGAGCTGTAGCGGATATTATAATAAAACGATTCATTAATTTTAAAATAAAACAAAATTAAGATATATTGTCTATGTTGTGAAAGTGTAGGGAGGTTTATTAGCAAAAGTCTCTGAGAATAAGGAGGTGGTGTGAAGATTTAGGAAAACGGAAGAAAACAAAGACAAAAACGCACCTTTTTTGGATCCTTTCAAGTCTGTCAATATGGACTGAATAGTATGGTGCCCATATAACACAGCCGTATTCAAGTATTGGCCTGACAAATGATACATAATGAAATTTTAAGACGTAGGGGTTATGAAAATCACGAGAAAAACGTTTAATAAAACCTAGAATCTTGTTAGCTTTTTTAACTTTAAAGTTATAATGGTCACAGAACGTTATTTTACTGTTAAGAATAACACCTAAATCAGAGAAAACGGAAAGCTTACAAACGGAGGAAGAATCTAATAAATAGTTATAATCTATAATTGTTTTTTTTTGCGTGTAAAACACATAGTTTTACATTTGTCAATATTCAATAAAAGTCGGTTTGTATTGCACCATACTCTAAAACTATGAAGATCTTCTTGAAGCTGTGAGCAGTCATTAATTGAACTAATAGATTTGAACATTTTAATGTCATCAGCGTATATTAAAACGGAGGAGTTTTTTATAACGGATGTTATGTTATTTATATATAAGATAAATAATAAAGGACCTAAATGGCTACCCTGTGAAACACCAGAGTTGACGTAAAATTTATTATTATAACGTTATATTCATTTCTGAATATAACGTTATAATTTCTGTTCTTAAGATAAGACGAGATCCACGTCAAGAATTTGTCGTTAAGCCCTAAGGCCTTAAGTTTATAGACTAAAGTCTTGTGACACAATTTGTCAAAGGCTTTACTAAAATCTGTGAATACGCAATCTACTTGCTTACGATCTTCGAAGGAGTCAAGGCAGAAAGAAGTGAAATGAAGTAGGTTTGTAATTTTTGATTTATTCTGGACGAAACCATGTTGATTTTTAAATACAATTGAATTACAATTAAAGGATAACATCTTACAGATAATGGACTGAAATAGTTTGGGAATAACGGAAAGTTTGGCAATCGGCCGGTAATTCGTTATTTCATTCTTGCACCCTTTTTTATGAATCGGACATTTATATTCAGTGATATATTAAAAGCTGAATGGTGACTTGTTTATCGTGTCGGAGAAAAATATTAGGTCCAAATATTTGTTGTATTGATTGGGAACCCCATTAAATTGAACAAGTCCACAAGAAACTAAACCATCAATAATTGTGAATTCATTGGTGCTCGTTGGACTGATAGGTGTAAAATAGTTGAAATCTGATGATTTTGTCCAGTTGAGGTTCGGAATATTGAAATCACCTACGATCAGCAGTTCATCATTAGGTTCCATTTGGTCGTGGATCTTCTCAGTTAAATGTATGCAATTTTCATAGACAAAACTGGTATAGATCTTGGAGGTATGTATACTGAAATGATAAAGAGATAACCTGTTTCCAATTTGATTTTAATACATAGCATTTCGACGTCAGAAAGGTCAAAAGTATCAAGCAAAGTGCATATAAGGTAGTTTTTTACCGCGAATAGTATTCCACCACCAACTGTCTCCGAGTCGCTCCATTGGTGCCTATCTCGTCTAAAAACTTGGTAAGTTGAGTGAAAGAGTTCGGTATCTAGGAAGGAATTATTTAGGCTTGTTTCTGTAAGAGTAATTATGTCATGTTGTAGATTGTTAATATTTTTATAGATCGTATTGATCTTTGTCCTTAGGCTATTTACCAACTTTACCAATCGTATAAAGACTCTCTTAAAATTTACAAACAAGCCCTGTCATCAGCCAAAAGACAAGGCTGGAGAGAATACTGTCAATCAATCCAAGACACAAAGGACTCCGCAAGGCTCAGCAAAGTTTTATCGAAAGAACATTGTAATCCTTCATTTATAAAAAAGCCTGATGATGATGATGATGAAGACGCACTTTCCGAGTTGCGAGAGTGATAAACCCGAATCGCTTGAAACCACAGAGCTAAACGTAGCTCATATGGAGCAAGTCATTATTACTTATTTATTTATTTATTTTTTTTGTTGGCCATCAATACTTTTTCTAAATATAAATTCCCAGGCATGGATGGCATACTGACAGTTATGCTTCAAAAATTGCATGATGGCTGGAACAAATTTTCAAAGGATGTCTCCTTCTCAAACATGTGCCCATGTCGTGGAGACAGGTCAAAGTAGTTTTTATCCCGAAAGTGGGTAGGCGAGGTCACGAATCCGCGAAGGATTTCAGACCAATAAGCTTAACATCTTTTGTGCTTAAAACCTTGGAGCGCATTCTTGATTACCATATTAGAGAAATCCTAGTTGGACGACCTCTTGAAAGCTCTCAGCATGCTTATCTTAAGGGCAAATCTACGGAGACTGCCCTCCATGAGGTAGTGCGTACTGTAGAACAAACAATCCATTATAAAGAATTTAGTCTTGCCACCTTCCTAGACATAGAAGGTGCTTTTAACAACGTCCTTACAGAATCCATAGAAGAATCGCTCGTTAAGTTCGGTGTAGAAGACTTCATTCGAGAATGGATTATTTCCATGCTTAGTGGAAGGAAGATTTGAGATGTGGAGTGAAGGCGGTAGCCTACTCGGATGATTTGGTGCTATTGGTGTCAGGAAAGTACACCTCTGTGATTAGTGAAATCACGGAGTCAGCTTTAAAGAAAGTTAGCAACTGGGCCACTAGTTGTGGACTAGGAGTTAACCAAAGTAAAACTGAACTGTTGCTCTTTACCACTAAAACTAAAGTAATGCCCTTCACGCTACCTCGACTCAATGGTCAAATCCTATCATTGTCTTTCAGTTAAAATTTTTTGGGAGTTATACTCGACCCTTAACTAAACTGGAAACTAAATATTGAAGTTCGGGTTAAGAAGGCATGTGTTGCCTTCTACGCCTGGAGCAAAACTTTCGGCAAAAAGTGGGGACTTCAGTCGAAGATGATTTTATGGACGTACACAGCCGTAGTACGCCCTATCTTAACATATGGTTCGATTGTGTGGTGGTCGCTCTTAGCAAAGCCTATAACATTAATAAGCTATAGAATTTTCAGAGAACAGCTTGCGTGGGCACCACAGGGGCCATGCGTACTTGCCCAACGGACGCCTTAAACGTTATTTTGGATCTTCTACCAACTGACCTTTTTATTAAATACATAGTTTCCTACAGCGCTATTAGGCTGAAAAAATCAAATAGCTGGTTGTCAAAACCTTATGGTCACAGCAACACTACGAAATTAATTCCCTCAGATATTATCTCGGTAGACACTGACTACTGCACTCCTACTTTGAACCTTAGTAAGGGTTTTAAGGTTATTTTCCCATCGAGAGAAGATTGGGAGGATGACATCATGTCGATAGGTTTCGACACAACCATCTTTGCTGACGGCTCAAAGATGGAAAGCGGAGTTGGTTCTGGGCTTCCTGACTTTGCTAGGTTTTTCAGGCTGAACTGCTGGCGTCCAGCGATGTCGCGATGAGCTGGCGAACCTGATCTGGGTTCCAAGCCATAGTCTTATCGTGGGAAATGAACGGGCTGGCGAGCTAGCCAGGCAAGGATCGGCCCTTCATAGCTCACTTGCGGAAATAGTTAACATTCCTCTTGGCGCTATGAAGAGTACAATCTTTTCTTTCTACCAAACTGAATCAAACCGAAGGTGGAGCAATTTACCCAACTGCATTATATCTAGGAAGATATGGCCCACTTATAGCAAAACCCGTCCAAACGATCTTCTATGCTGGCCAAGGCAAGACATAGCCAGGATTGTTGCGTATTGTACCGGACATTGGCCTATAGGAGTTCATGCAGAGAAGTTGGGTATCTCTTACAACACCTTTTGCCGTAGCTGTAGTGACCAAAGAGAAAGTGAAACCATAATCCATTTCCTCTGCAAATGTCCTGCTTTGGCAAACACCAGAATGAAATACTTTGGAAAAGCATTCTTTCAAGAACTCGATGAGCTATCTGAGACAAAGATTAGAGACCTAATCTTTTTTCTCAATGCGACAAAATGGCTCTAACATAATCGCTATGAAGCTTCTCTATCAATCTATCCCTTTCAATCAAAGATCAAATGAGTTTTTGGTATCAAAACGGAGCACCACAGCGTTAATTGGATCTCAGGCTATTTGGCTTGAGATCGCCATTTCTACCTACCGACCTACCTAGGCCATTGACGTTGAATCTGCCTCTTTGATAATAATGCATTGTCCGGGTCTCTTGAAAAGGGTTAAAGGATGACGACTTTATATGATTTTCAACATTAGAACTGGTTTAAACATATAATGACGGTGTCTAAGTAATACAATCAAAAGTTATACTTTTTATGTATGTAGTCACATAATTTAACACCGCCAGAATTATTATTTTAGGTTGCGAAATTCTCTCCAATTCACACGAATAAAAATATGTAATTGTTAATTAAACCCCCAAGACTTTCAAAGACAACATTCCATTTCAGCTGAGTCTGTTGTTTGTGTGTTAATATGTTTTGTAAATCTTATAATCTCAGCTATAATCATACAATAAAAAATCCAGTCTTTGAAATCCATCAGAACCTCTTTTTCTCGGAATCTATTTCAAGGGCAAATGCAATAGCAATCACTCACACCGCATATCTACTTAGACTTTAACCAACATCACACACTGATTTATATCTACCTCCATTCAAGTGCATTCTAAATAATTACTTTCAGCCCGCAAGTACCTTTACCTATCCAATTGTCTATCTTGTCTATCTCCACACTGTACCGCCGCGCCGCACCATCTCTATGTACATTGAACAGTATACAGAACTGCAAGTCAAGGTATACCCTACCCATGGAGACAATGACAAACTTCTTCCACTTCTTTAGGATATATATTATGCTCTCGGCACGCTAGTTCATCATATATTTTATCACCGTGAGTTCAGCCCACGTTAAAATAGTGAACTTGTCGACCGAACAACTTGAACTGCGCGCTTCCCGAACTCAAGCCCAAATCATAACCAAAACCCAACTTATGTGTACCTATACCAGTATGTACATCTTAAGTAGAGGAATGGGAATATACTCCTCATAAAGTAAAGACCTGCATCATACGCATAGGTAAATATCTTGAGACCCAAGAGTAAGCAAGCTGAATCAACCTACGGCAAGCTGCACCTGAAGTAGGTGCCATATAAAGGATAAACCACTTCACCGGGATGATAGAAGCAAATAAAACCACGACCTGACTTGACCGCGTACAACAAGTGGACAGATATGAACGAGTTAAGTCCAAGTTGCGTTGCAGACGACGCGACGGACGCGGACGTGCCTCCGCATCCAAGCCCAAGGAAAACTCACTAAATCCGCCAAAGACAAAGATCTATTTGCAAATAAAGAGATAGAGAAGCTGGGAAGAGGTTGGTGGTTGGTTTCTTCTAAAGGTTTTGTCCAATAGGTGCTGGAACTTCTGCTGCTGTTGCTGGTGCTTCTTGTGGTAAGAGATGCAGCGCAATAGATTATATTGTGAGACTGTTGATGGCAAACACGGTGATGATGAAGCCGACCAAGACTAAGACGAAGGCTTAGGCAAGGATCCAGCAACAGCAGCACTTCCAGAATATTATCATCGAACAAAGTCAACATTATTTGTTGTATGCATTTGTTTTGCAGATAAATAGAGAGATACGTGTAGCCCGGTTCCTGTGCTGTGACTGCTTTTGGAGTATATTCGAAAAGCTGGAAAATTCATCTTCCGCGAAATGAGCTGTGGTCCATTGCAGTGCAACATCTCACCACTGTCCCTTTTACTCAGAAGTCAGAGGCTCAGGCTCAGACTCAGAAGCTGTGGATTCTTTAAGACACAAATTGGAAACCAGTTTCGTTTTGTTTAGCAGCCCAGTGGCTTGGAGTGGAGTGTATATGGGATAAGGTAAGACACCTTTTGCGGTATCGGTCGGTGTGGTACCTTTTGCTGGTTGCACTGCTGCTCCGCTGACTTCTGCTGGTAAATTGCAGTTTTAAGTTGGCATTGCTGTCAAAGTTTTTCAATGTGCTGGAAAATTCATGGTATAAATGCAACACATAGGAGTTGCTGATGCCTCCAAGGGTCATTGAAATGGTGTGAGGTTATATATTCTTCTAAGCGATTTAAACAATAGAAATGCCTATTTGTAAATGGTTGATGGTTGATGGGGCCATTATCGAGTATGCTCTTGGCAATGGCGATTACTCAATTTGTATGGAATGTGTCTTTATTCTTTTTTGTTTATGTTTGGATTGAAGTTGCTTGAGGATGATGCAAGAAAAAACGTATTTAGTTTGTGGTTCTTAACCTTTAGAGGAAAGTGCGTGCGTTGAGTATTGTAATCTTATTGGACTTACATAACAAATGTAAATTGAAGTAGACTTAGACGGGTTTTTTTTGTTTTTATTTGATCTTCATAATATGTGATGTACATGAGTATAATCTTTAAATTCCAAGAGTCTCGATAATATTTAGCCTATGTCTGTTTTTAAGCTATGTAAATGAGAGCGTTTGCCCGCTGAGCGACGTATAAGAAAAATGTGTGCAATAAACATTGAAAATTAAACTTCAGCTGTCTAAAGCCGCCCAGTGCTATGGCAGGACTACCACAAATATTACAAAAGTAAAAATGTCAACGATAAAGAGTGGCAAAAAGTTGGACTGGTTTGCAATGGTTCTGGTAAGTTTTTATTTATTTAATATTTAATTAAAAAAATTGTGCTTTTTGTTGAATGACCGAATTCCTTAAAATATTGCGCAAGCTCATTTCTTGTATTAAACGCATTGCTTGAGCTTCTGTTAGAACGGGACTGTTCTTCTTGGGTGGCTGCATTTGTTAGAGATAAGTATTAGCCATTTCTGCGGACACGTGTATGTAATCGAACTTTTAAAACAGCAAATCAAATGATGATATTGACTGACATACGACTATATTTCCAAAATCGTTCTAGAAATCTGCGAAGGTTTAGATATAAATGATGAAATTCACCATAATTTTTCCTTTCACGATTTATTGGGTTGTACACCGATATTATTGCAGATCTATAAATATGAACGCGACTTTCAACTAGTAAGCTATGACGAACCACACTTGACGATGGCATTTTTGCAACTAATCGCTCCGCGGCGTGTCGTTTAGTAAGTGGCCACCCATCGTTTAGATTGATCACTCTGCGACTCGTCTTTCGGTAGCTCAGTGGCTCATTGCGTGGCCGTAGCCTTAAATTTTTTCCTGTGAAACTACGTCAAGTATATGGTCTATGCCAACAAGCCAGTGACGATTGATAAACTTCGTTCGAATATCGAACGTGAAATTGCAGCAGTATCGGCCGATTTATGATTGAAACCGTCGAAAATTGGTTTCAGCGTCTTGACTTCTGTAAGCGTGCTCGTGGTGGCATTAAACTTACTTTCACATGAATAAAGAATTTCATTGATATCGAAAACCATTTTTGTTTTATTTAAAAAAAAACGTTTGTAGCACTCTTATTGAAAACACCGATATATGCATTGCAATCTCTTTTTTCTTTTACCGCAGAGCGGACTGCATCTATTCTAACAATTTCAACATATCAATTTTAGCAATTTAACAAGAGCTACTGATAAAATTTTCAACTCATTGACTTCAGAAATTCACTTTGGAGCATCCAGTTCTATTACTAGGCTTCGACTTTAAGTCCTTGCCATTATGTATTTGATAATAGGGGCAACGGTCTAGTCACTGATAAAGCTTCGGTTCCCATCGATCACCGAGATCAAGCATCAGTGAGCGTGGTTAGTAGAAAGATGGCGGACCGTCTCGAAACCTACCGCGTGCTGTTGTCATGTGTTCTTTCTTTCTGTTGTTCTTTCTCTTCTGTCTTGTATTATTGTCTTGTGTTGTTATCACCTTACATAGCCTAGTTGCTCAAGGTGCTGTGTTTTCTAGTCTGTACATTTATGTGCAGAGTAGTGTGAAATGTAATGTAATGTAATGTAATGTATTTGATAATAGACACGGTTTAAATGTATGTAACTAGTTAGGTTTACACTTTCAAAAGAAAAACCACTGTTTTACTAGATATATTTTTTAACTTCCCATAGAAAGTTATTTTAGTTGGTCCGATTTTTCGAAATGAAAATGTTGCTATTTTTCAAACTTTTTTGAAAAGGTCCCTAGAATCAAAATTAAAGATATCATGAGAGATTCCTGTGTATGCGGGATAACAATTTTCACCGTCCATATCTCAAGAGCTGATATAAATATCGACTATAAGAAGATTTTGATTTAAAGATATTAAAATTGGATGTCTCGAATCTCGATATCTCATGATTAAATTAAGGTATTGAATTCAAAATGATTTTGTACTGTTCTAAATTTTGTTGTGAACGGAAGATAATTTTATTCCAAAAATTCAATCTGTATTTTTTTATATAAGAAAGAAAAACTTTCAAGAAATTTAGTTTAAAATGCTATGGATGGTGGATCGGGAACACAGCCATTGAACTTATTTCATCGTATGAAAAATTCTGTTGACCACTTTTTTACGAAACAAATAATACTGATTAGAAAAGGTTTTCAACTCAACAAGCCAGCCTCTTTTTCAATATTAATTTAATCTCAAAAAACTGCTGAGCTGTTGGCATATTTTCCCTCTATTTCTAAATTTTTTGAACCAATATAAATCTAAAACTATATAGAATTTTTGTAACTATATAGAAACGGTCATAATGTTAAAAAATGATTTTTAGCGATCTTTGGCAACTAACGACGAAGACTGAAAATTTATGAGACTTATTACACAATGTAAAGTATAAAGAAATAAAAAGTTTAAACATATTTCAACTTTAACATATCTCGGTCAGTTTCTAAATTGTGCGCGCCACCTGATGCGTGGTTTTCCTCTACTGCGCTGTCCTGTGGGTGTGGATTCGAAGACTTTCCGGGCCGGAGCATTGGTTTCCATGCGCTCTACGTGATCCAGCCATCTTAGTCGATGGACTTTTACCCTTCTGCTAAGTATACGTCTCTGTACAGCCCGTACAGCTCGTCGTTCCATCTTCTCCTCCACTTCCCTTCGATGCATACAGGACCGCAGATCACACGAAAAACTTTTCTCTCGAAACGACCCAAGGTGCTTTCATCCGCTTTTGTCATAGTCCATGCTTTTGCACCGTATAGCAGGACGGAGATGGTAAGGGTCTTATATATAGGTCCCTCGAGAGAGGACTTTACCACTCAATTGCTTTCTTAGTCCAAATAAAACAGCGGTTAGCAAGAGTTATTCTGCGTTTGATCTCAGCGCTGGTGTTGTTTTCTGCGTTTACAGCGGAGCCTAGGTAGACAAAGTCCTTTACTACCTCAAAGTTACGTCTGTCGATGGTGACGTTTTGACCAAGACGTCGGTGTTGTATGTCCTTTCTTGACGACAGCATGTACTTTGTTTTGCCCTCATTAACCGTTAATCCCATTTTCGCCGCCTCTGCCTCAATACTCACAAAAGCCCCATTGACATCACGCTGAGTTGTTCCGATTATGTTAAGGTCATCAGCATATGCTAGTAATTGGACAGACTTTTGAAAGATAGTGCCTCTAGTGTTGACGTGTGAGCTCTGCACTATTCTTTCAAGCACGATGTTAAAGAAATCACATGGCATCGCATCACCTTGTCTAAAACTGACATCGAAAGGTTCTGTTAAGTTGTTTCCAATAGATGCTGTCATATGCGGCCTTGAAATCGATGAAAAGATGATGGGTGTCGATTTGGTGTTCTTGGGTTTTTTCCAGGATCTGCCGTAATGTGAATATTTGATCAACTGTGGACTTTCCTGGTCTAAAACCACACTGATAAGGACCTATCAGGTTGTTGACGATGGGTCTTAGACGTTCCCATATTACGGCAGAGAAGATTTTATAGGCGATGTTAAGTAGACTGATTTCTCTATAGTTGGTGCAGTTTAGAGGGTCTCCTTTTTTCAGGATCGAGCAAACAATACTGAGGTTACATTCATCGGGCATGCTTTTCCGACCATATCTTACAGATAAGTTGGTGCATGCTTCTAACCAAATTATCTCCAGCTACTTTAAAGAGCTTGGCATTCAAGCTATCCGCTCCAGCGGCTTTATTAGACTTTAGCTTAGATATGGCAATCTTTACTTCGTCTAAGTCGGGAGGACGGGATTGTTGGTTTTTGTCGTCTATGTTAAATGGATCATCCTGCCTGACAGCGGAATTCGGTCTATCGTCGCAGTTATACAGTCTGCAGAAGTGGTCCTTGCATATCCTCAGCCTTGACTGCGGTTACACTATGATGTTTCCACCTTCATCTTTGCAGCCCTCGGTTCGAGGTTTATGTACCTGTAAATTTCGTTTCACCTGTTCATAAAACTTTCGAACTTCGTTCCTGCTTTTAAACCTCTCAACATGTTCGACAGCACGCTTCTCTCTTTTTCCTTCTGAGAAGTAGGCGTTCCTCTCGCCTCTTCTGCTCATAGAGCTCATGAGCAGCTCTCGTCCTTTATGCAGCGCCGCATTCCTCATCGAACCAGGGGTTCCCTGTTGGTGGCTGTTTGAAACTCAGCACATCAGAGTCGGCTTCTCTGATTGTATCTTGTCAATGTTGCCACTGGTTTTCGATACATTGTGTTGGCGGCAGAGAACTTCGAGAGAGGTTACTTGCATCTCGGTCGGAAAAGGATTTGGCAATCTCTGGAGATTGTAGCCGTTCGACGTTGTACCTTCTCCCAGCTACTACCTGTTTTGCCTTGGGTCTGGAAACCCGAAGTGCTACCTTGACTACAACGAGGTAGTGGTCCCCGAGTCCATGTTAGCTCCTCGGAAAGTTCGGATATCCATGATGCTGGAAGCGTGTCTGGCGTCGATCGCAATATGGTCAAGCTGGTTGACGGTAGATTGATCTGGAAAAGTCCAAGTTCCTTTGTGGATGTTGAGGTGTGAAAAACGCGTAGTGGCTTCCATAACGTTTCGCCCGCAGCAAAATCTATGAGCCTGAATCCGTTGTCAAAAGTGTTGCCGTGCAGGCGGACAAATTTTGAGAAAAATCGAATTGACATTTTTCTTACCAAAAATAAAAACCAACAGTCGTTTTTTTTATAAAAATAAAATCTACAAAAAATAGTAGGCAAATTCGGTAAAAATTGTTGTAAGAAATACAAAAAAAAAAAATGTAACAAATGCTTCTAAAATTGGTTTTCGACTAAAAATTCCGTAATAAAAACAGATTTTGAAATTAAACTGTTTTATTATATGCAAAAAATTAAAATTAATTAAAAACAAAAAAAAAAAAGTCTTTAGGTCTTGGGTTCAATCCCTGCCTATGCCATTTAAAGTTTTTATTTTCATGACTACTGCCTCTTGCGAGGAATTGACAAATCCTTCAAGAGTAATTCTTGTCGTAAAAAAGTACTTCCTCAAATTAGCCGTCTGGATTCGGCCTAAAATTGTAGGTCGCTTAAATTCCTGACAACAATACTCGCACACATGAATAATTGAGAGTTGTAAGTCACTAGCCCCTGGTTCCCAACAGACTGTTGCGTTACCCAATTTTTTTAAAATTTATACTTTCAAAAATTAAAAATATTGGCTTCAAACTTATTTTAGCTCATAGAAAATATTTTTTTTTAACATTAAGTACATTTTTTATAAAGAAAAACTGTTTTTTTTTTATAAAAAATAAAATCTACAAAAAATAGTACGAAAATTTGGTAAAAATTGATGTTCGGTTCTCGATATCTCGTTAAAAATTGAAGATATTGACTTCAAGTTAGTTTTATTCATCCAATTTTTATTTGTTTATATAAGAAATAAAAAAAAGTGTAAGAAATGCTACTAAAATTGGTAAAAATTGGTTTTCGACTTAAAATCTCGTTAATAAATACAGGTTTTGAAATTAAACTGTTTTATTATATGCAAAATATTGTTGGTAATTTAAAATTTTTTAAGAATAATTCAAGTGACAACTTTTTTGAAGAACCACGAAAACCTAGAAACTTTTAAGGAAGACAAATTGACAGATGGGATGGGAAGTTGTCAGTGTGGGTCGCATCCAACCTCTATTTTTATTTGGTTTCCCTTGTTCTGATCTATTTTTAGGCTTTCTATGACAATTTTTTAAGTCAGGTTAATTTTATCAGAACAAATCGTTGCTTACTTTTGGAACAAAGAAGTTACAAATGCATTTTTTCATCAATAGAGCAAATGCTACTATATGACATAACGACTTGAAATTCTTACAAAGCATACGAATTGTAATTCAAGAAAGAGGTCTTACTCACTTTCCGGTTTCCGAAATACCAGACATTCATACACAACATTAAAAAGTTATTGAAACATAACACACACAAATGAAAATATGCATGTCCTCATTCCAAAACATAAATGTAATCAGGTAGGTTAATCTCATTGAAATACCTTAGCTGTAAATATCTACTTTATTTTATTTCGTAGAGACCTATACTTATAAGTGAATGTCAATAACTTCCACATCATCAGATAAGATTAACCTGTTGACCATGCAAAGTCACTCGACTCGCATAAAAACAACCTCAGTTCTCGAGCATCGATAAAACTAAAACGAAAACCGATTGCACCATAAAATTCCTTCCATTTGAAAAGTTCAACGATCTTCAGTTTCACATCATCAGGTAGTAGATACTTAATTCCTGTCAAATGTTTACAAATGATTCACCCAGAACAACATACCGTTGCTTTTTTAATGGTGGATGGCAATGGCGAAAGGCGAAAGGCGGTTGGGTTGGCGGAGGTGCATGGCCTGCGCCAGAGCGCCTGCACAACGAAACGCAGACCCGCCACCGCCAGAACGTTAATCACCTGAAAGGAAGTTGAAAACCCATCAGAGTTGTTGGACGAACAAAAATACAAAAAAATCACTCCATACCAGAAGAGGTACGTATGTAACCTACACAGCGCGCCTTACGAGCAAACAGCGAACATACAAAATGCAGCTACTCTGTAGGTAGGTAGGTCGTGATCATGTGTTATCTCCACGAGCGAGTAGGTAAGGTCCCCAGTACCCTACCCATAGCTTCAAAATGTTCTCTTTTTTGTTGTTTTGGTTCCAGGAAAAAATAAGTCCAAACAATATTTTATGCGCTTGGCCCAAAAAAATTCTCCAAAGGCTCAGCATGCTTTTCGGCACATGTGAGCAATTTGGCCCGTGCACACACCGGGACACCCACCACAATCAACCTTTACCATGGTTCGGCTTCAGCTTCACAACAGAGGTATTCTCAGCATATGTTTGTATATCTTGGCCAATATCTTGACTAATCAATCTTTTAAACGCGTTCTTAGCTTATTACTCTATTAATAATGCAGGAAGATAAATAGACACAGATACGTGCCAGTTGCATTGAGCTGTTGGACTTGGAACAGCTTAAAAGTACTCTTACTCGTTTATGGAAATTCCCTTCTTCGTTTTCTTGTCTCGGAAGACAATTTGTTTCCAATTTGGCTGATGGAGTTTGAAACTGATGCGATGATGATGAACCTCCCCTGACTAATTGTACAGATTATAATGCATCACCTTCTTCGGTTTTTAAATTGAAGCTTGAGGTAAGGCTGATGCTGAGACTGAAGCTTCGCGTGCGTGATGGCATGCTGCTGATGTTGATGCTGTTTATGCTGATGCTTGCCAAGACCGCCTTCTCTTGCAGATAAAATAAGGTTGCATATCGGAAGAGTGATGAAAGGCGGATATTGCCACATGAATGAAGCAAGGAGAGATGATGATGAGGCTTCCTACTCGTACACCTATAGTCGACTCGTATAGAAACGTTTTGTACGTATTTATGTTTTGTGATTACAGTTATCTGTTAAATTAGTTGATTGATTATTGTTTGATTGGTTAGTGAAGTTAAATGGAAGGTTTAAGTGGAAAATATTGTTTGTTTAAGACGAACAAAAAGGATATCACATCACCATCAATATTGTTGTTTTAAAGGTTGAAAAATAATCAAAATAAAATTAGATAGCATGGAAATAATTATAAAGAGGAACTTCTAATGGAATAGGATGGGATGGGATTTGATAAGGTTTGATCAAATCTATCATAGAAATATGCTATTTAATGTTTACTTATATTTTTTCGATGATTAACAAGTCAGGTTGTCGAAAGCCTTCAAATCTTACAAATTTGATAATGCAACATTGTAAGCCTTTTAGTTGTATTCACATAAGGTTTTAAAATAAGTGAATGATCAAAACGACCTTCCTTGTCTTAAGCTTCACAGGACGACAGAGAACAGAGACGTACTTCTGACAGCAGGAATAGATCCAGGAGACGCAGTCTTGGACGATGACTTCTTTGTTGTCGAAGATCCTCAGGAGAGAGCAGAGGCCGTGGTGCCGATCATCCCCGAGCAAAACGGGACTAATACCCCTCCCATTAGTCACGAAGATAAAGCTCCAGCTCATCTTTGATTCATTAAAAAAAAAGAAGTCAACAGGGGTCGATGGTATATCCAACATTTTACTACGACATTTATCGCAGGAAGCTCTGGACATTTATACCACTCTGTTCAACAACGTTCTAAATAATGCATATTATCCGTTCCATTGGAAAACAGCTGTGGTACATCCTCTCCAGAAAAAGGGAAAGGACAACTCCAATCCGGCGAATCTCCGGTTGATAAGTCTTCTGCCAAGTATCAGTAGGGTATTCGAGAAGGTTATAAATAGAGCTCTGTCCAAATGGGCTGAGAACAACAAAATAATTCCGTATAATCAGTTCGGCTTTAAGGCGGAACATGACACTATTCATGCTGCGTCTGAGCTTGTTACTGATATCCAGTGGAACAAATCTAAAAAACAATGTACGGGTGCTTGTCAGGTTGACCTGGAGAAGGCCTTCGACAAAGTATGGTTAGAGGGTGTGTATCTAAAGTTAAACAGACTCGGTATAAGTAAACCACTGTTGTATATGCTTTATGAAATGCTTAATGGCAGACGGTTTATTGTCAAAATTGGGAATGTAACATCTACCAAATCTTTGATACTAAAAATGGTCTTCAACAGGGAGCGGTTAACTCGCCGAACTTATTCTGCATTTACACCAGTTGTCTGATAGCAAGTCTGACTCAGACAAAAGCGTACGCCGACGACCTAATTGCGTACAAAACGGCACCAACAATTGAGGTTAGATTCAGCAATATTGCGATGACTGGAAGTTGAAAATCAACTTTCAGAAATGCGAAACTGTTTTGTTCAGGACTCCGCTGTATGGAGCCTCAAGGGATACGAGAAACAAATGGAAAAATCTAGTGATCGGTGGACCAAATCGACAGCCACTGGCGAATAAAAGTGTAGTAAAGTACCTTGGCATCTGGTTGGATCAGTACTTGTATTTCGACAGACATGTGAGTGCTGCTCTGGCCAGAGGTAGGGGAGCCTTTGCCCTAACAAAACTGTTGTTTTTTTAGCACATCCTGACAGCAGGCTGAAGGTGATTTGCTTCATGGCCCTTATCCGGCCGATGATTGCCTATGGGTGCCCGTTATGGTTCAACGTTGCCCCATCTGAAATGGAAAAGATTCGGGTGTTTGAGAGACAATGTCTGCAACGTTGCCTAGTACTACACAGAACACTAGAGTCGGAGAACAAATATTACTATTCCAACCAGGTTGGTCGGATCACATTGCGAAAACGATGTCGTTGATTAACAGCTTAATTTTTGGAGCTTACTACCCCAACAATGAGTACTACGAAAGTGTTCGTTTAAGTGGGAACATTCCGCCCGAAGCTTTTCTCTATTTAGTCAACCGAGAGCTGATACAGGATAGGGAGGAGGTTCCCCTAATCTACCACGTCAGCAGTAAAACTGTAGATAGGCGGCTCCTTAACAGTCGAGACGTCCTCTCACTGGGCGGACCCAAGTGTCTACGGTTCAGTAGAACTTTTTCCGATAGGGACCGAAGAGATAGGGTGAGGCAGGAGAACCAATTTGTGTGGCTTCATATAGAGAATGTCATTTAAAGTTGTCTAGGGCGTTTGGTCTGGGCCAGCTTACATAGGTTTAAAGGTGGCACCCAAAAAAAAGAAAAACGTGTTCTTAGGCCGAAAGGCAGTAGTTATAAGATAATGGATGGCCAGCAAGGTTTTTTTTAAAGTTTTTAAAATGTACGCTAGTTTTTTTTAAGAATTTTTGTCTCGCTAGTGTTAAGATTTTGATAAAATAAAAAAAAATTGTTGAAAAAATTTCGGATCCTGAAATTGACAACCGAAAATTGTTCTATTGACTTACGGTTATCGGCTGAAAATTGACTACCAAAAGGTCGATTTGACTAATAAAATAGTCAATAGGATTCCTTTTTTCGTGATGTGTATATATCTTCAAAGCTACTATTAGACGGTCAACGACGGTCTTGTCGTACAATCTTCAACGAAAAATGCTGTCACCGCGTTGACAAGCACGTTGACACGCATTTTGTATTGACTCTTTTCTGTGATCGACTAATGTTTGAATTAATTCTATTGGAACACGATGTCCCGTTTTAGGGACAGTTTTGGACATTGCAATAACGGTGTCCTAACATTCTTTTTAAATTATATATTTATTTAGAAAATTTTTGAATTTTGTTAAAAAAATGTTCACCCGTTTTTTAGATGTCAAATTTTGAAAGAAAACAAATTAAAAGTACTAAAAAAGGGTTGGGGTCGAAATACTGTATGGATCATAATACTGTATTTAAAATATTGTATCTCAAAATAATGTATTTCAAAATACTGTATGTACAAAATACTACATTATCAAAATGGTGTAAATAAGGCTTAAAAATAAAATCATTTTGACAATGTAAAAAAGTGCACACTTTTCATCACCATCGGATGACAGTATTTTAAAATACAGCATTTCGACTTGCTCCCAATAAAAAGTCCAACAATATTCGACATTTTTTTTCATCAAACATTATTTAAGCAATGTAAAAGCTTGTTAAAAAAAAAAAACATTTAAATCGGTTCATTAGTTGGTGAGAAAATCTAACATTGAAATAACGGTTTTGTTGGAGAACCCTTTTAGGTTTCCTACAAATCTATCGGTTGGGCTTAGAGAATTTTGAATTAACAATTTTTGACTAACAAACTAAGGAATATTGTTATTGTTGCTTTTTTGAAAAACCCCTAAATCGAATCTGCTTAAAACCTCAATTTTCAAGTTTGAACTCGGACAGATGGTCAGATGGACGGAATCTCCGGGCGTACTTTTTTAACTTTAATCTTCAGTTTAAATTGTTTAGTTTATGTCAGAAGAAAAGAGTCTTAAAGGGTCCAATTACAATATCTCTTTTAAAAAAAATTCATTATTTTTAAGTGTAATTTAAAAATTTCATTGCATTTCTAAAGTGTAGATCGTTGAATTTTAAGTAATGGCATAGTTTTTACTTCTCAAATGTGATAGATGACAGCTCCAAAAGTGAAAACTGCCTGAACAAAATCCTATATAAATTGAAACCTCTTATTACAAAATAGTACATCAAGTAAATTTTTGAAGAATTAGTTTATTAATGTTCTTAAGAAAGAAATTAAACCTTTAAGCCGGAGAAAAGACTAGATTTCAAAAGTCCTTGACTTTGGTAATTTGGCTGAACTATAGAATTTTTGAGTGTCTGTTCGGAGTTCAAGGCATACAAAAAAAGAGGCTGGGACGCGACCCACACTGATAACTTCCCATCCCGTCTGTCGATTTGGCCTGCTTAAAAGTTTGTCTATATGTACTCGTATCATTTTTTACCAAATTTGCGTACTATTTTTTGTAGATTTTATTTTGTTTGAAGCCAATATTTTAAATTTTTGAAAAGCTATTTGAGTCGAAAGTAAATTTGTACCAAGTTTTAGTATAGTTTTTTTTAGAGTTTTATTTTTTGTAAAAAAAAACTGTCAATTCGATTTTTTTCAAAATTTTACTGAATGTTAACAACAATATTTTTTGAAAGATAAAGCCAATATCACAAAGTTTTGAAAAGATATTTGAGTCGAAAATCAATTTTTACCAACTTTTATGAATTTTTGTTTAGGTTTTTATTTTTTGCAAAAAATCTTCCAATGTTGAAAACAATATTTCTTAAAAGATAAAATAAGTTTGAAGCCTAAATTTCAAGTATTTGAAAAGATATTTGAATCAATATTCAATTTTTACCAACTTTTAGTAATACTTTTTTTAGATTTTTATTTTTTATACAAAAAAACTGTCAATTCGATTTTCCTCAAAAATGTGTCAGATGTCAAAAACATTATTCTTTGTTGCACAAAATTGTTTTGGAGATGAAATCATATTTAAGTCGTAAAATTTTGGAGGTGACAAAATTTTTTTTTCAGTTTTTTTGATTTATAAAAAAAACGTTTGATGGATTTTTTTCAAAAAATGTACTTCTTTGATATCACGTCACAATATATTAAAAAAAAAATAATTCAAGTCTCTAGCGTTTTTGGTTCGTAAGATACTTAGGGTTAACCAAAATTTGTATCTTTTTTCAAACTGCTATGGTAAAAAAACCACCCACGCAATTTTCTTGAGAGCCCTTTCTGCATCTTTCTGCCTTATTATATGTATAACAAAATTTATTTGAAATCGATATCTCTTCTGGTTCTTGAGCTATGGACCACCAAAAAAAAGTCGCGAACGTACGTACACACGCACGCACAGACATTTTTCTAAAAATCTTTTATTTCGACTCTAGGGACATTGAAACGTCGAGAAATGTCAAAATTTTCAATTTGACAAATCGGACGCATTACAATAACTTCCTATGGTAAGTTAAAAAGAATTATTGAAGTTGTGTCCAAAATTTCGTAACAAATTTCGACTCAACTCCACTTTCCGAGGACGACTACGACGCGACTTTTGATTTGAAACAAATTTTTTGTTATTTTGTTGTGTTATAAACACTTCAAAACTGCAAGACTTTTACACCTTTTAAACATTAAATTGTTAGACTGTTAAAGCAACAACTTGACTGTTATACAGAACCATTTAATTTTCGGGTTCGAAAGTAATCCTGCGTTCAACAAACACACCCATTATTTTTTATCATAAGATTCGGACTTCACCTTTAATTGTAAAAAACAATATCATTCAAACGCCTGCATCGAGAAGATCCGCATATTTCGGGTGGTATCTCGGCCAAAACTTGTGTAAATTATTTTTTGGAACTGAGTCTAAAGTCTTATGTAGAAGCCAAATCTTACCGTGTTAAATTGACGTCATCAAAATCTGAAATTACGGGATGAGGAAAGTTCTCAGACCGTAAAACTTGTTGCGCCGCCATCCTGTTAGAACCATATGACGTCCAAATCAAGTTTTTCAATCGATATCAATGCATTTAATTGCTGCGAACGCTTAAAACCCAAAAAAGTGTCTATTTGTGGAGCACTATTTTTCACTATTTTTAGATGTCGAACAATCAACTAATATCACTTCAAATTTTAGCTGAGTTTGACAGGTGTCAAACGCCAATTATTGAAACCACGAAATAAATACCTCTTTTTTTAAATGCATTGACTAGATTTTTATGAAATGTTTGACTGTTAGAACAGTAGAATTGTTTTTTCCTGAACACCGTTTAATTTAATAAATATGATTTAAAATCACGAAAATGAATATAAAAATAAATTAGCATGGTGTTCATATATGCGTTTCGCCCCGATGTAATGGTTGGGCTCACCAAAAAATGACCATTACACCTTGTCTTGATGCATATTTTCTCGAATAAATCGAGATTCCATATAATATGAGCTGCATGGGGCTACAAGTCTTCAGAGAAGATAAATGGTCATCTTTTGGTGAGCCCAACCATTACATCGGGGCGAAACGCATATATGGTTATTTTTATATTTATTTTCATGATTTTAAATCATATTTATTAGATTTGTATGTTTTACGAGTGACAACTCATTCACCTTAATTTAATTATTCTACCAAAAACAGTCAATCTGGTTCCATAACATTCAAACTTATTTTAACTTGTGGCCAAGGATCGAAACGAGTCTGAAGTTCACTCTTAACCTCATTTAAACAGAACATTGAAATAGAATATGATTAACGACTTGGCTATATGAGTATTTCGAACATCAAAGTGTAACCTTACATTTATTGCTTTGATGATTAAGTTTTAAGCTTGTATGTAGACAGATCAAATTTATTATGTAACCAATTTCATATAACAGAGATTATATCTGAAAAATAGACAACTTCTTTTTTTGTATTTATTAATTTAACAAAGCGCCACATGTTCCAAACTCCTCCGCATAATACTACAAGAACTTATTATGTAGTTCAACCAGTTGTTGAGTATAAGAACTCGAAATAAAACATTTTCATCGATTTATTTCTAAACATAAAACAGAAAAAAAAAGAATAAAATAAAAGTCAGACAAAAAGCCTGAAAAAAAAATAACACGTTACTTTTATTTGACGCGTCAGAATTTAAAATTCGACCTTATTACGACAAATGGGCTTGGCGGTCGGCAAGCTTCACGACATATCCAGTTTTTGAGTGTCAGTTAAATTATTACTGCTGCTGCACGATACCAATACATTCCTTCAGGTTTAAGTCAAAATCTTGAATAAATATACATACACTAAAAAAGAATACGAAAATGTCGATACTTTTGAACTGGACCAAAAGCAGCAACAGCAGCAGTAACAGTAACCAAGGAAAATGTGTTTTTGGGGACCTGGCTATAGACATATGGCTTTGGATTACATGACTAAGTCATGTAATGCATGGATGCTGGTGCTTTGCATACAATTCAGATCATTTCCAAGTGTTCCATGGCACCTTTTCTACGACCATATACATATACCTCCACTGATGCATATATCTCTTCTCTCGAAGGTGGATGTCATGCACGACAAAGCTTATAACATACAAGAGATATCAATCGAGTGCAACAGTCTAACAAGTCCATACGAACCGAACATAAAAAAAACAAGGATGCAGGTTTCTGGAATCAATATTTAGGGCGATTATCGTCAGACAGGCGATTTTGCTCGTTTTTATTTTTGGTATTCTTGTTCCTGCTGTTGCATTTTATTTGTCAAAGTCTCTTAAGTGATCCGAGATAAGGTTAGGTCTTGGTGAGTTTTTTGTTTTTGGGTCACTTTATATGGTGTGGCGTTCTTCGTCCGTCCTCCGTCGTCGTCGTTGTCGGGTGTGTAAGGTATACACCGTATTCTGTTTACACCAGAGAGACTTAAACTGTCACAAGTGGTGCCACTGACAGATAAAAGGATTTATATTTGCATAAGTTTTTGGGTTAAATTTCAAGAATTTGATGTAGTAAGTACCTATCCATACAGATATGAGATTTTTAAGGAGAAGATTTTTGAGTATTTTCACCACCACAAGTTGTCAAATTTTAGGTAGGTACTTTTTATTTTAAAGATAAGCAAATCCTGATTGATGAAAAACCTTCAATTTTCTTCTTTTTTAAAAAAATCATTATAGGACTTTAACCTGCTGCAGATAATATTAATTTATCACCGATTCGATAAGTGCCAATTCGACTCATAGTAAAACATTTCTTATTATCTAGTTCTTGATTACTTCCAGCGACTGTTTGGTCCAAAGCTTTTGCAGAAGCTGTATGGACGAGGAAGAGGAAGAAACCGTTCTTCATCTTCTCTCCACATGCCCGCTCTAGCTCGAAAACGCAAGGATTGCCTAAGAGAATTCTTCTTTAACGATCTAATCATATCGGTATAACCAGCCCCTTACGTTTCGTAAGGGACTAAAGCTGGTTCCATTGAGCTTAGGAGGAAGCCTCAAGATTCATGTGGTATCACAATGGGCCATTAAACTGGCCTAAGTGTGTCCGTTTCCATCTTGGACAGCCACTATAACCTAACCTAATCTAACCTTCGCCCAAAGCTTGATCTGATTTATTATCTTCTACTTCTGAGTTTGAAGAAAAATACCAAGTTTTTTAAGACTTTGCAAACAGTTTTCCAATGTAGGGAAGGGTTGATTTTGACAGGTTGCAGTGGTCAACGTTTGGGGGTCTAGGCAGAAGACCAAAGTATTTCAAATTCACGAAGTTCTAAAGCATCCAAATGAAGTTACTGTTTGGTGTAGATTTTAGGCTGGAGACGTCATCGGTAATCCGTACTTCTTCGGAAATGATATTGGCCAATCCATCACTCTGTGAACGACGCGACGATTTATTTGCTCGTAGGTCAACAATCACCAACTTTTTCTAGCCTGAATTGTATGATATGTATACCGAAGACATATGGTTCCAGTTGAATGGCGCTGCGACGCTAACAGCTCAAAATGCAATCGATATTCTGCACGATCGTGTGATTTGAACCCCGACTTTAGCATTTTTTTTGTGCTCAAACACACGTTTGAACAAACGTGTTTGCGTAGTGAATGGGCCCTATTATACACAATAGGATAAAATATTTTTAGAAGCTACATATCCTTAGGCCAAACAATATTGAGAATGTGCTTATACATAAAAACCATTATTAATCATTCTTTCATTGTGTCGTATCAGCAAATTTCTCGTGTCAAAACTCTCCAGTTAAAGAAAGGGCTTCTAAGAGAACCGTTTGGCAATACGAGAAAGCCAACTTTATTATTATTATTTTAGGATATTTAACTGGTCACTATTTAAAGCCAATCCAACTGAGGAAAAGCGGAGTAAGTTCAAGCAAGCCAAGAAAGCCTGCAACGCCCATATTCTACGGACCAAATTCTTACATGTCCAAAAATTACGGCAAAAAATACTGCAATGTCTCAAAGGCAGTACATTTTTTTGGTCATTTGTGACAAATATGATTTTCTCTTCCTCGGTTCCTCCACTCATTGTCAACGATACTCCATTTATAAGCTCTTTAGAGAAAGCTAATCTCTTTGCAAGGCAGTTCGCCGTCAATTCAACTCTACCAGTGAACGTTATGACTCCGACTGTTATCGAACGCGTCAGTGATTCAATAGGGGAAATCTTGTTTCGCATTCGCACTGTGGCGAGAGTCCTAAAAGATCTTAACAAACAAAAAATCGCTGGTCCGAATGTTAGCCCCGCTATAATTCTGAAGAGGTGATCTTCAATGCTGGAAAAACCACTACGTAAGATTTTTCATCTGTTCTACTCATCAGGTCACGTTTCGAGCGGATGGAAAACCCCATTTTTCCAGCTTATCCCAGAAAAAGACAAATCTTCCTCAACCTTTAATAACCGTCCGATTAAACTTACGTCCCTTTTTTCCAAGGTCATGGAAACGCTGATTATGATTATGCCAAGAAATCGAAAACCGAAAGCTTCTTAATGACCTATCAGGTCTACTGGTTATCTCATGATTCATCTCACCGAACAGTGGAGCAAATCCTTACATCGCTTTTGAGAAAGTAAGATTATTACACTTGATCTTTCAAAAGTATTTGATAGGGGCTGGCATCAGGTGCTCTTTTTTGTTTTTAGAATCACATCCCTCTTTATCGAATTTGGGACTGCAACGACAAAATATGATAAGTTAAATTCCGTTCTAAACAGCATTGTACAATGGGGAATAAAGAACCACGTGGAATTTAATGCTTTGGAAACCCCAATGCGGTCTTGTATCGTTTAAGCGAGATATACCCTCCTTGCCATTATCCATGGATGTGTGTCACTAACAACCTCTTGTGGAAAGATCACATATGCACAAGATATTGGGGTTTTCTAAGGCGATGCAAGAAGTTTTTCTCCCTCTTTTCTGGCTGTTATCTACAAAACTTATATACGTTCCAAGCTTGAGTATAACTCTCATCTCTGCGTTGGTGCACCTGCAACCTACTTAAGCCTCCTGGACAGCATAAACATGGTCGTAAAGTTTCTTGTCTCACGCTTTTTTACTGTTATTTTAACGGTTTATGCCAGGTGCATTCCTTCCCTTAAACAGTTCAACCGTAATACTCGGAATCATCAATATACCCACGAGCCCAACTTTGGCCGTACTGTCAAGTATAGAGATTCGTTCTTTAGCCGTACTACGCGAATGTGGAATGCCTTGCCACAATCTGTCTTTCATAGCCATTGCAACATTTAGGAATTAAAAAAAAAATGTGCACCGACCATTCATTTCAACCCTTCTCTCCGTTTCCCAGTGCTCACACTATTTCTTTACGTAAGGGTACTAATATTACCTTGAGTGTGCGCTTATTATAAAAAAAAATCTTAATTAATTTTATTCCCTTAACGTTATTCCCGTCTTCTTATACAATTCACTAGTTCCAACATTTCAAGAACTTTCAAAACATTTTCCAATAGCCTGCAAATTCTTTTTCGTTCCGGTTTCTATCACCAGGGTTGGGACCTCGTAGAAGCAGAAGAGTGGTAGAAATGATGTCAAAATGGTGGTAGAAAAGTGGTAGAAATTATAACCCATTTTTATGTAATAAATCTTATATTCAATAACTTATCATACTTCATACTAATATTATAAATGTGAATGTAAGTTTGTTTGTTACGCTTTCACGCAAAAACTACTTAACCGATCACCATGAAACCTTGCACATACACTCTTAAAGGTATTAGAAGTAACATAGGATACTTTTTGTTAAAAAAAAAAATAAAAAAGTTAGGAAAAATAAGAAAATTGTTTGTCAAAATATCGTCAAATTTAGCTACTTCAACGCCATCTAGCATCACAGTAATGAAGTTTCAAACCTGAATACTGTAATACCAACCCACTGTATTACCGATGGTGACGACAATATCTAATTCAATTGAATATAGTTTCAACTGTTTCTATTTTTCTATATTTACCGTACATGTTACGAATTTTGAAAGCTTTTGTCTGCGGAAGTTGTTGCATCATGTTAGAGGTCCAATTAGCTTTACAGAACTTAAAATTGTCAATGGTCAGGAATGTCAAACCTACCGAGAAGCATGTGAAGCGACTGTTAGAAAATAACAATCATTGGGATGAAACTATGGAGGAAGCTGTACAATGCCGATCGCCAGATAAAACCAGGGAACTTTACGCTACGCTTTTATCTTCCTGCGATCTTTCTAACCCTCAAACTCTTTGGAATAAGTACAAAGAATACATGGCTGAAGATATTTTACATCAACTGCAGCAAGTACACACAGACATTACTTTCAATGAACATGTCTACAACAAAACGCTAATTATGATCGAAAACAAGGGTTTTACGATGGTTGGAAAAAAATTAGATGATTTTGGAATGTCCAGCCCTCGACGAGACAATGTGGATGATTTTGATAATGAAATTGCACGAGAGCTAGATTATGATTTTGTAGCACTGCAACATCAAGTGGCAGAATTAGTCCCTCAATTACTTCCAGAGCAAAATCATGTTTTCCATCAAGTTTTACGTAAAATAGACTCCGGCAGTGGTAGACTCTTCTTTCTTTAGAATTTAGAATTATTTATTTTTGTTACGGTGAAATATATTTTAACATTTGTTGTTGCATTTCAATAAGCATATATTAAGGTGTTGAAACTTCATTGTCTGTAGTAAATTTTAAAAATCTCAGCCAAGCAATAAAATTTTGTTATTATATTGACTCATTTATATTATTATACCCTTAACCTTTATCTCGCATACTTATTTAATTTCTCCACTGCGGGCGCCGCGGGTAAAAAGCTAGTTAAAAAATACAAAAAATTAAATAAACAATAATTCATTTCTTTCAGTTTCAAATATCAGAATTCACAATAAATAAATTAGTTAGAAAAACTTAAAATTATTTTTTGCTATATCGAACCAATTTATCGTAATGGACAGAATAAATTTTATCGAAAACGACAAATCAAAAGTTTACTGCTGGTCCTTGATACAACTGGTACCCATAGTCAGTATTGAAAATTAATAATTATGCTTAAGTTAAGACATGGCAATAGCCTTCAAGACTCTATGTGTTCCTGGCAAATTTTAATAATTAAGTTTTCTTTTTTTTTTTTGAAATGTCGCTTACGATAAAATGGGGAAGGGCTCTATATAGACCGCCGGAAATTTTCAATTTCGAACCATATTTCAGTAATGCTTTCGGAGGATTAAAATTCTGAAAATTAACTGAAATTTCCCTTGCAGCCAAAATGTTATGAACGATTGTAGTTTTTAATATATTACTGTTTTCATTTCTTAAATTTTTCAAATCTGAAAATTTGAGTTCAGCAGCAGCGATGCTATGCGGTAGGCAAGAAAGCTCCAACATAAAAGAAGATACGTTTTTAAAAATTAAAGTGTCCATTCCGCCTTTTAAGTTTTTTATCAAAAGCCATTGTGAAACAATGTCATCAGTTTTAATTTGTCGTAATTGATTTTCTCCAATTAATTTTCTCCCCTCATTATTTATTAACTCTAGTTCTGAGTTATTTAAAGTTGGTAAAAAATATGTTTCGTGAGACCTAAAACTAAAGGCATTGTTCCATCAATGACGTTTTTCGGGTTTTAATATTTGAAAAATTTTAGTTAATCGTTTGAAAGGTTAAACCTTTTTCCAATGTGAACACATAATTCAATATAATAGCTGCAATAGCTGAGTTGCAAAAAGTGGTAGAAATACCACTTAAGTGGTTGAAGTCCCAACACTGTCTATTACTTCTATCGATTCAATATTTGTAAAGCAGTCGCTTTAAATAAGCGAAAAACTGCCTCTTGTAGGCCATTAATAAACCCTCGCAGGGCAATTTTTGTTATTTAAAAGTACTTTTCAATTAAACCGTTCAGATATGTCATAAAACTGTAGGTCCCCTCCATTCCTGATGTTACTTGAACGCAAAAATAGTTGTCAGTCATTAGATTGTAGTTCTCTTTTTCTGAAAGTTCTAACTTTATAAGTTTGTTCGTTTACGTCCATCCCGATTGTTGCAATAATTTAACCAGGTCAAAAGCATAGAAAAGACAAAATTGGCTTGTACTCTTAAACATGACAGATTTCAAATTAATCCGACGATTTTACGTGTTGGTTGTAAAATATCAAATAAGTCTTTTTAATTAATCTAAAGTTACCTCACAAAATCTAATAAATTAACTGACTTTTACTTTCATCTTTCGAAATAGCTCAAAGTGAATAGTTAAAAAAGTATCTAATATACTAAAGACCGTGTGGGAACTTTAAGTGCAATGCTAATTAACTCACTAAATTCATTGAGTTAACTCTCGATTAATTGAACCCATTAACCGCAGTTCATTGGATATATGTCTTTTTTCCGTTATAAATTGAACATTATGGCCTCTAAGATTTTCCATTCTTCGCTACAAATTGTCCTGAATTAACTGTAACTATACTTTTGGTTGATTCAGTACTGAAAAATTAGGTTTTAAGCTTCTTGTGGGCGTCGTGTACTTACAAAGTGAAACACCTACATACTTAAAATTTAACTATAAAATTGTGTTTTATGATTTCTTAACACCATTAAAAAAATAATTACTTTTTAAACTCTTTATCATGACCTATTACACTTTAAAATGATTTATTGATGATATTTACCCAGTGGTACATTTTTTAATGAAAGTCAAAATAATTATGATAATGTTCTCAATAAAATGTCATTAAACATTCCAATTCCATTCAACTTGAAAACAAAATATAATAACAATGTGATAATTTTATAAAAGATTGAGAGTTTAAAAAAGATTCAAGTTTATCAAGAACTGCTCATCTTGTCCCTCAAAAAACAACAACAACGACAAAAAGTAAATGAGTAAATTTACGTAGGCGCGATTGCGTGATCTCAAACAAAAAAAAAAAGCTTGTAATCAATGCAAAGCCTTCATTTAGTGGGACTCTTCGTCTTCAGATTATTTACATTTTCAAGATTGTGTCTTTGAATAACAATATCATTATACATTCGAGATACCGCACTTTTACCGCATCTGATGATGATGATGATGATACAGCATCATTATGATGCTCGTAAGTTTTCATAAGCCCATAAGGTGTCCATCATTTGTCTTTAATTTTGTTCTTTGATCTTAATCTTTGAAAAATCTGTAGATCCGTGGATCCGTGGATGTGGAGTGAATTGAAGTTTCGAACTGAAGCGATCTGTTGACATAATTATGTTTCTTGTTAGTTTTTTTTAAAGAGTGGGCGGAGAAAAATGCTTCTTAAAATCATATTTCAACACTCATTTACAGTTGTTATTATTGTGATTTGTTGTTTAATCGAGTTTATTAATTAAGAAGGCTGGTTTAACCTGGAGTAAACTTGAATTGAGTCGTGGCTAACGATATTCCAAATCGATAAATTATGAGCATTTATTAAAATGTACAAAATCTGACCTTTAATAATTTATACATTTTTAAAATGGTTTCGATAGCTCGAGGGACTGATATCGAATATATAAATCAAAAATTTTGGATTTTCGAAGCAAAAGATTTAATGTAAGGAGATGTTTTGATGTTATGGTAGATGCATGAAAAATAAAGAATTTAAAACCAAAAAAGAATGTTTGGACTTTGAACTGTTAAATGTTTATTTTGGGCAAATGCAAGTATGAGATTTTACTGCTCAAACTCAAAACAAATAAATAAAAACATGTCATATATCTTTAAACTTAATTAATTCACTTATTTCCTGAAGCATTCAAGTTAAACGTTAGTAAGCAGTATTAAAATAAACTGGACGACTGAGTCACATGAACTTGCTCCTGTAAACAAAGAGTTTATTTAAAAATATTTTAAGATTTAAAATAATGTATATCTGCAAAACAAGTTTCAAAAATTCAAATGTAATTTAGGCCTAAATTGAAAATCTAAAACGGTAAATTTATAAAAAGATTGTGATTGTGAGAAGTTTTGTGTTTGTTCAAAATTCATTAATAATATCAAGAAATACCAATTTTTGGGAAACCTTCCTAAATATTAAAAATTTTAACACTACATTCTCAAAAAATATTCTTACACAAAGATATGTAATTCCAACGGTATATAATTTATATTTTAAAACTTGTATTAACTTCCCATAGGAAGTTATTGAAATGGGTGCGATTTGTCAAATTGAAAATTTAGACTTTTCTTTTGAAAAAAATTTAATAAACGGTTTTTTTATAAATCGAAAAAACGGAAAAAAAAATTTGTCACCTCTAAAATTTTATGAATACAAAAAGATTTTAGCTCCAAAACAATTTTTTGCAACGAAGAATAACGTTTTTTAACATCTGGTATAATTTTTATAAAAATCGAATCGAAATTTTTTTATAAAAAATAAAAAACCTAAAAAAAACATTACTAAAAGTTGGTGAGAATTAAATTTCGACTCAAATGTCTTTTCAAAAACTTTAGATTCTTGCTTTGAACTTATTTCATATAAAGGGTGATTTTTTGAGGTTAGGATTTTCATGCATTAGTATTTGACAGATCACGCGGTGTCAAAGAGAAAGATGCTCAGTATGCTTTGACATTTCATCATGAATAGACTTACTAACGAGCAACGCTTGCAAATCATTGAATTTTATTACCAAAATCAGTGTTCGGTTCGAAATGTGTTTCGCGCTTTGCTTCCGATTTATGGTCTACATAATTGACCAAGTGAGCAAACAATTAATGCGATTGTGACCAAGTTTCGCACTCAGTTTACTTTATTGGACATTAAACCAACCACACGAATGCGTACAGTGCGTACAGAAGAGAATATTGCGTCTGTTTCTGAGAGTGTTGCTGAAGACCGTGAAATGTCGATTCGTCGCCGTTCGCAGCAATTGGGTTTGTGTTATTCGACCACATGGAAGATTTTACGCAAAGATCTTGGTGTAAAACCGTATAAAATACAGCTCGTACAAGAACTGAAGCCGAACGATCTGCCACAACGTCGAATTTTCAGTAAAGGGGCCCTAGAAAAGTTGGCAGAAAATCCGCTTTTTTATCGACAAATTTTGTTAAGCGATGAGGCTCATTTCTGGTTGAATGGCTACGTAAATAAGCAAAATTGCCGCATTTGGAGTGAAGAGCAACCAGAAGCCGTTCAAGAACTGCCCATGCATGCCGAAAAATGCACTGTTTGGTGTGGTTTGTACGCTGGTGGAATCATTGGACCGTATTTTTTCAAAGATGCTGTTGGACGCAACGTTACGGTGAATGGGGATCGCTATCGTTCAATACTAACAAACTTTTTGTTGCCAAAAATGGAAGAACTGAACTTGGTTGACATGTGGTTTCAACAAGATGGCGCTACATGCCACACAGCTCACGATTCTATTGCCATTTTGAGGGAAAACTTCGGAGAACAATTCATCTCAAGGAATGGACCGGTAAGTTGGCCACCAAGATCATGCGATTTGACGCCTTTAGACTATTTTTTGTGGGGCTACGTCAAGTCTAAAGTCTACACAAATAAGCCAGCAACTATTCCAGCTTTGGAAGACAACATTTCCGAAGAAATTCGGGCTATTCCGGCCGAAATGCTCGAAAAAGTTACCCAAAATTGGACTTTCCGAATGGACCACGCAGCCGTGGTCAACATTTAAATGAAATTATCTTCAAAAGTAAATGTCATGGACCAATCTAACTTTTCAAATAAAGAATCGATGAGATTTTGCAAATTTTATGCGTTTTGTATGATTCACTTGGTAAAAATTTACTATCTTAAAAAATTAAAAATACTAAGTGCGTTTTTTTGGAATTCCATATATAGTACATTGAGAAATTGCCAACAAAACGATCCGCAGTAGCTATAAATTTGTATCTAAGAATTAGTACAACTGAAAGATGATCTGTCAGAATAATAATAAAAAAAACACACAAAGGTTTGTGAAAACCAAGAGTTAAAATTAACTTAGCAAAAAAAAACTAACTAAAACTAAAAAAATGACCAATTTTCATGAAGATATGGTAAGAAAACATCTGGAAATTGAGATTCTATAAAAAAAACTTCACTTAAAAATTGCTTCAAGGAGGGGGTTTGTTCGTAGACTACTACATTAACATGTGGTGTTGAAGCGAGCTTGAAGCTCGCCTCAATTCATTATATACCTGAATCGAGTTGATATGAGATTGATTCGACTTAATTCTTGTCGGAGATCGGAGTCGAGTCAAAATTTGTGAAGAAAAACCTGTGTGGGGAAGTTGGCTTTACAGATAATGCAGTATGGTCTGTTTATTTCCATTTTTGTGAACAAAAAATATAGTTTTTAATCCCATAAAAAAAATTGCAAATGGAGTAGGTAGCATATTCTTATATGGTGCTGAACTTTTCAGTTCTTCATTGTTCAAAACTAATCAATCTATCTCACTTCCACTTCATAAAAAACATCGAAACACCATTTCCATTTTAGAGAGTGCTGTCTTAATCATTTTTAAATCTTTTTGTGCGTTGGAAACACCAAAAAGATGAACTAGACCTAAACTGAGATAAACGTTTAGTGGAAACATAGCAAAACTTAATTATCTTTTCTATCGTTTTCTCTTGCAAAATTAACCCAATTAGTCAATTTTCATTAAAAAAAAAAACTAAATAATATCAACAGTAACAGAGTGATTTTTTCCTAAATGGAAAACAAATGATTCCAAATACACAACTATTCAACGAACACAGCCATCGACATTCAAATGCAATATCAATCTTACCAACATTTGAGAATGAAATCACATTAGATCCATTCGAGACTCGTATAATAGTCAACAACTAATCCGTAGTAAGGTTCTACTTCAACTTTTATCTGTAGTATTCATACTGCGTGGCATGATGGTTAGTGCATTGGACTGTCATGCCAGAGGTCTTGGGTTCGATCCCTGCCTATGCCATCTTAAGGGGGTATTCTGGTCTAGAAATTAAAAAAAATCGATTTTTTTTTCTTTTCATATTTTCATAGTTTAACTATTTAAGAATATGTCTACGAGAGGATTTTCCCAAATTCAAACTATTTTCGGAGAAATAAGTATTTTGCTGAGCAGCCATCCAAATCGGTTGCGCTGCAACTAATAGAACAAAAGACATAATGGGGTACTTTAAACGCGTTTTTCTCAGAACTGTCTTTTTGAATCTGATACCCACGATTTCTCAAGTTCTGCCGAACTGATTTACTTGAAATTTTAAGAGAGTCTTCTTTAAGGACTTTTCTACGTCCGGAACTACGGCCATCCCCAAATTTTCTTTTTTACTATTTTTAACAAATCGAAGAATGTTCAAAAAAATGGTAATTTTTTTGTATTTTTCTTTAGACAGTCGCCATTTTGTAAAAAAAAATGTTTGTAACTTTTCCGTAGTTCAAGACATTCCGACTTTATTGTAGATTAATTATCTTTTTTAGTTTTTGATTTCAGATTTCTAGGAGAGTTAAAATCGTGGGTATGGTCACGCACCAAATTTTTGAGACGCACCACTCCATCAGCTGATAACTAACGGAATTTTGATTTTTGTTTTACTTTTTTATTTTTTTTGTATGCTTCTAATGTGAATAAATAATGTATACAAAAATTGATGGTAAAATTGTTGCTTGCTTTTTTCTACAGCACTTCAAAAATTACCTGAAATTCATGTCTCTAGACCAGAATACCCCCTTAAGTCTTTTCACAGGTACTGCCTCTTGTGAGGAATGGACAAACTCTCCAAGAGTAACTCTTGTCATGAAAAAGTGCTTTCTCAAATTAGCCGTTCGGATTCGGCATATAAACTGTAGGTCCCCTCCATTCCTGACAACATTACTTGCACACAGGAATGGTTGAGAGTTGTAAGTCACTAGGCCCTAGTTCTTCATGGACTGTTGCGCCACCCAATTTATTTATTTTTTATTCATTCTGCGGATATTGTTTTTGTTATTCGTGTGAATTAGTAAAAATTTGTTTTCAACTTAAAATCTATTAAACAAAACTATTTCTTTATATGAAAAACATTTTTGGTAATTTAAAATTTTTTAAGATTAATTTAACTAACAACTTTTTTAACACAACACGAAAACCTACAAACTTTTAAGCAAGACATATCGACGGACGGGATGGGAAGTTATTAGTGTGGGTCGCATCCTAGCTTCTTTTATTGTTTTAAAATAAAATTTGTGTTTTTCTTTTGTGAAAGAATTGCATGTTTTTTTATTTTGTTTGTTATGTTTAAGTTATGTGTTTTAAGGAAAACAAAGTTTGAATTAAATTATGTTCTCTCGAGTTATCTCTACGATTTTACAACCTTTTGAAATTGTTTTTTATTAGGTCTTTGCATTTTTGCATCCGGCCGTTTGATGAAATTTGGTTATGCGAAATAAAGGGTGTCCCAAAATTAACGCAAGATTTGAACTAAATAGAAAACGCCGTTTTTAGTCTTTTGATAGTTATATTTTTATTGACTCGTAAAGTACATAGGATAGGGTTATGTATGGAATAACACATCGGACAAATGGCCTCCACGGCTTTGCATGCACATGCGCACTCTTTTGTTGCAATTTTCCATGACCATTCTGCATAAATGTGTCTGAATTTCGTTGATGCAGCGTTGAATTTCCTCCTTTAATGCACGGGTGGTTGTAGGCTTGTTGACATAGACTTGTGATTTCAAATAACCCCATAAAAAGAAGTCGAATGGTGTTAAATCACACGATCTAGGAGGCTAATTTTGATCACCGAAACGAGAGAGTATACGACCTGGAAATGTCTCATGCAGTAATTGAATTGTTTAACGGGCTGTATGACATGTGGCACCGTCTTGTTGAAACCACATTTAACTGAAATGTCATAAGTGAAACTTAATGTTTTATTTACTACAATTTCTTCCCCATAAAATAAGTTTCATTTGGGTTCATTTATGCCAAACTTTGAGTTCTGTGCAAACCATTTAGCAGAACTTAGTAACTTATGGAACCTTAAAAGTTATGAGTCGAATCAGCAAACGGGTCTTAATTTCTCAAAAACAAAATTAAAAATATTTGTCACCTTGAATATTTAAGAGCACAAAATAATATTAACTCCAAAATATTTTTCTGTAACGAAGAATAACGTTTTTGATATCTGGTATAGAATATTGAGAAAATTCGAAGCAACGGTTTTCTTACAAAAACTAAAAATCTAAAAAAAAACTAGGTACTAAAAGTTTTCAAAACTTGATTTTTTTTAACTTTAAAATATTTCTTTTAAATGTATACAAGTTGACATTTGAATAACGTTGTTGAGAAATCAAAATTTGTACAACAAAATGTTAGTACAAATTTCATACAAAATCTGTAAGGACGGCTTTCAAATTTGTGTATGAGGGAGCGGAGCTACTGCTTTATTTGTTAAAAAAATGAACAAAAAACGCATTATTTTGAACTCAATCTATACGATGGTTTTGGCTTTTTGTGGAGAATGGCAGAATGACGGGACCCACGTTTTTCGACTTCTCTACCATCGTTATGTAACTCTGTAAACTCGAGTTCAAATTGTCTTACGAATGCAATACTTGATATTTACTTCCTTTATCTCGCAAGTTAAAAGTTATATGTATGTACTTAGTATAACAAATCATCTCTTAAGGGAAGAGGGGATTGGCTTGTTGTAAGATAAATTAGGGAATACCAAAATTATTTCGAGAGTTAATTTGCATATGAATCATAAAGTATTGGATTCAAAATAATCTGCAACAATTAAATTAACAAATGGTTATTATTATGGTTTAAAAAAAGAAAAAAATAATTTATTTTTGTATTAATGAAAAAGTGTAGACTGTGACGCCAAAGGTCTTGAGTTCCTTTCTGTGCAACCGAAAAAAGTGTTTACGGGTACTGCCTCTTGCAAAGAATTCGCAAATATTTTGAAAGTTATTCTTGTCATGAAAAGTGCCTTCTAAAATTAGCCGTTCCGTTTAGGCCTTAAAGTTGATGGTCCTCTTTATTTCTTACATTGCTCGAACACAGACATAGTTGTCAATCACTAGGCCCTGGTCCTCTAAGAGCTCATGTTTCACCTAGTTTTATTTTTGTTGTTATCTAAAATTATACTTGATGAAATTTTAAAATTTCGAACGAAGAAATTTTTATTTGTCATTCAAAAATTCTAAATCCACTCGTCTCGGAGAAAATTTTCTGGCTTAATTTATACAATTTTTGTTTTCTTACCATTCCAAAATGTTAAATATCTTTGAGTATCTGCACATCTTCAGCAAAGAGAAAAAACTACCATACAATGGAAGAGGAGTCTTTAGGTATGTAAATAACATTTTCAAAAGGTGTGTTTTCTAACATCTTAGTCTTTTTGAGAAATTTTTAAATATTCTGTCTTTTTATAGTGCAATATCGGCAACTAGTTGGTGTTTGTATGTGATAGCAGTTATCTTGATTATATCTTCTTTGTCTTATTTATATTTCGAAAGAAAAAGAAGAAACACAAATCAACTACGTTTGAGAGGAATTCGACAATTAATAGAGAAGTATAAAATTTATAAATTTTAAAAATTATTATTGCAAGATAAAATTTGTAAATTAATGTTTGATTTAAAGACCACCACAAAAAAGACGACCTGGTGCTGTTGCTCGGGAACGTGAAGTTTTTCGAAATGTCTTAAAAACTGCCCACACTTACATCTATCCTAATAATGAAGAGACCAAAAAGTGTGTAGTTCGTCAGACAAGAAGTGGAACGATTTACGGGAAATTTCTAGACACCAAATTCAAGAAGGCTGAAAATAAATCTGAATAAAATTTGCATTTGCACAGAAATTATTTTTTAACAAAATTAAAGAATTTTATGACAACCTTATCAAAGACTTATTCATATTTGGGCTTATAGTGAAACAATGCAGAAGATTAGTACTGCAAACAGCGAAAAAGACTTAATAACTTTTAAAGTAACTGAAAAAGAAAAAAATAATTCAAAAATTCAAAATTTCACTAACTAACGATGATAACTTAAAAATGTCTTAAAGTCTTCTTAATCAATCACCAACTTCATTCCTGAGTCAAAATTGCTCAGGCATAATCCATATTTTTGTTGCTTTGAAAAAAAAAATCAACATTGAGTGGGAATTAAAAAAATATCTGTCAGCAAATTGATCTCAGGATTGTGTTTAAAAACAACAGTTCACATGTTGATTTTCTTTCAAGATTATGGAATAACTCAAAGTCAAATTTCATTCATTAAAACTTTAATTCGAGAATAGAAACAATCACTTTTGAAGTAAACATTTTCTTGACCAAAGTTTAATTAATTTATGTGTATGCAATAAAAATGTTGTTAATTAACTTTTTATTAGTTTCAAAAATCATTAAATTTGTAAAGGTGCAGTAAATAATTTAATTTAATTTTGGAACAATTCAAATCTGTCTTAAATGATATCAAATTTAGAAAGTAAACAGTCACCAAAAGTTTTGCTCATGTTTTTGTATAAAAGCGAATAGTTCATTAACTAAATCATTAAGTACTGATTTAATTTTCTTAGTGTCAACAGTCCAAACAACAGAACCTTATACCAAACAACAATGTTTCGTTTTGTAAGAATTTTAAGAACAATTTATTAACCAAAATACATATTGTTATTAAATCAACTACTATTTATTTTCTATGAAGGTTTCCTTGCTTACCACCATCCTAGCTTGTACTCAGTACGCTTTAGGTAGCAACTTGCATTCAGCCTTGCACGGACCAACTGCATCAATAATCTCATCAGGATATGGAGGTGGATATTACGGGAACCATGGCGGACATCCAGCTCTTGCTAATTCTGTCATTTCAAGCAATCATCATGGAGTTCCAGCACATAACTCTGTCATTTCATCTTATAGCTCTACAGTTGTTCATCCGAATTCTGTAATTTCACATCCATTTCTAAGAAGCAACTCTATTCCTTATGGAGGCCATATTCAGCATATTTCTGCTCCATCATCATTAACGAATCATATCAATTCAAGTCCATTGGTTTCTGGAGGAGCTTATTTGGGACACAGCGAATCACATGGCCATTCCTATGCTATTCAAAGGTCTTATACTGGTCCATTAGCTGGATCGGGACTTTCAGTGCATGGAATTATTTCTGGACCAAATGCCGTGAGTGGTGGCTATGGTGCTCAACTTGGTCAAAATCAGCATGGAGAATATAGTGGTCATCCTTCAAGGTGGTAATGCAGAGGGAAATTAACGATTATAATGTTGAAAGACTAAAACGTTGTTTGAAAGTTTGCAAATAAAAGGACATTTTTGAATACCTTAAACTGAGCTTTATTTTTGCTTAAGATAAAAAAGCTTGGGCATTAAAATTATAGGCTGAAAATTGATATTTTCAATTTCTTAGATAAGTGACTTAAAAGTTTCAAAAAAATCTTAAAATCGGAAAAATGATGGCTGAGTCCAAAATTGAATATTTTCTGATTAACATATGTTTGGTGAATCAAAAATAACTTTATCCAATTCGAGACAGGAGAAATTAGTGCTGAAGAAAGTTAGTAATGAAAAGCTATTAAAAATTGTAGATTGTTTTTTTTTTTTAAATATATTTTTAAATAACTCAAAATTGTCAAATTTTAACTACAAATTGTGCATTGGCATAAATCGTAAGAAGTCGTTAGCCATTTGTGATTACTTCTTCGTAAAAAAATTGGTCAGAAAAATTTGTTTGCATATCACTTGCCGCCATTTTCTTTATAATAAATGTCGTCCACACTGATGTCTTCCAATTTTTGTTTTAATATTGTGGGTGCATTTAAGGGGATATGAATACCTTTATAATGATTAAACACAATCCGAGTAATTAGGAAGGGAGGAAAAGCATTCCACATTCGTGTAGTGCCACTAAAAAAAGAATCTCTGTACTTTACAGTACTTTTGAAAATGAGTTCAAGGGTAAACTAATGAGCATTCCCAGAAAAACGGGTATTACGGTCATATTGTTTAAAGAGAGGAATGTAACTGGCTATTTCACTAGAGTATTGCTTTTTAAAGTGTAAATGTAGTACCCTTCGCATGATGGTTAGTGCCTTGGACTGTCATGCCAGAGGTCTTGGGTTCGATGTCTGCCTATGCCATCTAAAGTTTTTTTTTTCAAGGGTACTGCCTCTTGCAAGGAAATTGATAAGTTCTTCAACAGTAATTCTTGTCTTGTAATGAGAAGTGCTTTCTCAAATTGACCGTACGGATTCAACTTAAAACTGTAGGTCCCCTCCATCCCTGACAACAGTACTCGCACACATGAATGGTTGCGAGTTGTAGGTCACTAGGCTCTAGTTTCCAACGGAATGTTGCGCCACTTAATTTATTAATTTATTTTTTATGAAAGCAGCGATAAAATTATGAGAGACATGACATGTGTAGTCTTCTTGATGCAAGTACCGCCCATAGATAGTGGCATTGGTATAGGGTTAGTAGAAAGCATTGAATTTTGGAAGCACTGCATTCTACACTATTTTTGATTCCGCATAGGACAATTCTGTCAAGATCAGAACTTAATGAGCTTATAAAATGTTACCGTTGGTAGTCCACATATGGAGAACAAGAATGAGGATCCTAAAATGAATAATGAAAAGCTAAGGGTACTGTGATGAACATCGAAAGAATTTAGTGGGTTAGAAGTTTCAAACAAAAGATCATTTATAAAAATAAGGAAGAGTGTCGGAGAAAAAACGCAGCCCTGGGGCACATCAGAGTTTATTTTGTGGATATCAGACGAAAAAATTCATCAATACCACATGCACGCATTTTCGATAAGAGCTATTGCCAAGCGCTACCAAATGCCTTTGAAATATCGAGTGCAATAGTCTTACTTTCTCCAAGACGATGTAAGGATTTGTTCCGCTATTCGGTGAGATAAACGACGAGATCATCAGTGGACCTATTGCAATGAAAACCATATATTAAGAAAGTTCCTATTTTATTTTTAGATTTTAAACTTGAGAGTCAAGAAACAAATGAGTAAATGAAAATAAATTTAAACTTGAATTTCAAATCTAGAGTTGATACCAAATCTCTAGTTATTTAACTTGAGAATTTAACTGAAGTTTAGCATTATTGAAATAAATCCATATTAAATAATAAAGTCTTTGTATTTGGTTTGTTACAAATCGATAAATGGCCAGATAAATGGTAAAAAAGTATTAAAAGTATTGTTCAGTACTTTTGAGCTTTTAGGTTAAATTTGAAAAACATAGAGAACTTTTAAATAACAAAAATCAACCTTTGATTATGATTGAGAATTCCGGCAGGGTTATGGGATCTTTAATCTTTTGAGGTTTTGAAGTTGTGAAAACAAAATGTTTTGAGGTTTTGAAGTTGTGAAAACAAAATGTTTTCCAATCAATCAATTTTTTTTTAAAGCGTTGTGATGTTTTCAACTTTACTTCAATATAGAATCACCACAGGTTTTTATTATAGGGACTGGATAAATAATTCTATTGATTTGACAAATCTCCAAAAAAAATGAAGGTTCACTTCATTTCCAAGATCAAATCGATTTTTTTTCATTGTCCTAAGAAATTATAACAACCTTGAGATATAACTATAAAAGAGTTGTCGAACAAGCTTTGTCCGACTATTCCGTCCGTTTGTCTATTATCGCCCCAACAGACGTCGCTTAAGTTCAAACATTTTCAATTAGGGTTTTTATAAATGCGTAAGGCGTTGATTAAGTTGTCTTTTAGATCAAAAATGACACTAGTCACAATACAAATTTCTTGTTCAAAAACCAAATATTCAAATTTATTCAAAAACGGTCCGTAAGTAATCTCCTTTTATATGTATATACAAATTTAATTTACATTGCTCCAGAAGGTTTCAAAATGATCTCAATATTATAATCAAAAGGTAAAGACTCTTAAGGATTTGACGTGGTTGGTCGCTGGCGGAATCGTTGACTTCATCACCTTTATGTAAAATAGCTTAAGTTTAATTCGTAGCCTTTTTCAAAAGGTAAAGGAACTTAAGTAGAGGATGATTCATCTCATGTATAAATTTATTTTATGTATCAGGTAATAGCCAGAAATGATAATTTGTTAAAATATCTTAAGTTGTTTTTATGTTCAATATTAATTAGAAAAGTAAAATCGCTTATGTCAACTTAAGATATTTTACCACAAAACTTTTATTTCATCTATTATTGATGTATAATACTAATTTAATTATAATATTTATTTATTTGCATATTTAGTGCAAAATTATTTATTACTTACAAAATTAAAATATCTTTATATCCTTGTTAATGTTTTTGAACCAAACACTTTCTAATCTGAGGTAGGAAAGCTCAGACAGAGGTGGGTCTTAAAATACTGCTCCAAAATTGTCATATCATGTGGTTTATTGTACTGAAATGACTGAAACATTTATTTATTTGGAAAACCTTACCGAATTAAAAGAACAGTTGGAATTGGAAGACAAAATTCAAATCTTTTTTCGATGATGATTTAATGCATTTGATTGTAGAGCAAAGACATATATACACACTGGACCAAGACTGTCACTCATTTTAATTTACAAAAGAAGATCTAAGAAAGTTTGTTGGCATTATGCTTTTTTACGGATGTCATTTGGCCAACAATTCATGTATTGACAATGCAGATAAGATGGAGAAGATCAGAAGATGAAAATGACTTGTCAGAATTATAAAAAAAAATGTTTTTTTTTCACGATAAACTTTCAATTGACGAAGCGATGGTAAAGTACTGTGGTCATCATTACGCAAAGCAATTTATTCGTGGAAAGCCTGTTCGTTCGATGACCTTATGGCCACTTTACGTAGAAAAGGATTTCGTGGTGCAGGTAAAGTTCGTGACAATAGGAAAAAAAAATGTCCACTCAAATCATTGAAGATGCAATTTTGACAAAAACAACAACATCCTGTTCGCACGTTGGAGGCATTTTTTTTTTTTTCAAATTCATTTTTATTTATTCAATCTTAAAACTAGACAAAAATTTATAAAACTAGCCTAATTATCCATAACTTACAACTAACTTAATGGTCCCATACGGACACTCTAAGCTAAACTATAACACTAATTACTAATGCCTTTCGGCCTTAAGATCTATTTTACTTCAATTTAAATTATTTGTTTTGTTTTTATTAGAAAATTTTGAAAAAAACTAATATCAATAACCTTTTTTATTTATTTTTACTTACAAACTACTTAAAATAAGGTCCTTAAATAAAACTTATAACTAACTTAAACTACCTCTTCTACCTATAAACTAGAACAACCACAGCAGAAAAGCTAACGTTTTTTGTTTTTATATTTTACTGTCTTTTTTGTATGTATTTTTTTTTTAATCCATGTTTTTTTTTTCTTTGAATTTTTTTGTTTTTTTTTAATTTTTGTTTTTTTTTTTTATTTTATTTTTTTATTTTTTTTTTGTATTTTTTTTTGTGCCACCATGCCTATTCTACTTAAAACTAAACCCTAAAACTATAAAACAAGTATGTAAGCCGGCCAAGGCTTAAACCCCATTCCGACTACCCATTATCAAGTGCCAATTGAAGCCACCAAAACTGGTTCTCCTGCTTCACCCTATCAGTTCGGTCCCGTTCGGACACAGCCCTACTGAACCGAAGGAGCTCTGCTCCGCCTTGTGCCATGACGTCCCGATTGTACAGGAGTCGCCTATCCACGGTTCTTCGCCTGACGTGGTAGATTAACGGAACTGCCAATCTATCCTGTATCAGACCGCATCTATCTAAAAAGAGGAATGCCTCTGGGGGAATGAAGCCGCTCAAGCGTGCACTTTCAAAATACTCGTCGTTCGGATAGAACGCCCCGAAAATTAAATTGTTGGTCGAAGACATAGCTCTTGCAATGTGACCTCGAACGAGTTTTATCACGAAATTGTCAATTCTGTTGATTCGAGCCCCGTTGTATAGGACCTCGTTGGAATAGTAATGCACATAAGAAGATTCGGCTGTTCGATATAAGCCGGTACAGCGTCGTAAACACTGCCGCTCGAACACCCAAAACTTCTCCATCTGGGAAGGGGCAACGTTGAACCACACAGGACAACCATACACGATCATTGCCCGTATGAGAGCCATGTAGCAAATTACCTTCACTCTGAGGTCAAGCCGACTGCTAAAAAACAGCCGTTTCGTCAGAGCGAAGGCTCCTCTGGCCCTGGTCAGAGCAGCATTTATATGTCTGTCGAAATATAAATACTGATCTAACCCGATACCGAGGTACTTCACTACACTTTTGCTCGCTAATGGCTGCCCGTGAAGATCAACGATGACCATCTTGCGCCAATTCTTACACGTATCCCAACGGAGTCCGGAACAGAATTGTCTCTGACTTCTGGACATTTATTTTCAGTTTCCAGTCGTCGCAATATCGCTGAATCTTGTCGAAATCACGCTGCAAGAGAATTCTAATAACCTCAACCTTTCGGGCAGTTCTGTACGCAATTAGATCGTCGGCGTACGCAATTGCCTTTGTAAGACTACCTATCAGATCGCTGGTGTAAATGCTGAAGAGAATCGGCGAATTCACCGCTCCCTGTTGAAGACCATTTTTAATTGAGAATGTTGTGGTAGAAGTTACATTGCCACTTTTGACAATAAACTTTCTACCGTTAAGCATATCATAAAGTATGTACAACAATGGCTTGCTTATGCCAAGCCTGCTCAGTTTTAGGTAAAGATCCTCTAACCATACAGTGTCAAAGGCCTTTTCCAAATCAACCAGAACAGCACCTGTGCATTGTTGTTTTGATTTATTCCATTGGATATCAGAAACGAGTTTAGACGCAGCATGAATTGTGTCATGACCCGCCTTGAACCCGAACTGTTTATCCGGAATTATTTTGTTGTCCGCAGGCCACTTAGTCAGAGCCCTGTTAATGATCTTTTCGAAAACTTTGCTGATGCTCAGAAGAAGACTTATCGACCGAAAATTTGACGGGTTGGAGTTGTCCTTTCCCTTTTTCGGGAGAGGATGAACCACAGCGGTCTTCCAATTCGCTGGATAATATGCATTATTCAGTGCATTATTGAAGAGCGTGGTGTATAAGTCAATTGCTTCCATCGGTAAATGTCTTAGTACAACGTTGGATATACCATCGACACCTGCTGACTTTTTGTTTTTTATTGAATTGAAGATGAGCTGAAGCTCAACCTTCGTCACTAACAAGGGACTTGGTCCCGTTTGCTCGGCGATTATGGCATTTGCCAAGGAATCGTCATTGAACCACATGAAACCGCGGTTCTCAGATCGCCAATGTGTGATATCATTACGGAGGTAAAAGTGATTAAGTAGGGCTCTGTTTTCCAGGTCGTGGTTGGGGCGAATGCTAACATTCACCTTGTACACTTGCTGGAAAGCAGCTCCCACCGCCTCCACTTTTTCCTTCGGATCTTCAATTATGTAAAAGTCATCGTCAAAGATGGCTTCCTCTGGATCTATTTGCGCTGTCCTGAGTACGTCTCTGTTCTCTTCAGTTCTTTGGAGTTTAAAACACGGAAGGTCATTATCGTTTTTTTTCCTGAATATCTTGTTGATTTTGGGGAACATACTAGGGTCACTCGAATTAACTGACCGGATCTTGCGGTCCCAGTACTTGTTAATTGATAGCCTGTAGTTCTCCTTAAACAACAGATTGACATTTTTTATTGACGATTGCACGTTGGAGGCATGTCAAGGCATGGGTGGCGTCGACCTTCATGACCAATTTGTAACAATTACCAAATCAAAGTAAAGATTAAAAAATTGTGGTGGCCATTGTTCACACTAATGCTCAACTCAATCATGGTGAATGCTTGGCGACTCCATTGTTTAAAAACCAATGAAAGCTCTTAACATTTTTACGGATCATAACAAAAACTTATTTACATACAGGGTCGGTAATAAAAGCTCAAAATAAGTCAAATGTTCCGAAAACCTCGGTTCTAAGTGAAGGAGCACATTTTTCTTAAAAACTAAAAAATCAACTAAGATGTAAGACATGTTCCATGTTGTATCGAAAAACAATTTTTTAAAAAATACTCGGTTGAGTACACCCCTCTAAGTACTAAACTTGAAAAAATATTTTTAATTTAACAGTTTTTCAAAGGTTTTTAATAAAAGTTTTCAAAATCCTATGTCTCAAAAACTGGTCAACATTTTCAACAAAATTCAAATGTAAAAAGTATTAAAAATCAGTAAATAATTGCATACCAAAAATATTTGGAAACAAAATTTTATAAATTCAAAAGGAATTAATTTAAAAAAAATATCGCTTTAAGAATTTTGGAAATAAAAAAATTAAGGTATGTTTTTTTTTTCTTGGAATTTAATGAATATTTAAATTTTGGAAGATATATTGTTTTTAAAGGTAAATTTTTAAATCTTTGAATATAAGTTCTATTTTCAAAGGGATTTGATTGGATACAAGAGCAAGTTTGTGCAACTAAGTCGTTAATTTTATTTGGAAACTGTAACAAAAAACTTATACCACTTAAGGTAAAAAACATAATTTTTCAATGATAAATTTAATGGAATTTGAAAAAATGTAGTGCGAATGCTGCTATATTCAATATGGCTTCATTCATAAGCTTCAAGAGCACTTATGACGTTAACTAACCATACAGCTTCCATCATACCAAAGTTATAGGTTATGGTACTCGTAATTCAACGTTCTGATGTGTGTTAACATTTTTTTCTTCATCAATCTGCTTCAAATAACCGAACTTGAAGCCGAATGAAGCCTATCAAATGGTTATGCAGAGATCTAACATATTCTATACCATACCATCATCATCATCGTCGTTTTATATTATATGGCAGTTTTATACCAGCTTCTATAGCTTGCAGCACATTGAAGCAGGTGACCTCATTATTTTGATGGCATGACATATGCATCGTGTACCTACGATAGCACATCCAATCCATCCCATTCTATAACCATCCCAACCAACCTAACCCCAAACTACGCTAAAGGGCATGTGACATAGAATGAAGGCATCATCGGATATTGGTGATGCTATGTAGTACGGCAGTCAGTGTGGAACCTGCAGTGTATCTAAAAAAGAAAATACGACACAGTGACGTATATGGCTGAAGTAATTGCGTCACTGATGTAAATTTATGAGGCATTTCGCTCTCTTATCAACACGGGACACCTCGACAACGACAATGGGGATGGGTTCAAAGACAGCGAAAGCGAAATGTGCTTCTGCTCTGTCAGTTTTTAACACTCTTCATATTCCATCGCAGCTTCAGTGAAATAGCTTCAAAGTTATATTTTTTCTGTTGTCACCTTGATCTGTCAGGCAAAAGCGAAGCAGGCAACTAATCAGAGTATCAGATGCTTCAGACAAAAGGTGACACACTGAAAGCATATCAAATCAATGGTGTTATTGTCTCTGACTTTTCTGTAAAGCGTACGTACGCTTTGATGATGATTGAAATCGATAAAAATGTCCTCGAAGCTGTATCACCATCGTGACCTTACCATCAGCATCAGAGAGCCTGAAAATAGGCAATCGTTCATATAACTTGTATATCATCTTAGCTCACAGACCTACCGTCACTCCAGTCATAGTCACCGTCACATTCACCGTCACCATCATCATCGTCAGTATTTGATTCAATGGAACTTTTGTCCTGACCCAATTTTAAACCTACATAAGCCCCAGTGCATGAATTGTGATATCAAATTAGTTTTTTTTTTGTTCGTCCTTATATCACCTGATGGAGGACGTTGAATAAATTAAATTAACTTAAAACCAGTGAAGTGAAGGCTCCTTTAATTTAGGTGTTCCATGCGAGTGAGAGTGTTCAATTACGACAAAATTCAAGGCTAGAGGGAGGTACTATGTTATTTTTTTCCTCTCATTTCGATTTTCATGGAATACATTACAGCTTTAAAGTTATTCAAAAAATAACAGGTGGATGGAAAATAGATAGATTTTTCTTCTTTCTTTGAAAAAAGGAAGACTAAAATAATCACCTCTTGACTTTAGAAATAAAATAGTTAGATTAGAATCGTTATACGGTGGAGAATATGCAAACAGATATTCACTTGAATACGATCGATTATTAAGCTTTTTCAAAAGGTGATTATTATTTTTGTTTTCATTTAAAAAGAAGATGTTTTGAGGAACTGAAACAAATTAATTTTGAATGGCCCGATATATTTTAAGCAACTGTCACTTTTGAAGCTGTCATCTTTGGATTTTTAAGTCAAAAATTGAGAGGTACAAATATAAACACAATTCGCCTAGCAATAAAATTAGCTTTTCATCTTTTTGAACAATGCAATGGAGAATTGTTTAGAATTCAAATCATACAAATTTGTAGATAAACTACAAAAAAGTAAGCGAAGGGGAAATCAAAAAATTTTTTCCCACAATTTGACTGTCAAAAAAATATCAATTTTGAAACATCATCGTTTCATCTCGTGTTTAGAGTTTTTTGTTTTTTGTAAATGGATAAATCAAGACAACATGAATTTCAACCAACATCTTGCTGGTCCATTGTTTTTTTTTTTATGAAAAAACTTGATTAAATTGAAACTTGAAAATATCAATATTGTTGCTGTTCTTTGGAAGAGAATTTTTAATTTTATAAGTGACAGCAAAAGCGATCAATTTATTTGAAGTTCTATCAAATTTGACACTTTTCACAAATCAGCTGAAAGAAATTTCTTTGGTTAAAATTCGTAGGTTGTGGAAATAATTTACTGTCTCGTGAGCGCCCTCTCTTACGAAAAACTACGAATTTTTTGAGTACGCGAACAGGATTTAGTTAAATTTTGTAATTTTTCGAAAAATTAGGCTGTTTTAGGAAGACACGCGAACGGACCTAATATTTTTTTATTTTTATAAGTTCCTGAGAATACGGAAATCTCTGAGATTTAAAATTTGGGGTTTAAGAAATCTGAGTTTTTGAAATTCGGGATTCCCATGATTTAGAGTTTTCCGAATCATGGATTTTACGGATTGTGGGTTATTTGGGTTCAAAATGTTGGTAGTGTGTCCGTCTCCCACAATATTACATAACATTACATTAGGGCTCGTTAAAACCAAGAATAACAGTGCCCACATAAACTCTTACATCTTCAACATGTCGTTGACTTTTGGTACCGTTTTCGGGGTGGCTTTTACTTATTCAAAAATTCTGCCAAGTTATGATTTTTTAATTTTGTTTTCAAAACTGTATTCAGAATTTTGTTTCAAATTGGAAGAAGAACCTGATTTTTTTTGAAAAATAAATTGTAAATATTGGAAATGTGCCACTGAGAAAAGTAAAAATGTAGAGAGCAAAACGGAAATAGGCCAATAAATCAAATTATTATAACAGATTTTTCCAAAAAAAAATGACGTAATTTCCAAGAGTCCTGTTTATATGGCCGAAATTTTGGGTTGAAAATACCCTTTCGAAACATTCAATTTAAGTAGTAATGGACGGGTTCAAATCTGATATCCACAAAATAAACGCTGGTGTGCCACAGGGCTCCGTTTTGTCTCCGACGCTCTTCCTTATTTTTATTTTTGGTCAGAAACTTCTAACCATCTAAATTGTTTCACTGATGATAGTACCGTCAGCTTTCCGTATTCGTTTTTAGATTCTTATCCTTGTTCTTTGGATGTGGTCTATACGGCAGAGTATAATAAGCTAATTAAATTCTAATATTGACAGCATTGCATAATGGGGAATCAAAAACCGTATAGAATTTAATGCTTCGAAAACTCAATGCTGTCTATTGTCGCAAAAGCGTAACCCTCCTCCAATGCCACTATCCATGAGTGGCACTTGCATCGAGGAGACTGAAAAGCTATCAGTCCTAGGTATGTGCATTACAAACCAGTTGTTGTGGAGTGATCACATATTTGACATCTCAGAAGTGTTTAGGTTTTCCCTGACGATGCAAGAAGTTTTTTACCAATTCTGATCTAGCTATAATTTATAAAGCCTTTATTCGTCCAAAAGTTGAGTACAATTCTCATATTTGGGCAGGTGCTCCTATAGCCCACTTGAGTGACTTGGACAGCATTCAAAAGAGACCTCTAAAAATGATAATTGACCGTTGTCTAACTGAAATTTTTGCATCTCTCGAGCACCGTCGTCGTAAGGTTTCATAACTCTCATTATTTTATGGCTACTTCCATAAGCTCTAATGAAATACCCAGTTGCATTCCTCCCCTCAAACAATTCAACCGTAATACTCTTTCTTTTAGGAATGCCTATCAGCTTACTCTTAAGCTTAATTCCCGTCAAACTTGAAAGTGCAGAGATTCTTTCTTTAGCCGCACTACACGAATGTTGAATACTTAACCAGACTCAATATTTCCCACTCATTACAATGTGCAGGCATTCAAGACAAACGTGCATCGGTATCTCCTTTCAAATCCATCGCTTCCTAATTACTCGCAATGTGTATAATCATTATAAGGGTATTCATATCCCCTTGAGGGCGCGTACAATATAAAAAAAATAAAAAATTTAACAGAACAAAATCGGTCTAAATATTATAAACTGAAAACAGAACGAACAATATAAGATCACTGAAGGACATCTAATAGCAAAATGGAAACTATTTGACTTGACATTTTCCCATTTTTAGCAAATTTTTACCTCCTGACTTATATCATGATAAAAATATACTCAACCTTGATTATCTCTAACCCTCTTTATTTATTAACTATCAATCTGTTTACTTATAAAGTAAAACCCTTAAATAATTTTCTATTTTAACAGGTGATCGAATTTCCTTTATGAAACCTTCTTCTAAACATAAGCTGTAAGCCCCTTTCCTCTATTAAATTGGTTAGTTGAAAAAATGCAATACCAAACGTTTCTGGTTAGCTGACAACCATAACACTACAATTTGTGTTCAATTAAAATTTACTCTTCAATGTAATACACACGTTACCTTTGTTACAGTCAGTCAGCGAATCAACCAGCTATATCCAACCAGTCCAGACAGACAGACCTCCATCGAAGTGAGCGCCTTTTCCATTCAATCTCGGCCTCTTAAAGGCCATCGTAGAAAATTTAGATTCAATATCTCTAACTAAAGAGAAGTCCGGATATTGCAAGTTCACGGATGAACGTCTGCCTCATCGTATGTAGATACATTTACTGAGTGTGTACAGTGTACACATTCTACGTATGTACATCAGTCCAACTTTCATAGAGGCTTTGGTCTGTTTTGTATTTTGCGACTACCGACCCTGATGATGAAACAGGCGAACTTTTTTTTAACACCCATCTCATGAATCACCCAACGGACTGCCATGCCAGTGCCACAGGTGGCGTTTGTGTCAGAATGTTATGGTTGTTGTTTGCGAAACAAAAACATTGTATCTTTGATATCCATTAATTAAGTAAATTGCTATAATTGTCTCGAGAGTATTATGACTGGTTGAATTTGCAAAACCGTTTAACAAAGATTCCTCAAATCCTCATATGATTTTCTCGCTAAAACAAAGCGCCATACAAGTTTTAAACTGACGTTTTGCCCTGTTCTACAACTGGCCATTGGGATATAGTGGCGCTGCTGACGCTAAGAGTGAGGCTATAAATCATGACACATGAATTCAATCTTATAGTCGACTGCAACTCCCGCGTGACATTGTGATTGTAGTTCTATTGGGGCCTAGAGAATTTTTCACGCCTAGGAGAATTATTTCAATTGCATCATGAGACTTCCTGATGCGGCAGACACTTTGTTTGTTTAGACTTCAGAGAATTTTTATTGTAATGTCACTCACCATAAAGACCATCTTTGGAGAGTTCTAATGTCAGATGAGTCTTAATTTTATCGTAAACTTGAACTTGACTGAATAAGGAAAAGAAATAGTCTCGCGTAAATATTTGTGCTTTGTTTTCAGAGGGGAGGGGCGGGCGACTGGAGATGTTGTTAAAATGTACAATGTTAGTTAATTAATTCCATTGATGGTTATAAATACTTTTTAGAGAGACACTAAGGTTAGGGTGCCATTTATGAAAAATAGACACGCAAGGCAGTTTTACTTTGAAAATTGTATTTTTGTATAATATATGGAAAACGGAAGAAGACGACAGCAAAGAAAATATCAACTACATTACAAAAGTATATAATTTACATGTACATATGCATGTAGTATATAACACTGACAACTGATTTCTTACATCATTTTTGGAAAATTTTCCGTACCTATGCGTACCTTACAAAAGCTAAATTATGTAGAACTACTGAAAGTTTAATTAATTCCTCAAAAGTAATTCATTAGATGAGAATATTCATGATGATGATTTCGTGACTTTGTGCTATGTTAATGTTTTTTGCTGTCTAGGAGGTTTAAGGACATGATGGAAGGTATTCAATTACCTACTTAAAAAGTAGTAATTATGTTTTACATTTTACTTTGTGGTGTAGTTCATTAAGTTATTTGGTTTTAATTTGTTGGTTTCCGGAAAGGAGACTTTAAAAGGAAACTTATACATAGAAAGACAAACTTTTAATAGTGAAACCTTTGTCGTTGACACTCTTTTTCGGTTCTTATTGGTTTTATTTTATTCATTCATATCTAAGATACCTTTTAAAAAAATATGCACAAATATTTCTTCTTGAAAAATACAAAAACTACTCCGATGATTTCCCATTAAAGCTCTACAAAATTTGAAAATGATATTGTTTATAGAAAGCCAAACTAGCATTTAAAAAACTTCGGAATAGGCTTTTAAAAGATTGCAATCTTTTGGGAATGCAATCTCTTATGATCTCAATATGAAGATTGCATTCATTGAATTGAATATGCATTCAATGAATTCACCCAAAGATTGGGATTACAAAATTTACAATCACCAATCATTTGACCTTGAAAAGACTACCAGCAGTTTTTCTCCAATCATATGAATGCAATCAAATGATTGCAATCATTTCAGACTTTATGAATTCTTTGCATTTACTTAAAGTTCTTATATTCTTTTGCATGAAATTTCACTACAAACTTTTAATTTTGATTTGAATCTCTTAGTGTCTGACACCGAAAACTAGTGAGCGAGGAATGGACCACTTTAGAATATTTTGTGTAGTGATTTTTCACTTAAAAATGCAAAAGAAATAAAATAGTTTAGTAAATCCAAGACTTCATGTGAATGCAAGGACTTTGAACGATCGTAATCAATTGATTGCATTGAGTGCAGTCAAACTATTGGAGAGAAAATGATTGAATTCTGTTCAAGATAAAATGATTAAATAAATAAATAAAATGGGTGGCGCAACAGTCTGTTGAGAGCTAGATACTAATGACTTACAACTCTCAACCATTCCTGTGTGTGAGTACAGTTGTCAGGGATGGAGGGGACCTACAGTTTTAAGCCGAATCCCAACGACTTATTTGAGAAAGCACTTTTGCGTGACAAGAATTATTCTTAGAATCTTTGTCAATTCCTCGCAAGACGCAGTACTCGTAAAAAAATGGCATAAGCAGGGATTGAACTCAAGACCTCGGGCATGACAGTACAACCCACTTTTTTTTAATTCATTTGTATTACCTTAATCTTAAATCTTTCTTAAAGCTACAAAAAAATTCATAAATTAGCCTAGTTAACCATAACTTACAATTAACTTACTGGTCCCATACTGACACTCTAAGTTGAACTATAACACTAAGTACTAATGCCTTTCGGCCTTAAGATCTATTTTGCTTCAATTCAATTTTCTTTATTTTTGTATTCTTTAGAAAATTTGGAAAAAAAAACTAATGTCAATATCCTTTTTTATTTTTACTTAAAACTACTTAAAATAAGGTCCTTAATAAAAATCTTAAAGCTAACTTAAAGCTAACTTAAGCTACCTATTCTACCTATAAACTACTTAAAACTAGAACAACCGCAGCAGCAAATCTAACATTTTTTGTTTTTCATTTTTTGTTTTCCTTTTTTTTTTCCTTATTCCTTGTTTATTTTTTTGTTATTATTTTTTTTTGTAATTATTTTTTTTTGTTGTGCCACCATGCCTATTTTACTTAAAACTAAACCCTAAAACTGTAAAACAAGTATTGAAGAAGGCCAAGGCTTAACACCCCATCCCGAATACCCACATTTAAGTGCCGATTAAAGCTACCAAAACTGGTTCTCCTGCTTCATCCTTTCAGTTCGGTTCCGTTCGGACACAGCCATACTGAACCGAAGAAGCTCTGTTCCGCCTTGTGCAGTGACGTTCCGATTGTACCGGAGTCGCCTGACGTGATAGATTAGCGGTACTGCCTATCTATCCTCTCTCAGACCGCATCTGTCTAAAAAGAGGAATGCCTCTGATGGAAGCCGCTCAAGGGTGCACTTTAAAAATACTTGTCGTTCGGATAGAACGCTCCGAAAATTAAATAGTTGGTCGAAGACATAGCTATTGCAATGTGACCTCAAACGAGTTTTATCACGGAATTGTCAATTCTGTTGATTCGAGCCCCGTTGTATAGGACCTCGTTGGAATAGTTATGCACATAAGAATATTCGGCTGTTCGATATAAGCCGGTACACCATTGTAAACACTGCCGCTTAAACACCCGAAACTTCTCCATCTGAGAAGGGGCAACGTTGAACCACACAGGACAACCATAAACGGTCATTGGCCGCAAAATTACCTCCACTCTGGGGTCAAGCCGACTGCTAAAAAACAGCCGTTTTCTCAGAGCGAAGACTCCTCTGGCCCTGGTCAGAGCAGCATTTATATGTCTGTCGAAATATAAATACTGATCTAACCCGATATCGAGGTACTTCACTACACTTTTGCTCGCTAATTGCTGTCCGTGAAGATCAACGATGACCATATTGCGCCAATTCTTCCATGGATCAATCGTGGCTCTAGCCAACGGAGTTCGAAACAGAATTGTCTCCGACTTCTTGACATTTATTTTCAGTTTCCAGTCGTCACAATATCGCTGAATCTTGCTGAAATCACGCTGCAAGAGAATTCCAATAACCTCAATCTTTCGGGCCGTTCTATACGCAATTATATAATCGGCGTACGCAATTGCCTTTGTAAGACTACCTATCAGATCGCTGGTGTAAATGCTGAAGAGAATCGGCGAATTCACCGTTCCCTGTTGAAGACCATTTTTAATTGAGAATTTGTTGGTAGAAGTTACATTGCCACTTTTGACAACAAACTTTCTACTATTAAGCATATCATAAAGTATATAGAACACTGGCTTGCTTATGCCAAGCCTGCTCAGTTTAAGAGAAAGACCCTCTAACCATACGGTGTCAAAGGGCTTTTCCAAATCAACCAGAACAGTACCTGTGCATTGTTGTTTTGATTTATTCTATTGGATATCAGAAACAATTTAGACGCAGCATGAAATGTGTCATGGCCCGCCTTGAAGCCGGACTGTTCACCGGAATTATTTTGTTGTCCGCAGCCCACTTAGTCAGAGCCCTATAGATGATCTTTTCGAAAACTTTGCTGATGCTCGGAAGAATACTTATCGAACGAATATTTGACGGGTTGGAGTTGTCCTTTGTTTCTTATTGAGTTGAAAATGAGCTGAAGCTCGACCTTCGTCGTTAAAAAGGGACTTGGTCCCGTTTGCTCGGTGATCATGACATTTGTCAAGGAATCGTCATCGAACCGTAACAGTGATTAAGTAGGGCTTTGTTTTCCAGATCGTGATTGAGGCGAATGCTAACATTCACCTTGTACACTTGCTGGAAAGCAGCTCCCACCGCCTCCACTTTTTCCTTCGGATCTTAATTTATAAAAAAGTCATCGGCATAGATGGCTTCTTCTGGATCTATTTTCGCTGTCCTGAGTACGTCTATGTTCTCTTCGTTTCTTTGGAGTTTCAGATTCGGAAGGTCATTGTAGTTCTCTTTTCTGAAAATCCAACGCACTAAACATCATGCCACGGGTACTACAGGATAAAATTATTGGTGATTGTAAAATTTTAAATCCCAATCCTTAAGTTGAATTTAAGAAAATGTATAATGATTCCAATCCTAAAAAAATGCATTCCTTTACAAGTCTAAAATGAAACTTGTACAGTCAAAAATGTAAGTCAAAGGTAGACCATTTACGACATCAAATGCATTTTGACAGTTTCTCAAATTGAGGATCATTCAAAACGAAACCTTTTATTGGAACATCCTTTATATTTTTAGGTTTCTATGCTTGCCTTTTGCATTCTTCAAAAACTTAACCAGATGTCAAGGGCGTCATTTTCAATAGCATGAATGAATATAAAGGGAATATTTATTTTTTGAAATTCACTTCGAATCCTGTAAATGATTGAATGCGATAATCGAAAAATTCGATATCTCTGCTATGTCTTATTATTCAGAAGACGAAGAAAGGTATACCGAACGTACAAACAATGAATTTTGAGTCTAAGGACCTTGAAGTGTTAAATAATGTCTGAATTTTCAAAACTACAAATCGAACCGCTTAAAACAACTTCCAGTTTAAAGTGAATGATAAATAAGGAAATGATAAGAAAGAGGCATTTTAATTACTATTGTTCAAGATGCAGAACAGTTTTTTTCTTTAACGGAATAAAAATTAATTGAAACATGTTTTCACAAAATTAATTAAAATAAATGTTCGCATTAACCACAACGACAAGAAAATATACTCAAAATAATATTGATTAAATTAAATATTATGATGTTTTAAAAATAATAAGATTTTATTAAAACAAAATAAACGAGTTCTTTCTCTGAAAATATTTATTTATTAATATATTTCCGGTTCATTTAAAGTTTATTTCTTTTTTATTGTGGATATTAATTAAGTTTTTGTCAATAATATTGCATTTGGCTTTATCTTATTTATGGGCAGTATAAACTTTAAGAATAATGTAGAAGTCAGATTATTATGTTTTGCTTGAAAAATTATTTTAATTCTATATTTTTTCAAAAGATTATATCCTTGAGAAAATAAAATCAAGTTATCTTTAATTTTGGTGTAAGTATGCAGAATGGCCATTGAGCGTATTCATACAGAAATGTATTTTTTTTTAGAAACAGCGTCGCCAACAAAAAACTTTTACAGGAACTTAATTTGAATCGATTAACTAAAGAATTCCGTTTATGCGTGTTGCACGTCTTGCATTAAAAGTGTCAATTTTCTTAAGATATCAGTTCTAACTAAAATATTGGGGAAGCAGAAACACGTAAAAATGAATTCGAAATTCTCCGGTCATATTTTGAAATTTTTTAAGCTTTTAGTTTTTTATTTCTATATAAATTCCGCTATGCCAAGAAATGCAAGCATTTTATTTTTTTGAACATAATACACACAAATTACTCAGGCCATAAAAACACTAAGTACAAATTTAAGTCCTTAAGACCTTGTCCTTTTTAAGTCCGTTGGGACCCCTTAAGGAGCATATTGACTCTACTATGCCTACGCGCCATTATGCACAGTTTCCGGAGATGTGTTTCAGCTCCCTCCAGCTCTTGCCTAGTGACACTGATTACTCCTCGACTGTTCTGAGCCATGTGCTTGTCGGCCGTCCAGCTCTTCTTCCTTCTTGTTTAAGCGGATTCCACAGCAATACTTGGCCTGCAATGCATTCGTTACTTTTTCGAAGTCCAATCCATTGGCACTTACGTCTTTGTATTATAGATTCTATAGGTTCCTGACCTGTCCTCCTATGAAGGACTCCTTTTGAAATACGGTTTGGCTTGAAAATCCTTAGGATGTTACGAAGACATCTATACAAAGGTTTGCAGCTTTCTTGTTATGGCTAAAGTAACCTTACAAGTGTTGCATCTATAAAGAAGAACAGATTCGACATTTGTTTGAAACAGTCGTAGCTTTGTTCCTAACCTGACAGGGTTATTCATTAAAATTTTTTACAACATACCGAACGCCACTTTCCCTTTGCCGATGCGGCAAATGACGTCTTGTTCGGTTCCGCCTTTGATGGAAAAGATGCTTCCAAGGTATTGAAAGCTCTCCACCTTTTCCACCGGTTGCGAGAAAATATTTATTTGAGAGGATGGTCGAATTAATTTCTAGCCCCACAACTTCTACTTCCTCTCTCCACACTTGTTGTCATTTGATGGAGATCTATGATCCTATGAGAGAGTAAGCAAACATCGTCCGCGTAATCCAAGTGCTTTAAATAGGATGTCAAAGTCTTATAGATCCCTCCGCTGCCTGACAAAGCTGCGCGCAGTACATCGGTAATCACCAGCAAAAACAATATTGGCGACAGAATACAGCCCTGTCTTACTTCGGTTCGGATTTCAAATCATCTGTCAACACACCATCGTGCAGAACGTGACACTTGGATCCATCATAATGCTGCTTTAATAAAAGCAATTAATTTTTCTGGAACGCCTCTCCTCGGCGAAGATTCTCAAAGTCGATGAACAGCCGGTGTAGTGGTACTCGATATTCAACGCAAATAATGATCCGCAGGGCGTTAATATGATCATTACAGGAGGACCCAGAGCGGAATCCTGCTTGTTCGGGATTGAGTATGGCCTCCAAGTGTTTTCTGATGCGTTCCAGTATAACTTTTGCTACTATTTTACCAACAACTGGTAGAACGGCTGCACGTTGTTTGCAAACACTCATTTTAAAACAGAGGACAAGTGTTCTTTCCACCTTCTGACTTGCTCATCTATCAAACTTATCACAGGACCGTCTTCTCCTTTCACAAGGTATTGTTTTGAGCTATGGGTACCAGTAAGCTCGTTGGTTATTCTGTAAACGTTCCTGCTACCGCACCTGTTTGCAGCATCTTCTGCTTTTTGCGCCAATGCGTTGATGTAATTAGGTCACTGCAGTCGCGGCGCCCACTGCATTGACCCTCTCTCTTTTTCATGCATTACGAGGACTCCAGTTCGTTTCTTTCTTCCTTTCTGCAGCACTTATTCGAGCCCTTAACTGTTTGCGTACGTTATGATCCTTCGGAAAGGCAAGTGTCGATGCTTCCTTTTTTCTGACCGACTATTTTGTCAGCACCTGAAATGAAAACATTTTTCACAGCATTCCAATGGTGTTCGATGTCGTCATGTACTGTGCTGCTGATTGTTCTCATTTCGTGTGACAGATGGTTCATCCAAGAGACTGAATTATCATTGCAATCGCCGACTCCGTGAGCACCCATCACTTGCCTTAGCAAGTTGTTGTTACTGCCAACCTTAGCATTGTGATCTCCCATAACCAAAATTATATCTCAACGGGGAGTGTATAATGGTAACGGGTCGTATTTTACTCTAAAACGTAGCTTTGATAAGCCTTTCCCCAAGGGGCTCCCATGAAATAAGGTTTCTGGTTGCTGTTTTTGTTACGTGTCGGTGACTTGTATTTGACCGATCCCAACCATCGCACTTCGCTTAACTCAAGATATCTATCTAATATAAAACATGAAATTTGGAATTACTTATATTTTGGCTTAATTTTTGAAATTTTGTAATTCTGAACAAGGTTTTTGCTATTGTATTTGAGGAATACAATTCTAAACTACTAACTTTATTTATGGCAATTACAAATGCCTTTAAATTTATATGCACATACAACATTTAAAAAACTATACAACTCTTGGAAGAACCTTTAAAAATAAGACTTTTCCTAAATGTTTTGACTGGGCAATATTTTAAATCAATTTTTTAAACTATTATTTGAGCCAATTTTAGAATATTTATGGGCCTTCTTCAACATAGGACATATGCTGAAACGGCCGGTTATGTTTTATTCCTTTTCACATAAGTCAAATTGGAAAAATTTCTACTCACGAATTACAATTTAACAAACATCAAATCAAACAAAATTGGACATCTATCAAACTAAGTTGTTAAACCAAATTTTTTTGTGCTCGTAATTTTCGAAATTTTCGAAATTAACTATCACACAACGCGTAAAAACTTTGAAAACATACTACAAAAATGGTGATTTTGCCACTGCCACATATCGTTCTTGCAAACTATTGGCTAAATTGTGAAGAAATTTGAACAGACTGGATCAATTTCGTATACTTAGAGTCCCGAGCGTCATCGCTTCGATCGTACCACAGAAAATATCGCTGATGTACTTTAGAGTGTTATTCTCATTCTCAGAAATTAGGACTGTTGCACGTTATGGCGTATTTTCTAATTTGGATCTACACCTTAATCCATATAAAGTCCAGCTCACACAAAAAGTCGTAGATACGACGAATGGGTGCTTCAACAACAGGCGGTGGAAGTTGATTTTTCAAACAAAATTTTCTCCAGCGACGAAACAGATTTCTCACTCGGTGGGTACGTTAATAAACAAAAGTGTCGTATTTGGGGTTCTGAGAATCCTCAAGGAATTGAAGAGAAGCCATAACACCCACAAAAAGTTACTGTTTGGTAAGTTCTTTGGTTCGGAGGTTTTCGGATTGGACCTTACTTCTTCGAAAACGACAATGGAACGACTGTCAACATCAATATGGAGCGCTATGGTTTTTTAATGCTATTTTTGTAGTATTTCACACATAATGTCAACGTTCAAACTTTATAATAAAAAGAAATATCATGAAAAAAACTATTTTCTAAATGGTTTTATTTAAATTTACTTTTGAAACCCCAAATGGATAACACTGTATGTGTGTCAAAAATACCCTTGATGTACATAACAAGAAAGAAACATTTAATCACAAACACATTTATTAAAAAGGACTACAAAACTTTCAATTAAAAAGTATTCTCGCTTGTGGGATACAATTTGAACAATAGGAAATAAAATATATTCACCATGGCGTATACGTAATATTTTTTTTATTTTTTTTTGGTATAGAGTCAATAATCCTTCATAAATGGCAACCCTTTTTGTCATTTAAAACAAAAATAATATTTTTGCTGAGCTTTTACAAATATTTAACGAATCTTCTTACATATACCTTATTTCAAAACACTAATCAACACCAACAACAAAAAGAACAAAAAGAAACACTCAATTTAACGAAAGTGTCAAATCAATGTTTCTATGCTACTCATTGATAAATAAAGACAACATTTCCCATGTGCGAAAGTTCTCACAACAAAACTAAAATTTTGTTGTCATTTTACTCACACACACTCAAAAACTACAAACATACATAATTTTGTTTTCATGAAAATACAACAAATTTTACACAAATACACAAATAAAAATATCCGAGGAAAATTTAGGAATATGCGTATTTTCTTTTAGAGAGAGAGAGAAAAAGAGATTTATCACTATTTCCACAATTTCCATCCAATGTATTTCTGACTTTCTCTCTTCTCTGCCACCTCCCATAATCTGGGAGAGATTGAGCAAAAGCTCAACAAAACAACAAAAAAAGAAAAACTTTCAAATGTACATTTTTCTGCATAGGTACAAACAAAAAGAAAATCGAAAACCAAAACGAAAACGAAAAGGAAAACCCTAAAGAAAATTCCCATCGACCAAAAAGAAAATCTCTCAGGCCTCAGTTTGTGTCGAGAGTTATAACGGATCTGTTGCAAAAGAAACTTGAAAATACCCGAAACGGATGTGTTGATATTTGGAACACACACAAAAAAAAAAAGAATATTAAATTTTTCTCTTCTTATTTTCATACACAATTTCAAAGCAAGGACATTTCCACCAGAATGTTAAAGAAAAGTGAACAAATTGATTAATTTTTTGCTAAATAACACAACAAAATGTAAGAATTTAAACGCAAAAGTGTAACAATTAAAAGAGAAAAAAGAAAAATAAAAGGAAATAAAACTCCTTGAAAAAAAGCAAAAAAAGAAAAAAGAAAATCTTGTCCCTGTTTTATGTGTGTATATCTTTGGTTTATCAATATAACGCTCTGTGCTTATAGATTCTCCTTTCGTTAGCAATCCTCCCCTCAACGCCTGAACATCACATCTTCGGTACAAATAAACCCAAAGGAAAAAAAATAAAAGAAACCATCAGCCAAAGGAACCCAACAAATAGAAAAACAACAAAAAAGTATGTAGACGTGAAAAATAAAAATTATAATTTGTGTCCTTTTTATCCTTATTTTACTATTTCTGCAAATTGGGAACTGCCCATGATTTTTGTGGAGTAAACAAAATCCTTCAAAATACTTAGGATACTTTCCAAAAAGAAAACCCCTTGTGGGAGAGGGAATTCCTTTGGAAATTAACGTGGATTCCTGTGGGTATATCAAGACTTGGCCCTGGATTTTCTAACGAGGTACTCGCGCGGAGAAAATAAGATAGAAAAAAGTCCAGGCAACAACAATTTTGAATATTTATTTGTAGGTACCTTTCGAGGATGTACCTACTCCTCCTGTATCTGCTTCTGTGCCAAAAACAACAGTTTTTACATTTGATATCCTTTTTTTTCGTTTTTGAGTTCGTTTCTGTATTCGTTATCCTCGGCCATTCAGAATCAATTAGCAAGGCTTTCATCCTTCCATCGCTCGTTTTTTTTTTGAGCAATGAAAAATGAAAACAACACAAAAAGCACACAAAATGCAGTTCATAATGAAATCCTTTTATTGTCAAAACGTGACGTAAAGTTAGAAGAGCTCGCGACGACCTGTCGTAAATGTGGGATACTCGCACACTCCTCGCGCTGAGTTTGGATACAGGGAGACTAAAATTAAGGCAGATTGTGTTTGGTGGGCTGTTCTTTTGTGTTTTATGAGGTTTCCTGTTTACCACATTCTGACATGTTGTTTATGGTCAGTCGTTAGTGGATTTTGTTTTGTAATAAAAAGAAGGACTTTAGAGAAGAAGAAAATCCACATCCGCATTGTGCGATTGCGAGGAAGGACAACGAGCCAAAGGATCTGAGTTATGGGGTCACAATTCATGGATATGGAAAATTGTTAAAATTTATAACGCCCCCATATCCATATCCTCGTAAAGTCCATATCCTCGTAACGTTAGACGTATACGAGTGTAGGGACTTCCATTTTGAAGATGAGGAAATAGCAGACGAGTAATTTAATTAACAATACTCATTTACTATTTTATTTGTTGTTTCTAATTCTTCTTCTTCTTCTTGGACATTTTGTACATATTTTTGTTTTATATATAAAGTAAATATTTTTTTTCGACGGACTGTTGGCGTTGAGTGTGTGTGTGAGTGTGTGTTAGATACACGTGTGTATCGTGTGTGTGTGATCGATTCAAGGCTACACCTTCAAAATAATGGTATAACTTGAATTTTATAGCCTTAACTTATGTGAAGGCTTCCGTTTCCTTCTCAAATTAAAGGTGAGCTACATACGTATATATTTCATTCGATACAGGTACATATTAAAACAAATATGTAGTGTGTACATAAATAAGAAAGAAGTCATATGTATACCAACCCGAGTTTATTTTGTATAAGAAAAATCGATTTGTAACCTGAATTTGTTGTTTTTTTTTTAATATTTTGTGAGGGATGCACTGGAAGTTTTAAGGTGTAAGATATCAACATGTAGGTAGAAGAGTACCTATGTATATATATTTTTGTCAGTTCTCAAAGTTCTAAATTTTGTATGTTCATCATGTTTTTGGATCAAGAGTGAGCAACAAAAGTTTTTATATTTTTTTGAAAATGATTTATAGAATTTTAAAAATAGAATATAAATTTAATTTTTCTTGTATTTGCGAAATTTTTTTTGTCAGCTTGTTAAAAAAAAAAGAATTTGTTTTTTTTTTGTTGCTCTGAATTTATTCAAATTCACGCAGATGAAATATAGATACATATCAAAAAAGAAGAATGTTGACATTTATTTAGTTTGTTGGTCAGGCTGGAATGAAATATTTATGTATATTTTGTTTGGGCTCAGGTGAAATAGTATATTTTCATGCAAATTAAAATGGAATTTTAATCAATGAAAGGCTTTTCGTCATGTTTAACACAGTTTTGACAAAAGTGTTGGTGTTTTTAACGTCACGTCAGTAAAAAAAAGCAAACTGAAAGGAAAAGTTTAATAAAATGAGATTTGAATTAATTATTTTATTTATGATGTTTAAACAAATATTTGAAGATATGCTAGACTTTATTTTTTTTAATTTGATTTGGTCAAATGGTGATTTTTACAATGATAAAAGTGTTGAACGGACTACGCAACGTAACCAAGAAAGATCTTTGTTGAATAAATTGGTTATTTTAAAGTGCTAGAAACCTAAAAACATTGTAATTTCAAAGCAGATGGAATATCACAAAGAAGTATTTAAATTGCCAGTTTTGCGCCAATAGTTTTCATAATGTATTAATAATACGTTTTTTTTTTCTTTTAAAGTAAAGCTAGAGATCACTGTTTTTGGTTCGAATCATAAAAGAACTAGAAAATATTTTTGTCGCACTTGAGTTGTTGTAGCTCAATTGTTTTGTAATCAAAAAGTCGAAAATTTGTTTAAAATTTTCAATATTTTGACATGTGACATGTCAATTTTGGTGGGATTTTTTTAACCATTAACATTTGGACAAGATGGGCAACTTTGATAGTCTTCCTCTAAGTCTAATTAAATATTCCGTCAATTTCAAAACTGAACACCTCATGACGTAAAGTTATGGGTATATACATATCAACAATGAAGCAAAAAAACGAACTCGATGCGCTGTCCGACTCTATCCAGAGAATTGTATCCCATTTTCCGCGCAGTGATATCGTTGTTACGGGCGATTTTAATGTACAGTGAACATCCGAATATGTTGAGATTTTCGCTGATTTAAACCACCTGACTCAATTAGTTGACGAACCAACTCGGATTCCTGGCGTTGCAGGTCAATCCGCTAAAACTCTAGACTTGTTTCTTAACTCTAATCCTAATACATATACTGTCAGTATATTATCAACTCTAGGCACATCAGACCATTACGTCATGTCTGCAAATTTCTCATGCCAAAAAACGGTAGTTAAAGTTAAAACCCTACGAGAACCGTTTGGCAATATAAGAAAGCCAATTGGGACGGTCCCAATGAATTCTTCAGGAACTTTAACTGGTCACTATGCTTCCTCGATAGTGACGTGGATTCCAGCGCAGATATGATTACAAACTTAATTCTTAGCGGAAAGAGAAATGGTATCCCTAATAGAGTAAAATCCAAGAAAGCTCATGGTTTGATTCGAGCTGTAAAGAGGTTATTAGGATCAAAAATGTAAATTTCCGGAATTACAAAGCCAACCCAATTGAAGAAAACCGGAATAAGTTCACACAAGCTAGAAAGACATGTAACGGACACATATTCGACGCATTTAATTTTTGCATGACCAGAAGTTACGGCAAAAAATACTACAAAGTCCCATAAGTAGTAAAAATGTCTGGTTATTTGTAAAAAATGTGCGTAAAACTACGTCATTGTCAGTTCCTACGTTCGTTTCCAATGACATTCCTTTAGCTCGATTGATAAAGCCAATTTGCTTGCAGCTCAGTTTGCTGTTAATTTGATGCTGCCAATGAGTGACATGACTCTTCCTGTACTTGAAAGGGTAAACTATTCCATGGGACGAATCTTCTTTTGCACTCGTATAATTACTAGAGCACTAAAAGATCTTGAAATTCACAAATCCGCTGGCAAGGATAGTATCCCCGCTATTGTTCTGAAGAGGTGTTCCTCAACACTGGCAAAACCACCACCATCTGTCCTATTCTACAGGTCTCTTTCCGAGTGGATGGAAAACTGCATTTTTCCAGCCTGTCCCCAAAAAAGGCGAATCCTCCTCACCATCTAACTATCGTCCAATCGCACTTACGATCCTTCTTTTTAAGGCCATGTAAACGCTGATAAATTTTCAGCTTATTCTGAAGAACGGAAGCTTCTTAATGACCGGCAGTATGGCTTTTGTTGCAATAGATCCACTGGTGATCTCATGACATATCTCACCGATTTGTACATTGTTTTGTAGATGTAAGATAGGTAAGATTATTGCAATTGATATTTCAAAGGCATTTGATAGAGTTTGGTAGTTAGAAACTACATTTCGAACCGTTCAATTTAAGTAATCTTTGACGGGTTTAAAACCGATATTCACACAATAAACGCTGGTGTGCCCCGGGGCTCCGTTTTGCCTCCGATTCTCTTCCTTATATTTGCTGATGACAGTACCCTCAGCTTTTCATATTCGTTTTTAGATTCTCATTTTTGTTCTCTAAGTGTGCACTAATGCCATTGGGGCAGCGTATGATAAGCTCATTAAGTTCTGATCTTGACAGCATTGTTCAATGGGGAATCAAAAACCGTGTAGAAATTAATGCTTCGAAAACTCAATGCTGTCTAGTGTCGCAAAAACGCAATCCTCTCCCAATGCCACTATCATGAGTGGTACTTGCATCAAGGAGACTGAAAAGCTATCAGTCCTAGGTATGTGCATTACAAACCACTTGTTGTGGAGTGATCACATATTTGACCTCGCCAAAAATGCTGCTAAGTATTTAGGTTAAACTATACCAAAATCTCAGTCAGGTAGAAAATTCAAAATACTTAACATTGTAGTCAATTCAATTCCGAATTCCTCTAGGGCCTATAGTGACTAACACACAATGTTCTGTTAAAACCAGTTTAACTTCGAGGAATGCTCGTGAGCTCACCCTTGAGCTTAATCTCAGGCGCACTGTCAGGTATAGAGATTCTTTTTGTAGCCGAGCATCAAGAATGTGGAATTCTTCAGCGCACATTCCATTGTTCTCCTGGGCCTCAAGTAATAACTTTCGCCAGCTAACTCGATCCCTAGCTTGCTGCCTCCAGTTTAGAAAACCAATTTGGCGCGCGTCATCCTCAACTTGGTCACTCCACTTTAGATGAGATTCTGCCTCTACTTCTTGTTCCCTCAGGCTTGGCGTTGAACAGTGTCTCTTTGGTACTTCGCGATAGTGACTTATTCCTCAACTGCTTGCTTAGGCCAAAGAAACAGCAAGGGTAGTTCTACGTTTGATCTCTGCGCTGATGTCATTTGCACAATTAACAGTAGTGCCCAAATAAACAAATTCGTTTAACACCTCAACACCTCGAAGTTGTACCTGTCAATTCTCATGTTTTAATCAAGTCTACGGTGTGAAATGACTCTATTTCAAGAACAATATTTAAGCAGCTACATAACAGCGCAACGCCTAGTCGAAGTCCTCTGGTGGTTTTGAAGGTTTCAGTTGAGTCACTTGCAGTTTTGACGCAGCAACGAGCATTTTCCAACGTCATCCTGCTGATAAGTCGTATCAGTTTGGTAGGATTACTAAAACTCATTTAGGTTGCCAAAAATAAGAAGTAAGAACACTGGAATAGAAAACAAAACTTCCAAAATTTTCAACTTCAAATAAGCTCTGGATCCCACACCTTTTTTCTGTAGCAATGATTGTGGCACAGTCTGTTTATTTGGTTTGTCATTTTCCAAACACATTGTCAAATAAAAATAAAAGTTGTGCATATTTCTTCTCTTTAAAATTTTTTCTTATTTTCGCTTAACTGAATGCAAAATGCGTGTACGCCACTATTGAACTCATTTCAAAATTCTGACTATTCAATATTTTGGAGATTAAAATTTTGCCAAGGTTTATCATTAAAAATCCAACTGACAAAAATAAAAATGAAATGGCATTAAAATACAATTGTTAACTGGTTAAACATTGCTTTTAATAGTTTGTGTTAATATTAGTACAATCCCTTAGTTTCTTGAAAATAAGAATTTAAAAACATATATTTAAGTTAATGATTCAAAACATAATTCAAATTCACATAATTTTGAATTCAACATTCGTATCTTTAGTATAAACTTGTCGATTTATTTTGCTAAAAAGTTTGTAGGTTTTCGTGTTGGGTTAAAAAAGTTGTTAGTTGAATAGTTCTTCAAAATTTTAAAATTACCAACAATATTTTTCATACAAAGAAATAGTTTAGTTTGAAAATCTTGTTTTGCTAAATAGATTTTTAGTCGAAAACAAATTTTTACAAATTTAAGAAGCATTTCTTAAATTTTTACAAATTGGATGAATGAAATCAATTTGAGAGATATCAAGAACCAAACATCAATTTGTACCAAATTTTGCGTACTATTTCTTGTAGATTTTTTTTTAGAAAAAAAACGGTCTGTTTGAAGACAATACTTTTAATTTTTGAAAAGCTATTTGAGTCGAAAGTAAATGTTTACCAAGTTTTGGTTTTATTTTTTGTTAGTTTTTATTTTTTGTAAGAAAATTGTCAATTCGTTTCTACTTAAAATTTAACTGAATGTTAACAAAATGATTTTTAAAAGATGAAAGTAGTTTAAAGCCAATATCTCAAAGTTTCGAAAAGATATTTGAGCCAAAAATCAATTTTTACCAACTTGTATTAATTTTTTTGTTTAGGTTTTTATTTGTTTGTAGAAAAAACTGTCAATTCGATTTTTCTAAAACAAATTTAAAATGTTGAAAACAATATTTTAAATATTTTAAAAATTAGCTGGAAGCAAAAATCTAAAATTTTTAAAAAGATTTTTGAGTCGAAAATCAATTTTTACCAAATTTTGTTAAATTTTCTTTTATTTTTTTTTTATTTTTTGTAAGAAAACTGTCAATTCGATTTTTCTTAAAATTTTGCTGAATGTTGAATACAACATTTTTTCAAAAGATGAAAGTAGTTTCAAACCAAAATCTCAACGTTTTGAAAAGATATTTGAGCTGAAAATCAATTTCTACTAACTTTTATTGATTTTTTTGTTTAGGTTTTTATTTTTTGTAAAAAACTGTCAATTCGATTTTGCTTAAGATTTTTTCGAATGTTGAAAACAATATTTCTTATAAGCTTAAATTAATTTGAAGCAAAAATCTCAAAGTTTTGAAAAGATATTTGAGTCGAAATTCAGTTTTTACCAACCTTAAGTAATGTTTTTTTTTAGGTTTTTATTTTTTTATAAAAAAACTGCCAATACGTTGCAAACGTATGACTCTAGGGACCTTGAAACGTCGAGAAATGTCAAAATTTTCAATTTGCCAAATCGAAAACATTTCAATAACTTCCTATGGGAAGTTAAAAGACGTTAAAACAAAAAAAAAAGTTCTTAAAAGCATACAAATAATTTTCTTTTTAAAAGTTATAAGGTTTCTGCGTATGGTCGAAAATGAATATGAAATAAACACAAACGTTTCTGATACTTATTTAATCTGTCGTGATTTAAAAACCATTACAAACAGAAAAAGACCTCCAGTTAGCATTGTGCCCATAATATTTTCTTAAAGCTCATAATATAATATTTTCCTGTTTTAGAACAACAAAATGTTTATACTTAAATTTCGTTTGATGCATTAAAAATACCTGCCATAATATAATTTATAGGAAATCATGAAATGTCATATTAAGCAGTGTCACGAATTAACTCTTAGTGTGGTGGCGCTTAAAACGTACAAACAGAAATGTAACGTAAAAAAAAATAAACGTGACAAAGTCGAATGTCGTCACCTTACTTTAGACAAACAAACACACCAAACACACACGATATAATTGACGACTGCGACATTCGGCGGGTATAACCTTACCTAAGATAATAATTAATTAAATTTCCTTCGTTTTTTATTTAGTGTTGTACTAAGTTTGTTTGCCTTGAAAATTCTTGAAATAATCTATTTTGCATTATACCTTTTCCTCCTGGAAATGCCGCAAGTTCTTGACATTTTATAGATACTACAATTCTGCATTGACAAAAAAATAAAAAACCGATGATAGATTTCTTGGAAGTGTGCCATTTTCATATTCGCATATGACATAGAAACTGCAAAAGACAATTGAAAAATTATGAATATCGCTTATGTGCATAAAACAAAGTACGTACGGTACAATGAACCCTTAGATTGTGGGCGAGAAGCGTTTAATATGTGAACGATGTCATATCGATTAGTTTGTGTCAATTATTTGGTATCTTGGAGACTTTTGTCGTTCTATGCATTTTCCATAAATGTACTTCAACTCAACGTGTAAACAAGTCCAAATCAATATCAATTATCTACTTATGAAGCGTTTGTTTCTATACCGCTACACCATCCAACTATCACAAGTTACATAGTATATACCTTCCTCTTAGATCCTGCCTTTCATAAAGACGCCATTGATATTATGTTTCCAATGTCATCACCGTCACAATTATTGTCAACGTCCCCGTCGGACGGTTCGGTGGGTCTTCTTCCTCGTCTTTCACTCTGCTTGCATAACTAATTTATAATGCAATTTGCACGGAAATTAAGTACTTCAGTCTTTTCACTCATTTTCAAAACTATAGGCAAATAAATGTATAAATAAAAATACAAAACCTTTACACGGGTGCAGACAATGATAAATCAATAAATCAAATGTACAACCAATTTTTGTCAATAAAACGCGGCAGCCCACTAAACTAGTCAAGGGGACGGACGGCCGGCCGCCCGTCGTAGTCGTTGGTTATCCGTATTAAGCCTAAAATTCGCCTCACTGCTCGTCCTCGTCGTTCTCATCCACCCAGTACCTACCTCAAGTCACAATCAGAAGTGAGATGTCACCCCCAAAAAAAAGTTGACAAAAAAGAGCAACATAGTTCCTGTTAAATAATTAAGGACACTCAGAGGAAGTTTTTACGCTGCTGACGACACGATACGGTGAAAGTGTCGACCGAGAGGCAAAAAGCTCTCAGAAAAAAGCTCAACCATTTGCTCCGTTTACCTATATTTTTATGTTGAGCACTCTAAAGTTCTTATCGGAGGATTGTTGTCGTTGAGTCGCGTCGTTGTGCGTTGGAGGATTTTCAGGACGAACTCTTGTGTTGTTTTGATAATTCTTTTCTTCGTTTCCTTTTTGGAAATATATATAATATCAATTTACTTTGTTTTGCTCTTTTACTCTACTGTACTCACCTCCTTTTGCTCACTTTTCACTGTGAGACGCAGAGAAAGGACATGGAGTGGAGGTGGAATGCGCGAAGTTCCCAGATATCTCTGCGTGGGAATTTTTCTCTCTCTCTTGACAATTTACACTGGGACTGTGACTGGATGCTGGAGAGAGAGTATTGATCCTTGTTTTGACACACACTCTACTATACTCAACTTTTGGCCGGGTTCGGTTTCAGGTTCGGGTATGACGGTGGTGTTTCTATGAAGCGTAATAGTTATCCTTGGTACTCGTGTACCACACACCACCTATCTCTCAGTCTTCCTATTTATCAGCCAGCCTATCCCATCCCAGCTCTAGCTCCAGCTACAAACGTGGTGCTCACATCTGCGTGGATAATGAATTGGCAATTTCTTTTCTCTGGTCCATTTTGGTTTGGTTCTTTGTGTGTGTGTGTGTGTGTGTTGTTTTGTGTACTTTGCCTTTTGGACAATTTTTCCTGTTTTATTTTCCACAGGCGAGAGACTTTTAGGCGACATTTGTATTCTTTGGGGAGTTTTTAAGGCACACTTCGTGACGGCGCGGTGTTGGCAGCGGAGTGGAGCGTGAGGTGGTGAGGGTTGACGAAGGAGCCAAAGGATCTGGCGATATAGGGAGCTTCGACGTTGCGACTTTGTGTGCAAATGAATTTAAAATTGTTGTGAGCTTCTTGGCGTCGTTGGTCCTCGTTGTTGCATATTCTATGTTGTTTTTTTTTCAAACTGTTTTGCTTTTGTTCATAAATATTTTGTATCCTTTTTTCTATTTTGTTTTGCTGAAGCAGAGAAAAGTTGTTTTCTTCACGTACCCACATAATTCTCTGTTAGTTATGTAAGGTAAAGGATATGTTGAATGTTAATTTATACCATAACATTCCCTTGTGGAGACGCAGGGGCGGTAGAATAGTTTTATGACAGTTTTGTGTTGTATCCTTTCGTTGATTTACATATATATACTCGTATAAGCCAAGGGACATATGACTTAAAGAGGAAGCGGAGTGAAAAACAATTGACCAGTGTTGAAGAAAAAATTATAAAATTTTCTTCAAGGTCGTAATCAAAATTGATTATTTTCTTTTCTCAAACGAAGATGACAGCGTGATGAAAAGAAAAAAAGGAAAAGAAACAAAATCTCTCGGGTCGCAACGAAGATGGGGCAAAAATAACTTTTTTTCATTTTATGACACCAATCGATACCAACATTTGCATTTTTATTACAAACAGTTATAACTTTTCGAAGAAGAATAAAAACGATAACATCTAATGCTGTCTAGGATCCATGAATATTGAATATATGTATGTATGTTATGTATATGTATGCATTACATGCTCTTATATACCTATACATAGGATATGAAGCTCTGAAAGGTCATTATTTTGAAATGGCTTTTGCAGATGGTTGTATTTTTTTGTTTAACTTTAAATGCAAAAGACTTTATAAAATTTTTAAATAAATGTTTTTTAAGAACTTTACATAATAAAAGAAAAATTATACAAAGGCAGTAGAGCTTTAAGTTTAATACAGAAAAGGGATTGTTTATTTTGTTGGACTTTTGATACCAATTTTCATCAATTTTTTAAGAACAAATCTGAATATGATTGAATTTGGTCGCTGGGCTAATAAATGTTTGTAATTTCAAACAAACAATAATTTGTTTGGTTGTTTGAGAATTGAGTGAACATTTAGGTGATATTGGGCAGGTTCAGACAATATAAGGGACTTCATTTGCAGTCAACTTCATTCTTTTAAAGGAAACTTTGACAAAGCAACTAGTAAGTTTTTTAAGTGTCATGAATTTAAAATTTAGAACTTTACTTCACAAACGTCTACTTAAAATTCTTTGTACAAAAACGACCAAACACATCTATAAAACACAGCTCAGGTAAGCTACAAGTCTATCGTGAATTGTATTTTGAATTGTAGAGTCCCATTTGTAATGAGTCCAATTTGTCAAATTGTGATATAACGTGATACAAAAAAGTATATTTTTTGAAAAAAATACAATTAATGGTTTTTTTTATAAATCAAAAAAACTGAAGAAAAAAAATGTTGCACCTCGAAAAAACCTAAAAAAACATTACACAAAGTTGGTAAAAATTGAATTTCGGCTCAAATATCTTTTCAAAACTCTGATATATTGGCTTTAAACTACTTTTATCTATAAAAAAAATATTGTTTTCAATATTGAGAAAAATTAAATTGACAGTTTTTTTACAAAAAATAAAAACTTAAATTTTTAAGTGCTCGACAAAACAGCTGTCGATGATGGACTTCAATTCGTTCGCTTGAGATGCCATTGCGATGTTATTTTCGGTCAACAAAGATACTTTATGAAGTTGAAGTGTGGATTTTTTACTATTTGGCGAATTGTTTGGAGATGTTTCCCCCAATTTTCTATTTGACTTCATATATCAGTTATTCGCAGAACAAAGAAGAAATGGCTACCCTATGCGATTTATTTAAAAAGGTCCTTAATTATCATACCTTGTGGGCAATTTCAAGATATTCCTCTTTGATGTTATGGTGTTCTGCTTAACCAAAGTTTATAAAGCAGTTTTTTTTTATATTTAACTTTAAAATTACAAAAATATAAATAAATAACTTGAGCACTGCAAGAACACGACTTTTACTTCTCTCACTCTCTCACTCGTCCACCAAATATACCGGCAGACGGCCCATGAGCCATGCTTGTAATCTTTAGTTTTAAGTTTGTAAATTTTTGAAATGAAAAAAATAAAGATGATAATAATAATAATAATAATAATAATAATAATAATAATAATAATAATAATAATAATAATAATAATAATAATAATAATAATAATAATAATAATAATAATAATAATAATAATAATAATAATAATAATAATAATAATAATAATAATAATAATAATAATAATAATAATAATAATAATAATAATAATAATAATAATAATAATAATAATAATAATAATAATAATAATAATAATAATAATAATAATAATAATAATAATAATAATAATAATAATAATAATAATAATAATAATAATAATAATAATAATAATAATAATAATAATAATAATAATAATAATAATAATAATAATAATAATAATAATAATAATAATAATAATAATAATAATAATAATAATAATAATAATAATAATAATAATAATAAAAACTTAAAAGAAAATTTAACAAAAGTTGGTAAAAATTGATTTTCGACTCAAATATCTTTTCAAAAATTACGGATTAAAGCTTCCAAGTAGTTTTAACTTATGAGAAATATTGTCTTCAACATTCATACAAATTCTGAGACCAATCGAATTTACATTTTATTTACAAAAAATAAAAACCTGAACAAAAAAATTTATAAAAGCTTGTAAAAATTAATTTGCAACTCCAATATATTTTCAAATTTTTGAGATATTGGCCTTGACATACTTTTATCTTTTAAAAAAAATTTTGTTGTCAACATTCAGTAAAATTTTGAGAAAAATTGAGTTAACAATTTTCATACAAAAAACTAAAAACCTAAACAAAATTTAATAAAAATTGGTAAAAATTAATATTCGACTCAAATATTTTTTCAGTAATTTGAGATTGTGGCTTTCAAGTAATTTTCACTTATAAAAAATATTCTTTTCAACATTCAGTAAAATTTTGAGAAAAATCGAATTAACAGTTTTCTTACAAAAAATAAAATCTTAAAAGAAAATTTAATAAAAAAATATATAATATGTGTTTTCGATATTAAGTAGTTTTTTTTTATAAAAATCGTCCGTTCTTTCCTTAAAAAATAAAATCTAAAAGAAATAGTACGCAAATTTGGTAAAATTTAATGTTCGACTCTTGATATCTCAATCTCAAGTTGATTTCATTAATCCAATTTGTAAAAATTTAAGAAATGCTACTCAAATTGGTAAAAATTTGATTTTTTACTAAAAATCTATTTAGCAAAACAAGATTTTCAAACTAAACTATTTCTTTGTATGAAAAGTATTGTTGGTAATTTTAAAATTTTGAAGAATAATTCAACTAACAACTTTTTTAACCTAACACGAAGACCTACAAACTCTTAAGCAAGACAAATCGACAGACGGGATGGGAAGTTATCAGTGTGGGTCGCATTCCAGCCTCTTTTTTATTTTCCAAATTGAAAAGGAACCCTTTTACAGAAAGCATATTTATTGAAGTTGTGCAGAAAATAAATAAATCATGGAGTAATAAAGTTCAGCTTGCAGTTAAATAAAAAAACATTATCAACAGTCATTTTGACAGAAGTGTGTGAGACTAACTTTCCAGTCAACTTTCCATTAAACTTGCCTTAATTGGAAGGTAATTTTTGGACAGCTGGCCAATCATATACTAGAAACTTACTTCCCACAAGTCCCTTATGTCGTCCGAACCTGCCCATTTTTTTTTAAATTAAGTTAAGTTAGGTTTTGAACTTATCTGTAACAATTAAGTGTGTTAAACTTTTCCTTACAAGATCCTGTTTTTCAATTTTTTTTGTTATATTTAAAATAAAAATAATTGATTTGGGTGTGATCAAATTATGATAAATAGATGCATACGACCATCTTTAAAACTAGTTTCATAGCAAAATTAGTTAAAATGGATTTTCGAGCTTTACGTGTTTCAATAATTTGATTTGTATGTCAGCTAAATCATTATTATTTAAAAATTATTCTTATTTTATTGACATCTACATAAGTCAAATTTTGTAATTTACTTATCTTCGATTTATTTATTTTTCAATAAATAACCAATCAAAGTTTAAACCATGAAATAAAGAGTTTTTTTTAGTACTATCGATTTACATTTAGGTGGTTAAACTTCATAATATCGTAAATCTGGTATTATAAATCTAATTACTAAGTTTTGCTTTTGTTTATTCATAGAGAAAAATATACTTACGATTATAATTGTAATGCAATTCATCGTCAGTATTTTCTTTGATGAATTACAAACGTTTTTAAAAACGACTTACAAAGTCATTAAATTGATGGTCATACAACAGTGCATAGTCTCAGCTATGCTTAAGTGTTTGAAAAGTTGGACAAAGATTTTAAGCAACTTCTTTAACAAAAAATTTGAATTGTGTTTGTCTCCACAAATATCACTGCATCTGGCACAAAAATTAATTTAGAAAAATTTTATCAATTACGGTTCTAAGGGTTTTGACAAAAAAAGTACGTTGTTGTGTAGCTACATACATACATATTGCTTAGTGCTTAGTTTGGGCACGATCGTCAAACAATTCAATCGTAATATCCGATCTTATTAGAATTAGTTTAGTTTCGTACTAAATATAGGGCGCACCGTCAAGTAAGGATATTCTTTTCTGAACCACACTACACGAATGTTTTATGCTTTATACTCTCTGCTTAACAATTTAGACTTAAAACATGCAGTCGTTTAAACCCAATATCCATTGGTATCTCCTTTTGATCATTAAAAGGGTACTTAGATCCCCTTAAGTGCTCGCTCGGTAAAAAATTTAAAATTCAATTTCCTAAGCTTATTTTTTAAGAAAAATTAAGCAAATAATTTAGTTTTGTATTAAGCCAAAGTGTCATTTAAAGAATTTCGAAAATTCAAAAATTGAAGTTTAAGATACTTTTTGTCGGGTTTTCTAGACAAATAGCAGTATTTTGTTAATGTGTTTATTTTTTGTAAAATAAATGTCAGTTGGCTCTTTGTTTTAGTGTTATGAAATGTTAACAGTAATATTTTCTAAGAGATGTAATAACTTTTAAGACAGTATCTATCTTTGTTCATAAGATATGTGGGTCCGAAAACTAAATTTTGGTTATATGTTTGAAACTTTTTATTTTAAAAACATACTGCCAATTGGATTTTTCATTCTTAAAATTACCATGCATCATGAATATAATTTGTTGTGCATAGTGTACAACAATTTATTTTAAGCGATTATAGTTTTCGTTCACGAGGTATTAAGGATCAAATAAAATAATTGTTTTTGTTAATTTCAATAGTAAAACAACTAACTATGTACATATATTTTCCAAAAATCATTTCTGCACATCTTGATATTATTATTTGAAAGATTAAATATAATTAAAGTCCCAATCTTTCTGGTTCTTGAGATATATAGACCGGAAAAAGCTTACTTTCATACGCTCGCAGGTAGATGACATTTGAAGACATTAATGATGGATTTAGAATTCAGTGGACTTAAAACGACCAATTGGGATTTAAAAAACAGTGATAAAATTTGTTAAGGTGATAACAAATGTCATTTGATAAATCAAACATTTAAGAACACAAGATAAATCACAGATATTTTAAATTTGAAGGATTATTTTTAATTAAATCAAAAAATATAACATTTCTTAAAGTTTGATCATTTTTTAACCACAAGAACTTGACATTTTTTAATTTATTTTTTTTTATCTAGACAAACAGCTTTAAAAAAAGGATTTCATCCTTTTATAATGAATGTGTTTTCATGTGGAGACATCATTTTTAAATGACACTAATTTTTTGAAAGTCAATTGCATTTTTATTCAAATCTTCAATGATTTTACAAAACCAAAACGTAAGGATTTGAAATAAGGTTGGAAGCTTTTTTAAATGGTAGAAACTTTTAAGGAATTTAAAATTTCAATTCCGTTAAATTGTGTCTGAATTTCAATTTCGCTTAACCATTATATTGTAATTTTGTCTCAATATTAAGACAAATATTTTGCCTTTGACTTTGATTTTTTTTTCTAAATTAACCATTACTTTCACTTTGCAATATTTCAACTTCACTAGTCAATACAAAACGTGGTAAGTCTATCTACAATTTCAAATCCATAGAGTTGTTATAAATATTTTTATTTTCAATGAAAAATATTTCCATCCAAAATTCATTCTTTTCTTTAATAGATATTTGTGCTGTTTTATAAATTATAGCAACTTCTATATATTTGTACGATTTCCTTAAATAAGAAGAAAAACATGAGAGCTCACTTTTATTTTTAATTGTTTAATAAATGAAAGCTTCGGGAAAATCACTTTTTTAAATCGAATTGAATTAATAAAATGACAATGACAACCAATATGTAAACAAAAATTCAGTATTATTTATTAACATTAAATGTTATTAATTTATGTACAGAATGAACAAACGGCAAGAAAATTTAAATAAAACATAATATAAATGAGTTGTTGTTGGCTGAGTAGTGGGTATTGCCTTCCGTAACATCTATCAAAGCTTCAAATCGCCTCGACATACCTTGTTTTTTACGATCGCTTCGTCCGAATTATCCCACTCCTCCATTTGACCAGATCTTGGCCAACTCAGTGTCTCAGGCAGAGCGAGTGCTTCCTTATCATTTGTTCCATTAGATCCCAAATATGTTTTATATTAATCACGTCCGGGAACATGACAGGCCAAGTCATCACATCGATTTCTATTTCTTTTAAGTAGTGCATCTGGCAACGTGAGGTTTCGCATTGTCTTGCACAGCAAGAAATTTTTACCAATAAATGTTGCGTAAGGAAACTTATATTCTTCTAAAATGTTGGGGAAGTAATAATGCACAGCCCAGTTATTCCGTGCACGGAAATTCCTGCCCACACCATGGCGTGTAACCTCCTCAGAAATGTTCCCCTGGGAAAATGTAATTTTATCTTCTACCTGAACTTCTCTACACTCTTTTCCGTTCATCTGGTGAGCGTTGACAAAACCTGGACTTATCAGTGAAGAGAACAATACCCTTGTCGGCCTCGGTTCAATCTTCGTGAAAGTGAGCAAATTCCATTCGCTTGTGCTGTATCGTGAGTTTTGGTATACGACCTGATCACTCTCCATTACACGCGCGCCGCCGCGCCGTCCCACCGTTTAAGCATTAAAAGTGGTCCCCCTCACTGTTAAAGTCTGTGAGACACTTCAACCGCTATTAGGTGATGATCTCGGAGCCTTTGAAGCACCAAATGCCACTGCAAAAATATTATCAAAATATTAACAACATATCATGAAGTATGACTGTGCCGATTTTTTAACTAATTAGATATATATTATATTAATTAGATATTCTAACATTTTTATCATTTTAATGAATGTAATTTAAAATCAATTTAGCAAAAAAGTGTTCATGCGTTTCGCCCCATCAGAAGATGACCATTACACCTTGTCTTGACGCATATTTTCTCGAATAAATTGACATTCCATATAATCCGAGCTACATAGAGCAACTGCGAATTATATAGTTGCTACAAGTCTTTAAAGAAGATAAATTGTAGCTATTTTTATTGCCTTGATATGGGACTTTTGAAGACAACTATATAATTCGCAGTTGCTCTATGTAGCTCGGATTATATGGAATCTCGGTTTATTCGAGAAAAATTGCGTCAAGACAATGTGTAATTGTCATCTTCTGATGAGCCCATCCATTACATGGGGGCGAAACGCATATATGACCACTTTTATGCTGGTTTGATTTTAAATCATATTTATTAAAATAAACGGTGTTCAGGAAAAAACAATTTTACTGTCATATATTTCCTTATTTGTATCATGTTCTTACTAGTAACATTCTTTTTTTTATAAGAATAGTATACCTAAACAGGTTACAGGTCTAAGCAATAACAGATCGTAAAAATAACAAATCAAACAAACCCAAATCTTTAATTAGCTACATACTGTTGGGGTTTTAAGTTAGTTGAAATGTTCATAGAAAATAAGCTCATAAAATCATGTAAGATTATCAAAATTAGTAACTCAATAAAATTACTTTAAACTGTACAGTTTCAGTATGTCATTATAGTACTTTAAATAAAAGACATTTTTATTTAAAAAAAATAAAATATCAGTAATAAAAATATTGGAAAAATAAAAAGGAGATGCAATTATGAAGCTTAAAAATCAGTCGGTTTAAAAAAGTTCAATTTTAAGAAATAACTTTGACAGAAGATGTAAAATTGAATTCTTGAACTATTTCTAGTTTGTTTCCGTGCTTTTTAAACATGTCTCCACATATTACCAAACTGATTTGACAAAGTTGGCATAGAATCTCGTAGGATTTTTTATACAATTTAAACAATGCTTGGCCCCAATTCTTAAAATATATAAACAAATTGTAGAATAAATTAATATATTTACTATTATTATGCAATATGATAATATCTTAAAACAAATAACTCAAATCAATATGTTTGCTTTTTTTTTTGAAATGTCAGATTTATTGTAAAATATGTACATTTATTGAAAGTAATCCATTTGCAATTTATGTATTTTGTTCTTGTCAAGTATCTTAATGCGACTTAAAGCCACTCCTTCTTCATATATGGTTGCGATAGAAAGCCGGTATAACTTTTGATAAAAAACAAAACTGAAAATATATGCAAATAAAATTCTGTCAGTAAGATTTTAACGCTTGATTTGTTTTTTCTTTCTCCAAGTTAAGTAAATCTTTTTGCACTCGCTTTCATTGACATACATGGTACCTACGAGTACTTTTATTTAATTTATTTCTAATCTCAATTGCATCATGAATTCCATACATAATCTTACAAATATTTACATATGATAATACTTTATCATATAAATTGATCAGAAAAGTAATTCAATGCATGCGTCAAATTCCATTAGCTTTACATTTTTGTTTCTAATCAATGTTTTTATTAGTGCGAAATAGAATTTTTGAATGCCCTTGTCTGCTTGACCAGGACCACATGACTGTACTCGTATTTATGCAGAACTCAGAAGGCTTTAATAATCAAATAGGTACACTAACCTGTTGCTGACATTTGGTAATAAATTATTTAACTCGCGGTTCAACAGTGAGTCAGTAAAATTTATAATAAAAGAACTCTTGCACCATACCTATAAACCAAGTAAACCATGCATTTGGCACATACTCAACCTCAATACAACTTATTCAGAAAAGTGCACACTATAAGCACAGCTGGTAGAGTAGCTACTTGTTCATGTTTTTTGGTTATAGCCATATTGTCTTACCAATAGTCAAGTCTGACTCTAAGAGGTCAAGAAGCACTTGCTGGCTGTTATATAGATCTTGAGCCAAAGATGAAAAATAAAAAAAAAAACAACTTCATGAATGGCAGATAATTTTCAATTGAATGTTAAGTTCTTTTTTTTTGTTGCATACATTTTGCAATTTATTTCATTGATATTACGAAACTTGCAGCACGGCATTGTCATGTCATTTACTATTACAATGGAGGAACTTACAAGGTACACCTTTTTCGTATTTTTTTGAATTTACTCCAAGTCTTCTGTGAGCAATATTCACTATTGGTTCTAAGCAATTCTTTAATGAAGTCTTGAAGTCAAGAGAAATATTTTAAAACAACTGCGTATAAGTTACGAATAAAACAATTAGACGGATTTACAAGCTTAAACAACAATTAATTTACCATTTTGTGTCTAAATGGTGATCATCAATTGTTAAACAACAACCGTGCTTATGGTCATTTTGATCTCTATAGCAATATCAACTCAGTACTGTAAGGTACAATGCACCAAAACCAGAACGTCCCGAGAGTTTATTTTCAATATCATGGTTGATTTATTAATGTCTGTATTGCACCCCTGTAATGTTCATTGAATAGTTGAATATAGTTTTCCGTATATTTTAAACAAATTAATTTAGATTTTTGGTATTGCACGAGTCGAATTGCACGAGTCGAATTGCACGAGTCGAATTGTACACATTTTGTGTGTGAAATTTGTAGGATATCGTTAAGTTTTTAACACAATAACAATTCGTCTTGTGCTTTCGATTTCGAAGATTTATGTTTTATTTTGAATGCGAGGGTGATGAAGATGATGAAAAAAAATACAGCTTATTTTTGTTGAGAGATTTTGGCAAACTAACGCATTGTTAAATAAATATACAATCCTAAATAAATATTTGCAACACAGAATAAACGATAAGAAAATTGTTTTATTTGGCACATTAAAGGAACAATTTTTACTCTTTTCAATTTTTTTTGTTGATAAATAAGAAATTAAATTTTTGTTCTAGTTTTTTTTAGAGAATTTTGGAAATGTATTTTTAATTTTTATTAAAATTTTACAACCTAGTAAAAAAGAGGCTGGGATGTGACCCACACTAATGGCTTCTCATCCGTGTCCATCTGTCAATTTTCCTAAAACCCTAACAAAATGTTTTCATAATACATGAGTCAAATAACATTTCTTATCACTTTTTTGTTCTTTTTGTAGGTTTTTGTGTTTTGTAAATAAAGTTTCCACTTGAATTTTTTAAATAAAAATGACTGAAAGTTAGCAACAATATTTTGAATATCTTAACAAAAATTATTTTTTTTAATACAAATATTTTTAGTCGAAAATAAATCTTTATCAATTTTAGCAGCATTTTTTAAAAGTTTATATTTTGTATAAAAAAAACTTGATATCATTATTCTATGTCATCACCAAGATTTTGCGTCTATTCTCGAAATATTTCAATCAAACACTTGTTTTCACCAATCTTGTAATTCTTATTGTCAATTATTTATTTAAGATTTCTATACAAATTTGTCTTAATGTTGAAAAAATAATTTTTGTATAAGATAAAAATAGCTCGCAAGATATATTTTAAAAATATTTAAGATATTCGGAGAAAAAATTATTTTTTACCAAATTTATGTTGTGTGTTTTTAAGATTTGTATTCTTTGTAAAAAAACGTTACTTCGACTTTTATTGTTCAAAATTTTACAAAATATCAAATACGTTATTCATTGTTGCATTCAATTATTTTGGATGTAATATCAATATCCCTGCCTGTGCCACCTTAATTTAAAAAAATAATTTTCACGGGTACTGCCTCTTGCGAGGAATTGACAAATCCTTCAAGAGTAATTCTTGTCATGAAAAAGTGCTTTCTCAAAAAAAAACTAGCCGTTCGGATTCGGCCTAAAATTGTAGGTCCCTTCCATTCCTGACAACAGTACTCGCACACAGGAATGGTTGACAGTTGTAAGTCACTAGGCCCTGGTTCACAACAACGGACTGTTGCGCCACCCCATTTGATTTGAATATCATTTTTTATTGGTTAAATGTTCGAGTTGACAAATATTTTTTTAAATTTTGTTTAGTTATAAGAAAACCGGTAATATAATGTTTTGATTATTGATTTAGTACTATGCCATGTTTTTAACTTCCCATAGGAAGTTATTGTAATGCGGTCGATTTGTCGAATTGAAATTTTTGTTTTTAGAAATACGAAATAAAAGATTTTTAGAAAGATATCTATGCGTGCGTGTGTACATACGTTTGTACGTCCGTACGTTCGTGACATTTTTTTAGTCGTTAATGGCATAAAAACCTGAAGAGATATAGACTTCAAATAAATTTTGTTATGCAGATAATAATGCAGAAAGATGCAGAAAGGGCTCGCAAGAAAATTACGTGCGTGGTGGTTTTTTACCATAGCAGTTTAAAATAAAATGCACGACTGGGTCGCACGAACTTGCTCCTATATGCTAAGAGTCTTTTTAAAGTACCTATATAAGATTTAAAAATATACCTGTAAAATAAGTTTTTCTTCGAAGATAAAAATGCCATTTGACTCGTCAAAAAAACCACGCGATTCATCTCAAGACTTTATTTAAGTTTAATATTAGAAGAACCAGGATGGAAAGTAAATTATCTGAAGATAAGAAAGAGAAAGAACATGTATGTTTAAATTGTAAAGAGATCGCCTATTGGTTGTGTTGTTAGGCAGGTGTCTAAGACGAATAATGAATAATTCATTTTCGTGCTCAGCTATGTTTATGATGATAATGAATAAATGTTATTAGAAGGTAGAAGGTATTTACGTTTGTACGTAACACCTATACAGGTATAATGTGTATACATACGTTGAAAAACTGATTCAAATAGAAAACACATATACTCTTTCTGGACCGTTTCTTAAACTGGTACTAAGTATTAATTCTTTTATACAGGCGAAAGCAAGTAAAATATGTGTGAAACAACATTATTCGTAAAGAATTTTATTTTAAAATCATATATGTAAACAAAAGTACCAAAATAATACTTCTTGATAGACACTTTAAAATAGATTGATAGTTTTTCAAAAATTAAAAATATTGTCTTCAAACTTTTTTATTTCACAGAAAATATTGTTTTCTATACTCAGTGGTTATTTTTTTAAATCCAACAGTCCGTTTTTCCATAAAAGAATTAAAATCTACAAAAAATAGTACGCACATTTGGTAAAAACTGATGTTCGGTTGTTGATATCTCGCAAATTAACTTCATTCATCCAATTTGTAAAAATTTAAGAAATGTCTCTATAATTGGTACACATTTGTTTTCGACTAAAAATCTAAAAAAACTAGATTTTCAAACTAAACTATTTCTTTGTATGAACAATATTGTTGGTAATTTTTAAATTTCTAAGAATAATTCAACGTACAACTTTTTTAACACTACAGACGGGATGGGAAGTTATCAGTGTGGATCGCATCCCAGCCTCTTTTTTAATAAAAAAATAAATTGAAGTTGGTAACGTTCTTGGTTCGTGATTTATTGAAGGTCAATTTTTAGTGCACTTTTCTTTTCTGCACCTTTCAGTAGTAGATACCCGTAGTGTAATGGTAAGTACAAGACTGTCATGCCAGAGGTCATGGGTTGGATCCCTGACTGTGCCATCTAAAGTTTTTTTTTTAACAGATACGGCCTCTTGCCAGGAATTGTAAAATAAAGAGAAATTCTTGTCATGAAAAGTGGTTTAACTGACAACATTTCTCGAGTACAGGAATGATTGAGAGTTGTAATTTAATAGGCCCTAGTTCTCAACGAGCTGTTTCGAATCTTGTTATTTTAAGTCGATATCTCTACTGTACTGATTCTGAGATATAGATGACAGACAAATCAAAGACACTCTATATAAAGACCTGAAACCAATCTGTAATTCTGGTTTGCCTGTAAGTTGAAACCAAAAAGACTCCATTACCAATATCGGAATCTCAGACTGACATTTCGGTTTGCCTACAAGCTAAGTACACACAAAGTACATCAAAATGCTTCATTATAGTCTGCAGGCACATGTAAGTGCTTTATTTTGAATGTTTTATGGCCTCGTTAAAAAACTAAACAATCCTAACCAACAGAATTTGAAGTGCGGACATGGTCTTAAAGTGGAAGATTTGTATAGCTTTTTAATTTCTACTATTTTAGAGTTAGAATTTCGTTTGTAGTTAGATTTTGAAATACAAATTTGAGGTATCCATGTTTTAAAAATAAGTTGCTTTGTGTAAAGCATTTTTAATATATACGTAACTCATTAATTTTGTTATTATTAGAAGCACTTTTATTAAACATACCCTTTAAACAATAATAAGTTAACTTGAACTTTGGTAACTAAACATTCTTACGGAATGAATGAAAATTATATTTTGGGTTAAACTGTGGGAATTCACTAAAAAAATTTCTTCACGTCAACAATAAACATTAATGTCGATTATTTGATCTATTGAATGAGTTGTACATGAATTTAGAACGATTTTTCCACTTTTTCATTCTGTGATATATGTCAAAATTTTCATTTATTTAACAGGTTCGCTAAAATCGTTCTGAAAACCTCCCCATTTTGTTTTTGTTTTGCAAAGTGCCGCTAGCTCACGGCATCGTTTTTTATTGTTTGTTTTCACATCTATTCATGGACTAATTGTCAAAATTACAAATACACCAATGTAAACAAACGGGTTTGGGAGAGTGGAACGTACAAAAGATTCCGATCTTGGCAAATGGAGTATTTTTGGTTGAAACCATGTTTATATTAATTCTCCACTGCTAAATTCAATTCACCGAACTTATAAAAATAAATAATTTGCCTTTCTTATTCTTAATTTGTTTAAATTTATATGTTAAAAGAAGAGTGAAGTAATATTGGCAAAAGTATTTCGAACACAGTTATAGCTACCATTAAAAAAAAAACTTCTTTCTGAAACAAAAATGCTTGTTGGCACCACTAAGAAAAAAGAGATGGAGTTTTAAAATTATTCCCACCAAACCAAACATACATACACCATTTCTAGTAGGTGGAATCTTTGGATATATGTTTGTCCTATAGTACTATTTTCGTGATTCTTAAGGGGTGGCACTTAGTGACCTAGAGGTCTTTTTGATTGAAAGTCATTAGTAACTTTACAACATTTAAAAGTGTGTACTAAGTATAAAACACTTTCCAATTGAATAAAAAGTTATAATTGTCTGAACAAGACATGTTTTATGTAAAAAAAGCTTAAAAAATATTAGAAAAAAATGTAAAACGTTGTTTTTTTTTAAATTTTAAATGTAGTATAAAGAGGACTCATCCATGTAAAATTATACGTTCTAAAAATGTTCTAAACATTCTTCTTTTTTAATTTAAAAATGATGACTATTTAATAAAACTATTTTGATAACTACCTATAAAAAGTGAAAAAGTTTAAAAAATTCACTATAATTAAAGTTTTTCAAACAAAAAAAAAACATATAACAGTAAGATATCACCTCAATTAATATAAAATCTCGCATAACATCAAATCTTAAATCCTCACCACAGCAATTTAATAAGAAAACAACAAAATCTGTCAAAACAAGTAAGTTTTTAAATTATGGACTTAAAGAAACTAGTGTTGCGTTTTAAAAGTTAAAAATAAACATGAACGAAAAAGTAGTCGATTTCGGTTTCAAAAATAAATATTCTCTGAATTGTTAAAGGCGTTGACGTGAGTTTTCCTATTTAAAAAACATATTTTGGTTTTTAGATTTCAAATTCAATTAGCTGCTGACCGAATTGAACTGCTTTTGCAAAATTTTACGAAACTTAACGAATCACACCTGGATTGCATTATAATTTATGCGTGAATAAGTGGACATAATTGTATTATTTTTTTTATAATTCACAAGCAATCAAGTTGATATAAGTACAATTTAATTGTTTATATTTAAACACAGTGCGAGCGTTAGGAAAATAGGGAAGGATTTAAAAGGAGATACCGGTGCACATTGTTCTTAAAGTTCTGAACATCGGAATGGAAGGGGAAAACAAAGTTGGCCAAAGCGATCCACATTCTCGATGTGCGATTTAAGAAAGAATCTCTATACTTGACGTACGCTCGAAATTGAGCTCAAGGGTAAACTGATGAGCATTCCTAGAAGTGCAAGTATTACGGCTGAATAATTTAAGGGGTTGAATACAACTGGCTAGTTCGACAGAACATTGTTTGTAAAAATATCGATAAAACAACGAAAGGCATGAAACATTTCGGCGGTGTTCTAGCGATGTAAATGTTTCGATTATAGTTCTATAATTTTAAGGTCTAAAGCTTGATGTGACCCTTAAATAAATTTTAAGTTTATATTGAAGGTGGCAGGACATATAACTAACAATCGACACTATTCTAAAAACAAACCTTTAAGTAAGAATCCTCCTGCCATGAAAATGTCAAGAAATTACATGAACATTTATATTTTCGTGGGATGATTCCAAGAATCTAAATACCTTAAAATTATTTAAACAAGGACAAGATTAGAAATTCCTCGAAAAAAAACGCAAAGTTTTATCTTTTCGAACACTATTGTTTTATTCATAAAATCTTTGAATACTAAAAAAGACAAATCGTATATTTGAATTATTCGAAAAAATTGAAATCTCAAAATCAACAAATAAAAGTTTTTAATTTTTTAAATAAACTTCCCTTAATTTGATTTTTTAACTATTTGCCAAAAACATCAATTTCTAAACACCCCCTTAATGTCAAACACTTCGTTAAGTTCTGTCATGTAAAATGTTGTGTTACAAATCAACCACGACGTCATGTCTGTCAAAAAAAGAAAACTAAACATAAACAAAAGAAAAACTTAAACTGACATTAATTGTTCTATTTTAATTCTTAACAAAACAAAAATATTTTTATTTTTTTACAATTAGTCATTTAACCTATAGACAACATATTTAAATTCGTATTTTACAAACGTAAAGTTTAAGCTTTTGCTTTGCCGGCAAAGGTGCGATGGTGATCGCATGGTGCCGGTCGGTCGTGCACATGATCTTGATCTCCGACTTGATTTATATTCGATCATTTACGCAATATAGTATATTTTATTTTGTTCATGGTGCACGTTGCGGTTCCCATTGCCGGCGCAATATAAGAGTAGGGTAATCAAACAAAGGCAGCATAAGTCCCCCTTTTACACCTCCCTACCCCCTTTCAAAAATACCCAACGACGACGACGTGACGGATGGCGATGCTAAAGAAAAGTTTGTTTTGTTAAAAATAAATTTATTTATAGATTTTAATTCTCTCGTTCTCTGCTCTCGATTTGAAGATTGAAGAAAACAAAAATTCCTTTTCACCTTGAACACACGATTCGAATGAAAAAGAAAATGGAAAGCATTAAAGTTATAGCTACAAACATATGTATACAACAAACATACATACATTATGTATGTACATAGATGGTTTGGCATCACTTTGAGTCCTTAAAGGTCAGAACTTATATAGAACTCATCCGGATACCCGTTACAAGTTGCACATTCATTTAATGGGAATTTCTAGCCGTCGAACATCTCCGCCTTCTCATTCTCAGCTCAGCCTTTGAATTCATTCAACTCTGCCGCTGGCAGAGTGGCATTGGGTGGGAAATCGTAAAAAGGCCAGTAAAACGTTAACCACCCCAATGCGGCCCCATCCAGGCTATCGGGGTAACAAAAGGCAACAAACAAAACGAGTTAACTAGCTGTTTGCATGCAAATTAGCGCACAACCCACTGAGACCGAAAAACCCGGCAAGAAGTCGCCTGCGATTGTGCATTGGCAGCACAGTGTGATATCTACCCCACTGTATTCTGTGTTGGGTTTGGGGTTGTTTTTGTTGAGGAGGTTGAAGGCGCAAAAAGGCGCAAGAAGGAAGAGATATTGGTGGTGTAAGTGTGGGCTCTAAGGATAATAGGAAGGGGAGGGTCTGTACTCGTATAATATACTATAGTGATTATGATGAAAGGAAAAGTCTTTACCTTGCTTGGTGGCGCGTCGAAGTCTTGGTCGTTTGTTCGCGTCAAACTTATAGGGAACGCGCGCTGTATACTTGGTTTTTGAGAGCAATCAGAGAGTGAGAGTATAGTATACGGGTATAGTTGCCGTTGCCTTGAGTAGATGCGATGGAGAAGAATAAACGCTTAGCACGTGATCTATTTTTATCCGGAGGGGGTGGGTAATAGTTTAGTTTTTTATTTGATATAATAATAAAAGCATTTCTTTTTTTTTTGACGAGAATATGTTTTTTTTAACGCTTGCATGGCATAAGCTTTATTTTTTTATTTCTATTTTTTTTGTGACGAATAATTGACATGAAAGTAACGATCAAACAAAGCTAAAAGAAAAAGGGGAGAGAATAGGGTTTTATTATGGCAAAATTAATTTTAGGTATTTTGTCAGGGTTTATTAGTTTATTGCATTTCATGAGGTTTTAGCATTTTTGTATAAATACAAACCTATAAATTATGATAAGTATATGAACCTACTTAGTTCTTTCCTGTGAATTTATTTATTATTCTGAGAATCAATTGCTTTCGGAATAAACTTATTGTTGATACTTAGCAGACAATAAATCAAGGATGTTTTATATTACCATCGCAATAATACCCAAAAATAACCTGGATTTTAGAGGTGTAATCTTTTCAAAGGTCGTATTAAAATAAAGAGTAGAGCAAATGTTTCAAAACCAAAACTATGTCAACTTCGACAATAAATTCGTTACAACAACGTCATTCTTTGTATGAATGTAACATAATTTATTTTTTGTGAAATATTCAAGTACAAAATAAATATTCAATTTAAAGAACTTATTCATCGTCGCTAAAAACGATATAACACTGGAGGCACCCTCTTGGGTATACGCAATTTTTAGGGCTTTCCAATAAGAAGTTTTATTTTTAATAGACCGTGATTTGGACAGTTGTCAATTTTAAAGCTCTTATCTTTCAATATTTGACTAATAAAATCTACACCATTATTGAAAATAAAATAATTTTTGCTTTAATAATGCACAGAAATTGATAAAATTTACTTTAAACAAAAAAGAATCTTTAATTATATCGTTATTTTTCGGAAAGTAAAAGGTGAAATTACTACAATAAATTCAAGGCCAGAAATATCGAATTTGTAAAGTTATCGTGGACTTTTTTTGTGAATTTTTCATTAAAAATTCCATGGTCTTGCCGTATATGTACGAAATGACGTTGCCTACCAATTTCTACCACAATATGGTCAGTGCACTAACGTGCATCCAAAGACGCATCATTCACACTTGTTTTATTTATCCTAGCCCAAGTTTGGATAATAATTTGACTTTTAATGAATTTGATACCCTGTTTGACTCTATCCAGAGAATGGTATACCATTTTCCGCACAGTGAGAGCGTTTTTACGGGAGATTTCAATGTACACAATTCTTCGTTGCTGCGCTATTCTGGTCAGACAACATCCGAATGAAGGTATGACGAGATTTTTGATGATTTAAACCACCTGACTCAGTAAGTTGACGAGCCAACTCGGATTCCTGACATGCAGGTCAGCCCGCTAAAACTCTAGACTTGTTTCTTACTTCTGATCCTAATAAGTATGCGGTTAGTGTATTATCACCATTAGGCACATCAGACCATTGCGTTATTTCTGCAAATTTTTCATGTCAAAAAAAAAAACCAGTTAAAGAGAAAAACCCTACGAGAACCGTTTGTTAATATGAGAAAGCCAACTGGAACGATCTCAACGCTTTCATTAGAAACTTTAACGGGTCACTATGCTTCCTCGATAGTGACGTGGATTCCAAGACAGATATGGTAACAAACTTGATTCTTTTAGGAATGAGAAATTTTATCCCGAATAGGGTAAAATCTATCAAACCCAAAGAAAACTCATGGTTTGATTCAAGCTGTAAAAGGGTTTCCGGAACTATTTATAAAGCCAACCCAACTGAAGATAACCGGCATACGTTCTAACAAACCAGAAATTACGGCAAAAAATATTACAAAGTACCAAAATTAGTAAAAATGTCTGGTCATTTGTAAAAAACGTACGAAACACTACGTCATTGTCAATTCCCACGCTCGTTTCCAATGACACTCCTTATTTTTATCTCGATTGATAAAGCTAATTTGCTTGCAGCTCAGTTTGCTGTTAATTCGATGCTGCCAATGAGTGACATGACTCCTCCTGTACTTGGAAGCGTAAACTATTCCATAGGACGAATCTTCTTTCGCACTCGTACAGTTGGTAGAGTACTAAAAGATCTTGACATTCACAAATCCGCTGGCCCGGATAGTATCCCCGCTATTGTTCTGAAGAGGTCTTCTTCAACGCTAGCAAAACCACTTCGTAAGCTTTTCATCTGTCCTATTCTAATGGTCTATTTCCGAGTGGATGGAAAACTGCATTTATCTAGCCTGTCCCTAAAATAGGCGAATCCTCCTCTGACTTTAACTAGTCCAATTGCTCTTGCGCCCATTCTTTCCAAGGTCATGGAAAAGCTGATCAATTTTCAGCTTAAAAAAATCTTGAAAAACGGAAGCTTTTTAATGACCTGCAGAATGGCTTTCGTTGCAACAGATCCACTGGTGATCTCATGGTTTATCTCACCGAATAGTGGAACAAATCCTTACATCGCTTTGGAGAAAGTTACATTATTGCACTTGATATTTCAAACGCATTTGATAGGGTTTGGCATCAAGCTCTCTTATCGGATATGCGTGCTTTCGGTTTGCATGATCCCTCCTTCATTGGATTAGTAATACAAGTTGTATTGAATGGATTCAATTCTGAAAATCACAAAATAAATACAGGTGTCCCGCAGGGCTCTGTTCTATCTCCAACACTCTTTCTCATTTTTATTAATGATCTCCTGTCTGCAACTTCTAATCCAATACATTGTTTCGCTGACGATTGTACTCTTAGCTTTTCATATTCGTTTTCAGCATATCCCTCTTCCTTGGATGTGAATCTGCAACGACATAACAAGATAAACTCATTCATTGTACAATGGGGATTAAAAAAACGCGTATAATTTAATGCTTCCAAAACTCAATGCTGTCTTGTAACGTTAAAGCGAGATATACCCTAGATATGCCATTATCCATAGATGGCACTTGCATCGAGGAGACTGAACATCTTGATATTCTCGGTTTTCGATCACCAACCACCTTTTGTGGAACGGTCACATACACGATGTCGCCAAAAATGCCACAAGATGTTTGAGTTTTCTAAGGCGATGCAAGAAGTTTTTCTGCCCCTCCGATATGGCTGTTATCTACAAGTCCTATTTACGCCTAAAGCTTGAGTATAACTGCCATATCTGGTCGGGTGCCCCTGCAACTTACTTAAGCCTGTTGGACAGTACTGAACGTAGAGCATTTAGATTAATTGGTGATATTACCATCATAAAATCATTTACGTCGCTTGAACATTGTCGAAATGTTTCTTGTCTCACTCTCTTTCACCGTTATTTTAACAGTTTATGCTCTAGAGATATAACCAGTTGCATTCCTCCCCTTAAACAATTCAACCGTAATACCCGTACTTCAAGGAATGTCCATCAGTTTACCCTTGAGCTCAATTTCGGACGTACTGTTAAGTTTAGAGATTCTTTCTTTAGCCGCACTGCGTGAATGTGGAAGAACTTACTTACTTACTTAAGGTGGCACCACAGTCCTATGTAAACTAGGCTCTCACCCAACAAACTTCTAGATGTCTCCAGTTTCGCACTCCAAGTTGGGTGAGGTCACTTTCCACTTTTGTGCGCCACCTGATTCGCGGTCTTTCTCTACTGCACTGTCCTGTGGGTGTAGATTCAAAGACTTTCCGGGCCGGAGCATTGGTTTCCATGCGCTCTACGTGACCTAGCCATCTGAGTCGTTGGACTTTCTGGCTAATTCTACGTCTATATACAGCCCGTACAGCTCGTCGTTCCATCTTCTCCTCCACTCCCCTTCGATGCATACAGGACCGTAGATCACACGAAGAACTTTTCTCTCGAAGCGACCCAAGGTGCTTTCATCTACTTTTGGCATAGTCCATGCTTCTGCACCGTATGGCAGGGCGGTGATGATAAGGGTCTTATATAGTAACACTTTGGTCCCTCGAGAGAGGACTTTACCACTCAATTGCTCTCTTAGTCCAAAGAAACAGAGGTTAGCAAGAGTTATTCTGCGTTTGATCTCAGCGCTTGTGTTTCTTTCTACGTTTATAGCGAAGTCTAGGTAGACGAAGTCCTTAACTACCTCAAAGTTACGTCTGTCGATGGTGACGGTTTAACCAACCGTCGTCGGTGTTGTAGATCTTTTCTTGACGACAGCATCTACTTTGTTGTGCCCTAATTGACCGTTAAATTCATTTTTGCCGCCCCTGCCTCTATACTTACAAAAGCCCCATTGACATCACGGTGAGTTCTTACGATTTTGTCAATGTCATTAGCATATGTTAGTAATTGGACCGACTTTTGAAAGATAGTGCCTCTAGTGTTGGCGTGTGAGTTCTGCACTATTCTTTCAAATATGATGTTAAAAAAATCGCAAGACAGCGCTTCACCATATATCTAAAACCTTTTTTGACATCGAAGGAAAAGTAAAAAACTTACAATAAATAAGTATAAGAAGGATCTAACAAAAACGAAATACTTACAGCTCTAGGAATTACTTAGGTGGTCCTTACTACAAAATAATCAAATACATTTTAAGATCCTTACAAATTTAACAATTCATGAGGTTAATACTTAAAGTTTTCATTGCATTGACATACATTAAACAACTGACACTAAGAAGTTATGCGAAAATGATCTCACTTTTATTAGTCTTACAATGAAAGGCCTTGAAAAAATGCGTCAGTTGATAAATTTTTCCAAAATTAATAATAATGTTCTCAATTAACTTCATTTTATTTTTAGAAAAACAAAAATAAACACAAATTTACTTAAAACTTTATTCATTTTATTTATGGTTATTCGTTCTTTTAATTAATTTAATTTTGACATATATGAACCTTCTATAGGCTACAATTCATTGACCCAAAAAACATGCGCAGGTAAGTGATGGTAACTAACAAAAACAGACGACTACAAAAAAAAAATTAACATAATCTTGATGGCTTACTTTTTTGTTTGGTCTATATAAATGAAAGTACAAAGGTACCCTACATCAATAACTTTTGATCAACCCAAAAGGGACTTTTAACAGTGCATTGGACTCATATAACGTTGATGAACTTTTTCATCGTATTAACCTACCTTTACCTTCCTTAACCTACTCGTACATCGTAATGTTTATAATAAAATACCAACGGGGGATTTATAATGAAAAAAAAGGGATTTTATTATTTTAATTAACTTTTTTGTTAATTATATGACTTTTTATAAAGTCATACAGACAGAGCGAGTATTTTAATTTTCATGCTGAATTATGCTGATTTGAATCACTTTCTGTACTTAAAATCCCCATTGGGTCATATTTATGTAGAGTGTTCAAGGCTTTGCATTTAAAAGAGTGATAATGCATGCGTCATTCCATTGGTGGTGTAAATAAAGGGATTATGTATAAGACAAGGTCTTCATAAAATTAAGTGATTTTTCAAATGATCTTAAAATCCTTATAAAAAAATTATTTGATGGACAGTTTTTATTACAATTACAACATAAAATTTATATAAAAAGATAAAACCACTCACTGTGGCTGTGCATTTCCTCTCTCTTTATAGATAAAACGAGAAACTGATGATGCATTATAAATTTATTCATTTCCTTTCGTCCTCGTTTAATAAGTTTTCCACATGAACGCGTATCCTTTTACCTATAAACACAATTCTCTGTGACTGTGTAAATGTCAGTGCAAGATATTTGTATGTCAGTTGCATCCTTTTTCTGCTTGCCATATCGCATCATTCGTTATTCGTTATCCTGGTTGTCCTGGTCCCTATAGATGTGAATTAGTTCAGTTTTGAATAGATTCTACAAGTACAATGCATTTGCTGAATCTGTGCGATTTCTATTCCTTTCAATATATGTATGGTCCTATGGTATACAATGCATCCCACATTTTACCTTAAGGCTTGATAAACATCATCATCATCATCAGAAGCAGCAGAAGAAGAAGAAAAAAGCAGGAAGTTCTATGAAAACATTATTCCAAAGTTTTGACCTAGATTCATTGTTAGAAGAGACTTTTTTTTGTTTTTTTGTATTTCTATAAAATGCAATGAACTGAAATGCACGAAAACATCAAACGTACTCGTATTTATAAATATAGATCTTTGTTTGTACAGCATATATACAATTTCAGGACTATAGTAATACGTTGGGTGTAAATTTTACAGAAACATACTGATTAGAAAGTGTCTAACTTCGGGCGTTTCAAAAAACTGTATGAATGGCATATCTCATATGTGTACATACAATGTGACAGTATTCAAACAACATTAATAAATAATGGATATTTACATACATAGGTATGCGAATAACAAAATAAAGCTTATTGACAATAATATTTTTTTCAGAACCAGTGAAGTTAAACTTCTGCATTACCGCAGAAATATTTTATGCAGAATAATACATTTTCAAAAGAGAAATTAAATAAATTTTCTTATGAAGTTGTAGGTAATTCCACTTTTTAGGATTTTCAGGAAACAACTGATTTTTCTAGATCGTTTTTTTTCTGAGAAAACTGACTCTAGAGGTCAAACATAGAACTTATGGTTTTCAAGTTGTTTGACAGAAAAAAAGAGGCTGGGATGCAACACACACTGATAACTTCTCACTCCGTCTTACTTACTTACTTAAAGTGGCGCTATAGTCTGGGGCGGACCTGGACCTCAACCAAAATACGTCCTCGTCCTCCTAGCTCGGGCCCTAGCTAGCTGTCTCGAGCTTCGCACGCCAAGTTGGTTGAGGTCCTCTCCCAGCTAGGAAGATCGCGACTCAGGTGGCGGGTCGCGGTCTTCCTCTACTGCGCCGTCCCTTGGGATTGGATTCGAAGACCTTCCGGGCTTCTCCTCCATTCTCCATCTATGCGTACGGGACCAAAAATCACTTGAAGAATTTTTCTCTCGAAGCATCCTAAGACACTCTCATCTTTCTTTGACAGGGTCCAGGCCTCAGCGCCATAAATGAGAACCGGGATAATGGCCTTATAGATGGTGTTTTTAGATGATTGACATTTTTAGACATTGCTCTGTAGAGCTCTTCCTTAAAGATGCTGTGATACACTGCTTTTAAATCGATAAGGAGATGGTGGGTATCGATTTGAAATTCATGGTTTTTTTCCAAGATTTGCCGTAGTGTGAATATTTGGTCGATAGTGGACTTTCCTGGTCTGAAGCCACACTGATAAGGACCTATCAGATTGTTGATCAACGGCTTCAGACGTTCACATAATACGGCAAAGAGGATATTATATGCAATGTTAGGGAGACTGATGCCTCTGTAGCTGGCGCAATTTAAAGGATCTCCTTTCATATGTATTGGGCAAACTATGCTGAGATTCCACTCATCGAGCATGCTTTCTTCCGACCATATTTTGCATATGAGTTGGTGCATGCTCCCTACCAAGTCATCGCCTGCTACTTTGAATAGTTCGGCAGCGATGCCGTCAGTTTTAGCAGCTTTGTTTGACTTAAGTTTAGATCTAGCTATCTTCACTTCGTCAAGGTCGGGTAGGCGGAATTGTTGATCTGCGTCGCCTTGGTTGAGGGGTTCTATCTCCCTTACAGCGGAATTCGGTTCGTCATCACCGTTATATAATTTGGAGAAGTGGTCTTTCCATATTATCAACATAGACTGCGGTTCCACTACGATGTTCCCTGTTCGTCCTTACAGGCTTCGGTTCGTGGCTTGTACCCCTGGGAGTTTTTTTTTACCTTTCGGTGAAGTTTACGAACCTCATTCCTGTTGCCACATCCCTCTATCTCCTCGATCACGCGGTTCTCGTGCCCTCTTTTTTTTCTTGTTCTCCTGTGCAGCGCCGTTTTGTATGCCCTTGCCAGCATTTGTTGTCAAACCAGGGGTTTTGCTGTGGTTGCCGTGTGAAACCCAGCACCTCAGAAGCGCCATCTCTGATGGCTGCAAGGCAATGTTGCCAATGATTAATGCAGGCAGCATAGGACTGTTTTGGCTGGGATCGGGATATCCGTAGCCGTACCTTGGCTACAACGAGGTAGTGGTCCGAGTCAATGTTGGTCCCTCGGAATGTTCGGATACCCTGTATACTGGAGAAGCGTTGTGCCGATCGCAATGTGGTTGACAGTTGATTGATCAGGAGATTTCCATGTCCCCTTGTGGATATTGAGATGTGTGAACTGCGTACTAGGCACCAGAACGTCTCGCCCCTCAGCGAAATCGATCAGCCTGAACCCGATTGTGCCACCAAAGATGTCTTCTCTTCCTAGCTTGGCATTAAAATCTCCTCATATCTAGCCTGAGTCTAGTTCCAACAACAAATCCACACCCAAATAGACGCTGTCTTTGTTCAAGGTAGGTCCATCCAATCGCACTTCTTGGATGGCGGTAATTTGCGCCTTGCAGCAGTTTAGGGCTTCTGTTAATTGCTCGGCTGCACGTGGTCTGTTAAGGGACCTAACATTCCACGTACAGATCCGAAGTTCGTTGTCCTTATTTCGTTTGCTGGGGTTGTCAACAGTGAATCCGTCCGTATCCGAGGCTCGTTGGTGCTTCGCAACTAAGGTATTTTTTTACGTATCAAAGAAGTCATCCCGACGTCACAACTGAACACACAATAACTGAATATCGAAAACAATATTTTTTGTGAAATAAAATAAGTTTGAACCCAATAGTTTTAATTTTTTAAAAGCTATTTGATCAAAATAAATTTTTAACAAGTCTTAGTATTGTTTTATTATCTTTTTATTTTTGGTAAAAAAACTGTCAATTCGATTTTTTTCGAAATTTTACTGAATGGTGACAACAATTTTTTTAAAGCATAAAATTTAATTAATTTAAAGCCAATATCTAGAATTTTTGCCAAGATATTTGAGTCAAAACTATTTTTTTACCAAAATTTTAGTTTATTTTTGCGTCTTTCGATGTTATGCTTTTATGTTATTATTTGTAAAACAACATATTTAAAAAAAAAAGTCCAAATTTAGGGTATAAAAGGATGAGCACATAGTATACCCTTCATTTGAACCTTCTCTGGAGGCCCATAGATAAGTTTTATTTAAACTAGTTTATGCAATTACTTTTTTCAATATCAGAAGATTTTCTTGAACATTGATTACTTTCAAAGAAATTTGTGTGTCAATCAATTTGGTATCTATTTTTTGTTTTATAAATTTTCAATTTATATGCGAATTGTGTAATCTTACTTCTGCATTATTAAACCCTTTAATAAATTCAGTGAAGGCTACAAGTTGCCTTTTCTAAAAAAAGGAAAAACATACTTGAATATATTTTGTTGAAGAAATAGAAATAGCTTTGCATACATCATTGCACTAGTTTTTCAAAAAGAAATTTATAATTTTCTTAAATACATAAAAAGACGGGTAAGAATATATGACCTTTTTTTAAAAAAAAATCTCAATAGCGCAAAATTTTAAACGATTGTTTCCTGTGCTTCTAATTTTAACACACTGTTCCTTCTTATCAGTGCTTAAATTTACAACTGTTTATAAAAGGAAACTAGTATTTTACTAGTTATCAAATTATTAAAATTTGAATCGTCTAAAAAGTGCTAAATGTTTAGGAAATAACTAATTTAAAAATAGATCGTTTAAAACCTTGCACAAATTGTTTAAAATTTAAATCCAGATTTTCCAAAAGAAGTAGTTTAGACAAAACTTCACAAGTTTCAGTTCATTTCTAATTTTGTTCTTCCTTTTTTTGTTATAAATTATATCCCAGAATCAAAAACCCTTATAAGTTAGTAGTGTATATTTTCGTGTCGGTATTTCTAAAAACTATTGAACTTTTAAATTTGTCTAGAAAAACATCCCATCTTTAAATATTGATCACGAACTCTTGGCCGTTTCAGAATTTTGTTTTCCTGGGTCCAATTGATTTAAAATAGGAAATGAGATAGAACAATCAGAAGTCAAATTTAGTGGACGCAAAAAAATTAATATGAATTAACTTTTCAATATTGAAAATACATAATTATCACGATTTATACTCAATTTTGATTAACATTACATTTTGAAAGCTCTCACATCTTAAACTCTTGACTGTAACCTACATTTTAATAAACAAAGATTGAATTCAAAGACTGTGTCAATTTTAGGGCATTCTAATATTTTTATCATTTTTTAAAACTATTTCGTAATACCCTTTTTAAACATAATTGTTTGAATTACAAATTGATTTTGGTTAATTTTTTGCTTGAAAATACGGAATGTGAACTAGTCCTTAAGATTTCATTAGAAACGTCAAATTACAATTAATTCGTTTTTTTTAACTCATTTTTAAATAAAAACCCGTATTTTATTTGAAAATCTATCAATAGTATAGTAGGATTTTACACAAACAACAACAAAAAATATCCACAGTATGAATATTGATTTCATTCTCAAATATTGGTACGATTGATATTGCAATTGTATCCCGATGGCGTTGTTCGTTGAGTAGTTGTGCATTTAGAATCATGTATTTTCCATTGAGGAAAAAAATCAATCTCTTACTGTGGATATTATTTAGTGTTGTTAATGAAAATGGACTAACTGGACTTATTTTGCAAGAGAAAACAATAGAAAACACAATTAAGTTTTGCTATGTTTCCACCTAAATTTTTGCTATGTTTAAACTAAATTTTTCTGAACACAAACATGCAAATAAACAGACCATAACGCATTGTCTGAAAAAACAAACTTCCCACACTTCACAAATTTTGACTCGAATCTGATCCTAAACCAGAATCGAGGCGAATCTAGCTCATTTCAAACGGATTCAGGTTTAAAAAGAATTTAGATGAGCTTCAATCTCGCTTCAACACCACATGTTAATGTAGTAGTCTACGAACAAACCCCCTTCTTGAAGTTTTTATTTTTACCGCGTTTAAAAGTAGAATTGAATCCGAAAAGAATCAGGATTTAGCGCCGTATTTATGCGGATCGTTTTGTTGACAATTTCTGTACTATATATAAAACAAACACCGCTAAGCATGTTAAACACTGAAAGATGCTTTACAAAATTGGCTTCTATTGAAACTTTATTTTATTTAACACACAAATTTAGTGAAAAGAAAATAAAAGTTATTATCAAACGTGATTGAGCAATATCTGTCAGTTGGCTGTCACTTTTTTAGTTGATGACAGAATGTCCTATATTTATTTTATTCATCTTTAAAAAGGTTATACATAGGTACATATCTTTCTTGAAAAAAAAACTGATTATAATGATGACGTAGAACAAATTTAAGGACATATTTAAAAAAAAAAATTGCAAGTTCAAAACTTGTCCTGAATTTTATTTTGTACTTTGCACCGACAAGAATTTTCTCTTAAAATGTCCTTGTTTATATAAAAAAAATATATATGCATATAATTCCATTTGACACACAACTGCGACTGCAAATGCTTTTATATGACTATCGTTTCGTCCTCTCTTTAACTTGACCTCACTTAATATACATACAGCTGTGGTATACATATACCATAGTAGCTCGGTACGGTACCCTAACCATACATCATCATTATCCTAGTTTTGTTGTGCATGGCTATGACGTTTTTAAGCCTATATAATGTTATATACAAATGTACCTACAAAACAACGACCCAGAGTGTATATCCTCGAAAAAAGTTGACACACTTTTATTTATTTTGTTTGCTGCTTCTGCACAAAACGCTAGATAAACTTTGTTTTCTGTTAGTTTGTCCTCATCACTATGTCGAATCCTTGTCACGAACATGATTATGTGAGTTGCTTGCAGGAGTCCTTGTTCTCCACCTTCTTATTGCGGAGTATAGTGGGTATAAGGTATATACAAACTAGTAGTGTAAGAAACATGATTATATGGTATGATCCTGTTCCTTAATATGCCTGGCCTGGCCCCTCCAATGCCAATGGCAAGTAATACTTTAAATTTTCATGAATTCTAAAAGGTCGAGGCTTATAAAAGCAAAATATACTCGTATAGTAATAGTATTTTGTGTACTTGGGAATGGGGCTTGAGGGATACACGAGTCGAGTATGTTGTAAAAGTCACTGTTCTTCAAAAAACAACTACCTACAACTTCTGCCATCAAGGCTACAAAAATACAAAAGAATCTACTTGGCAAAGTTTCAAAATTTGAAAATGGCCTCAAATGGCTGTTATTGATAGATGATGGAATATTGCTATAACTTTGTCTAAGGGAGGACATATTCAAAAGGAAAGAGCACCCCCTCTGGATTCAAAGTTTTAGTGATATTTTATTTTATTATATTATATTTTTTTTAATTCTAAATACGTGCGGCTTAGTGGTGCTCTTTCAAAAACTTAGGATCAAACCCTTTGCGAAACTTGAAAAGTGAGGTAACATTATTATAAAGACAATAAATAAGTTTTATTTTCTTTTGCTGTTTTATATTTGAAAAGCTTAAACCTACAAACGATTTTAATTATAGAGGGATTTTGTGAGTTGAAGGTCGACTTAAAAAAGTTTATGTTATTATTTTGCGCATAAAGATAAATTGTTATGCATAAAAAAGTTTATTTTTGTTGTTGTTGGTTTTGCGAAATCCTATAGGATAAAAATAGATTTTGAAGGATTCCCTACCCCAGTTTTTATTTTTTTTTGTTAAAATAATGAGTACGAAAACTTGAACAGAATTGTTAAGAAGAAAATAAAACATTTCTTTTTCATTAACGAAGTCTAGAATGGGTCACAAGATACAGGGTGTCATTGCTGTGGAATTGAAAATTGTAGGGTTTGGTTTTTATTCTTCATCAACTGATGTTTTTATTCAGGTCATAGTATTCAAATTTTACATATGCTTTTAAGTGCTTTAAATTCAAAGCTTAAATTCCTTACCCAACTTCTTCTAAAAAGAATGAAAGTATACATTTTGATTCCTTACCACCCTGCATTCTAGAATAATTCATACAACACGAGCATGACTTTTGAACAAAAATAGGTATACTTTTACGTACATGCATAAATAAAATAAGAAAACACACATTTCCTCTTTTGAATTCAAGTCCTTTTGAAACATTCAAGAATGGTTTATCCTCAATTAAGGATTCTGTGTTCTTGCGAGAGATGTTCTTGCAGGCTTTAGTACTTTTATGTAGCAGTTACATGAGCATATATTATGAATTATAAATAAAAGCAAGTGTGGTTGTGGTTTAAAATAGTCAAAAGAAACCAGTGACGTTCGTATGACTTATCCTTGTCCAACAACCATCAAATTGTAAATATAACCTTTTTTTGTTTAACTTAATTTAAAGACTTATGTTTGAAAAATACGTTTAGGTAAAAAGTTCTTGGAGATTACGCAACATTTCCGTCGAGAGTTGCAACAATTAATTTATCTTACCATAGTGATTTTTTATGAGCTTTGAATGATTACAGCACATTTGTTAATTTGGATTTCATTACAAAATTTGATTTCTTTCGGGAAAATGGAAAGCAATGTTGTGAACATACCCTAAAATTTTAGTTGTTGTGTTGACGTTCGTTTTTGCATATCGATCTAATGATAGTTTAGCTGTCAAATTTACATTCAAATTTGTTTTTGCTAAATACTGCATTCATTAAAAACCTCCTAATTTTTAATTCGAAAAAAATTTATTTTTTCTTGTTTGTAGAATGTACTCTGATTTCAGGAAAAAAATTGAAATTTGATTGATCACAAACGAAATTTGTTGATTTTTGTATTTGTAAGATTGACCAGCTTACAAATTTTTGACATTAACTGACAGTTGCAAATAATCATGATAGTAGAAGCAACTACACACAAAATATTGACTTATTTTTAATTACCGGCTTATTGAACGATTTCCTGAAATAAAAAAAGGAAATTGCAAACCAGAAAATAAATGTTGTTATGTTCACACCTTCAATGCTCGAAAAGAATTGACCTCCGGATCCTAAGATCCGTCCTATCTCTTCGTTCCTAATTCCCGCCATTTTCGCTTTCAACTTATCTGGAGTTACGGATCTCAATCACTTCATCAACAGCCAATCGGAGATCTGCTTGTTGATATCAACTTGTGATGAGATTCTCGCGGTCCTACTTACTCGCTTTTTCGCTCACATCTGAATCCAAGTCATCTTGGAATTCGCCGCCCGCTGGATTCACTTCCAGGTTATGTCGATTCCAGGAGCTGCATTCAGCCACCCACACTTTCTACTTCGATATCGAACAAAGACCGAGAAAATTAAATTTGAGAAAAACCTTTAACTTTACTTTAACTAAACTTTAACTTTAACTTAATGACCGCTCGAAAGGAAAGGAAAAATAGCTATACTTCAGGATCTGTTAATTTACCAACGAACTAAGTTGCCGAAACTTAACCGCCCACAAAACTTGTTTTAAGTATTACACTCTTTTCAAAGTTAAAACATTGAACGTTAACAATGTAAACAAAAGAATTTAACCAATTTTAACAAAAGGGTAAAAATTTACAATTTTTAGACTTTATGTTGGGCCGTAGGCCATTCTCCAGTTGGAGTAACTTCACGCGTTTGTTTCGGCTTAATGTTTATAATCCCCAGACAGTCCATCTGGTTTGGTTTCACTTACATGGAAACCATTCCTCTTAGGTAACCTGAAACGAAACTTGATTCTTTTTTCTCACGAAAATGACAGAGAGAACCATTGGCAGAAGGACTATGGCCATCCCGCTCTCTCTCATTCTCATGTAAAATGATTGTGACATTTTATCAAATCGAATAAATTAAACAAAACATAAGTGACAAGTGTATGCAAAATGCTTCGTCTTTCTTAAAATAAAAATTAAATATAAAAAGAACTTGTTGCGTTCATTCATAACGCAACAGTATATTAAGGAGTTTTTAATTCATGATTGACAGTTCTCAAAAAAAAATCAGTTTCTTAATACTGCAATGTGCTCAATAGTCTAAAAACCGAAAAAAATGTTTAGCTGGTTTTTGGAACGCATCCTTTCACAGTGGATTTGTCATTTATAAATGACAGTTCAGATTTATTTATTTTTTTTTTTTATCGAACACATCCTGTTGCTGTGGATTTCGAATATATATATATTTTTAACAGTTTAACAAAAATATGTTTCTTGATTTTCTACTCAGCTCAACTGTCTAAGAAATCTGAAAATCTTATTCCCTATTTGAAATGTAAAGTTACTTTATCTTTATTAATTTATATTTGATATCTTGGAAACAATGTTTCTTGATAATGGCGTCAGGTTCATTGTGTAAAAACTGTCAAAATCATATTCTCTATTTTCAATTCTCATAATAGAGTTATTGCGGATTGAATTAATATTTGACAGTTCCCAAAAAATACGCTTCTTGACATTGTAATGAGTTAAATGTCCAAAAACTGCCACAATACTTATTCTCAATTTGCACTTCTTGTATGTATGTATTTCTTTCTTCTGGTTTGTGGAACGCGTCATGTTATTTCGTATTTTGAACTTACTTTTGACAGATCCTAAGAAATACGTTTCATAATGTTGTACTCAGTTAAGGACTAATCACATAAGAGTGAGTAATGACGAATATTCGCCCATTATGACATTTCTTTTACAAGCTTTGTTGTTCTTCAACGTTACAGATGCACAACAAAGACTAGAATAACATTTTTAGGTTAAAACTCGCGGGCACATTGTTTTCGTTGAAGTGTTATGTGGAAAGCGAATTGAGTTTGACAGTTCGTTACAATCAGATAACAACTTGCGACGAACAACTGATGTTCTTAAATATCGCTAATTTTACAACCTTAAGATTAACATAGTCTATTTTCCTATCTTTTTGCTTATAGTTTGCACAGAATTTAGGTTTATAAACTGTTTAATAACACATTTATTTATTTCTTAAACCGCTTTCATGTGAATGGTCCTTTATCTGTCTAATGCATCTTGCACATGAGCTACGAACTGTAAACTTTGGTTGTTCGCATATTTTGACTTTTCTTTTACATGAGCTTTATTTCTATTAGCAGAAAGCGATGAATTTTCAATTTATAATTACCCTTTTCAACAAACAAAAGAAAAGTGATTTAATTTTGAGGTTAAGTTGAGCGCGAACAATTTATTCGTTGCAGTGTGGATAGTATGTGGAACGCGAATAGAGTTTGACAGTTCGTAGCAACCACACTGCAATTCGTTACTACCAAATTGTTTTTAAAAAATTGTCTTGTTTTAGAGAACAAAATGCAAATTTTATTATCCTAACATAAGTGTCACTTGGTTTCTTATAGTTTTAAAATGATTTTGTTCGAAATTGACTTTTCAAAATGTCCATTCGTTGTTCGCTCACATGTGCAAGGCCCTTAAAACTTCTAAAAATCGTAGGTATTCTCTGGTTGCACTTTTTGGTATATAGATACCTTAAATATCTGGATCAACAAAGTGCTTTGAGGCTGGCTCGGTTGTGAAGTATTTTTTTAAGGTGCTTTTACACTTTTCAATGATGAATTTGTTATTTCTGCATATATTACCTGAGAATTGAACTTCAAATCTTTTCGCTTTGAATAATCTTGCAGAAAACTTCAATTCAAATTCAATGTTCTTAATCGATGTTGTATCCGTAAAAAATAAACACTTAAATTACCTTATTTTAGTTATTTCTCGTGCCTGGTGATATGATACACAACCGTTTCCTTAAAGGACTAAAAATTCATGGCTTTCATTGCACATGAATTTTAAGAAGTAAAAAAAATGACGACCTTCAACTATGTAGATTATATTAGACATGCTATGCCAAATGCCTACAAAATGCATACCTACTGTTTTTCTATTTCAGTCGCGATTCAAACGATGAGCATTAAAAGCTTATCCGAATAGATTACTTTTTTTTGTGCATACTAGACAACTTGGCGCTAGTCACCAAAACAATGAATTTAAAGTTTCATGGGTTTTTTAGTAGTGACAGTGACAGTGACACTTTGACATTTGTCTCCTTCCACTACATATATTCCACATCACCCTTGACAGCAGCTAGATTGTTTGCTATATTTTATTGAACTCTAAACAAAAAGTCTAGACCGGGGACAACCAGCCCCAAGAGCATATAGGTAAAGTAGATGTGTGTCATTCATTTTATAACATGGAGTCTTATAGCTTGTCCAACACGATACACATATGTATGTAGGTTCTTCAATAATATGTAGGATAGGATATTGTGGTAACCACTTAAAGTATAGACATATGAACAGGCCTTAAGAAAACACTACCTTACCTTTATTGTAAGTCTAAAACATGGCTGGCCTTCAATGGCAGCCATAATACTTCCGTATCCACTCGTTTCAGTTTTTATATAAAAATGAAACAAACAAAAAAAATTCTTATACTATGTCGATGTCGATGTCATGTCGGTGGGGAATGATGAGCCTTCTAGACCTCTATCACTAACGGACTCAAAAGGTATTTTAATTTTCAATCAATTTTTTCTTTGGAATTCTATGTTTTTTTAACGGTAGGTACCTACTCTATATGTCTATAAGTTGATACGGTGTATTTTCTGTTTGAATCTATTTTAAAAGGATTATGAAATTTGATCCAATGGTCTCAAGGATGTCAATAAAAAGAAACAAAAAGAAAGCTTTGTTATTTGACATTTCTACATGCCGACATAGGTATAATTTGTTTGTGGTTTGTGGATAGAAACTGGAAAAGTATACTCAATTCATAGATCACGGGCGAGGTTCTTATGGGAATATTGGCAGTTGTTTTGTTTTCTAGAAAATTGTTTTTTTTTTTTTTGTTGCCTGTTTTTATATTAAAGGTAAAATATAAACCTTCCTATACATTTATTATGTTGTGGTATTCTTTTCTTTATTATTGGCCTTGACTTTGTTGGCATACCTTTACCTTTGCCTATACTTCCTTTTGTGTCATTTTAGTTTTGTATAAGAAAAAAAAATAAATAAAACAAAAGGACTTTACAAGGTTTTATTTTGTTGTTTGTAACTTGTAGTCGGAAACTTTAAGTTTTTATACGTATATGTGATTTTATATAAATATTCAAATACTCAAGTATATAGATGTGCATATGTACAAAAAAAATATATAACCTGGGTACGTTCAGTCGGAGTACTTAATAAATACAAACATAAAAATTAAGTACAAGTATGAGTGTACTTCTTTGTTAATTGAATTTATTAAGTTCTAGTTCTAGGAACTTTTTTTCTTAAGCTTTTCAATTCCATTTAGGTTGCCTTTGTGCTTCGGAGAGAATTGAAAAATCACTGATTGCGAAATTTCAGGTTGCAATTTACGAAATTCCGGTTTTTAGTAAATCAAGACGATTTTATTATAAAATGTAGGAGAAAGTTGTAATTTACATTCATATGTTCGTAAAATACAACATTTTATAATTTGGGAATTTTTTATCAAAATTCATATTTCGAGCTTGTTGAAATCAAAGTAAATTGCAACTTTTGAGTCGCAATCTACTACTTCAGGGGAATTATTTAATTTATGATTACTCATTAATCTTGTTTTGCGAAATTTATACGGTGATTTAAGCTTTCTCAATCCTTAAATCAATAAAATATAATCACAATATAAATATTGAAGCTGCAAGATTATAATTTACGAAATACCATTTTGCTCTAAAGAAAAAAACTAAACAGTCAATGACAAGTCTTTAAGTCTTAATCTACTATTCTTAGGGTAATAATTTAATTTATGATTACTCATTAATCTTGTCTTACGAAATGTATACGGTGAATAAAACTTTCTCAATCCTCAAATTAATCAAATATAATCACAATATAAATATTGAAGCTGCAAGATTGTAATTTACGAAATACCTATTTGCTGTTAGGAAAAAAACTAAACAGTAAATTATAATCAACGGTGGTGTCAATAGTTCCAGTAAGGTTGAACTACTTAGTGAACACCTTACTGGGCTTCTTCGACATATTCAGAGCCCAAGCCTGTAAGGAGCGGTTTATCCGGCTCCCCGTCCTTGGAGTTATACTAAGGATCTGGCTCTCCAGGTTGGGGGTTGTGCCGTCAGGGTGACTTCTTGGCCACGTAAAAAAATACAAGCCTCGGATACGGTCGGATTCACTGTTGACAACCCGCGTAAACGAAATAAGGACAACGAACTTCGGATCTGTACGTGGAATGTTAGGTCCCTTAACAGACCACGTGCAGCCGATTAATTAGTGGAAGCCCTAAACTGCTGCAAGGCAGATATTACGGCCATCCAAGAAGTGCGATGGGATGGACCGGGCAAACGCAAACTAAAAGACTGCGAAGACTGCGAGAACAAAGACAGCATCTTTTTGGGTGTGGATTTGTTGTTGGAACTAGACTCAGGCAAACAGTCTTGATTTTCAACAGTGTATGCGAGCGCATCACGACAATCCGCATCAAGGCTTAATTCGCCAACATGAGCCTAATATGCGTTCATGCCCCAACAGAGAAGAAAGATGAAGACACCAAATAAATATTCTTCTTAGACAAGACATATGAGCAGTGCCCTGGCTATGACATTAAAATTATCTTAGGAGATTTTAATGCCAAGCTAGGAAGAGAAGACATCTTTGGTGGCATAATTGAGAGATACAGTCTGCACGACACCACCTCCGACAACGGATTCAGGCTGATCGATTCGCTGCGAGGCGAGATGTTCTGGTAGCTAGTACGCAGTTCAAACATCTTAATATTCACAAGGGCACACGGAAATCTCCTGATCAATCAACCAGATTGAACACATTGCGATCGACGCACAACACTTCTCCACTATACAGGATATCCGAGCTTTCCGAGGGGCCAACATTGACTCGGACCACTACCTCGTTGTAGCAAAGGTACGGCTACGGATATAACGGTCCAAGCCAAAACAAGGAAGTACTGTTAAAAGTTTCGACGTAAGACGGCTACAATCGCAAGAGACTGCCAGGTCCTTTTAGGATCGAGTCTCTAATAACCTCTTAAGGAGTCCTATGCTGCCTGCATTAAGCATTGAAAACCAGTGGCAACATTGCCTTGCAGCCATCAGATATGCCGCCTCTGAAGTGCTAGGTTTCACACGGCCACCGCAGCGAAACCATTGGACTGACGATGAATGCCGGCAAGCGTACGCAGCGAAGCAACAGGCATACAAAACAGCGCTGCACAGAAGGACCAGAACTGCTCGCGAGAAGCGTGTGATTCAGGAGATAGAGGGATGTCACAACAGGAATGAGGTCCGTAAATTTTACCCAAGAGTACCAGCCACGAACCGAAGCCTGTAAAGACGATCAGGGGAACATCGTAGTAGAACTGCAGTCGATCCTCAGAATATGGAAAGACCAATTCTCCAAATTTTATAACGGCGATGACGAACCGAATTCCGTTGTAAGGGAACCTCGGCGACGCAGATCAACAATTCCGCTACCCGATCTTGACGAAGTGAAGATAGCTATGTCTAAAACTAAATCAAAAAAAAACTGACGGCATCGCTGCCGAACTATTCAAAGCAGCAAACGATGACTTGGTAGGGAGCATGCACCAACTCATCTGCAAAATATGGTCAGATGCAGGCATGCCCGATGAGTGAAATCTCAGCATAGTTTGCCCAATACATAAGAAAGGAGACCCTCTGCATACGCCAACTACAGAGGCATCAGTCTCCTTAACATTGCATATAAGATCCTCTCTGCCGTATTATGTAAACGTCTGAAGCCGTTCGTCAACAACCTGATAGGTCCTTATCAGTGCGGCTTAAGACCAGGAAAGTCAACTATCGACCAAATATTCACACTGCGGCAGATCTTGAAAAAAAAACCAGGAGCTTCAAATCGATACCCACCATCTCTTTTTCGATTTTAAAGCCCCGTGTGACAGCATCTATAGCGAAGAGCTCTACCGAGCAATGTCTAGTTTTGGCATCTTTGTCAAACTTATTCGTTTGTGCAGAATGACGACGGAGAATACACGCTGCTCTATCAAGCTCGGAAAAGATCTCACCGATGCATTTGATGTCAAAAAAAGGTTTTAGACAAGGCGATGCACTGTCATGCGACTTCTTCAACATTGCTCTGGAAAGAATTGTGCAAAACTCAGCCGTCAACACAAGAGGCACAATCTTCCAAAGGTCCATCCAATTACTCGGATACGCAGATGATATTGACATAATTGGAAGATCAAAGCATGATGTCAGTGGAGCGTTTTTGATCATTGCGACGGACCGAAAAAGGTGGGTTTTAGTGGTCAATGAGGGCAAGACCAAGTATATGCTATCATCAAAAAAGGACATGAAATGACGAAGTCTTGAACAAACATCATCATAGACAGCTATAACTTGGAGGTAGCTAAGGGCTTTGTCTACCTAGGCAGCGTTATAAACACAGACAATGACACCAGCGCTGAAATCAAACAAGGAATAACTCTTGCAAATCGCTGCTTCTTTGGACTTAGAAGGCAATTGAGAAGCAAAGTCCTCTCTCGAGCATCTAAAATCACCATCTATAAGACACTCATCATCCCGGTTCTCATTTATGGCGCTGAGGCCTGGACCCTGTCAAAGAAAGATGAGAGCTTCTTAGGATGCTTCGAGAGAAAAATTCTTCGGGTGATTTTTGGTCCCGTACGCATAGATGGAGAATGGAGGAGAAGATATAACGACGAACTGTACGGGCTGTACAGCGACACTGACCTAGTTAGCAGAATTAAAGTCCAACGGCTTAGATGGCTAGTTCATGTAGAGCTAATGGACATCAACGCTCCAGCGCGGAAGGTTTTTTTTTTAAACAACCCTTACATATAAAATTGCGGCTACGACTTCGGTTGTACCGTCAAATACAGAGATTCGTTCTTTAGCCGTACTACGCGAATGTGAAATACCTTACCACACGCTGTTTTCAATAGTCATTGCAATATTTAGGCATTCAAAACCAATGTGCACCGACATCTCCTTTCAAACCCATTCTTCCTTTCACACTGTGAATAATTTAAAAATAAAATGGTATAAACACAAAGGTTCCACTTCACATGTCATATTTCCATATTTATTATATATTGGTCCACGTCAAATGTCATTTTACAGATTGCACTAGTACAATATTGAATCACTCAGGTCACCTGACTGTCATTTGTAATTTCTGACACTTTTGACAGTTGTCCATCTCGGTTTAAAATTTAAAGTTGAAAGATTTTTTATTATTTTTCATTCTGTCAATTTGTTCATTTTATATTCTATGACGTCGATCAGTTTTGACGGTTTTAAGGCAACTCATTTAAACGTCTCATCTTTTTATCTGTCTAAAAAGTGACAGAAAGGGAGGCAGAAATTGGATTTTTAAATATGAACAAGACAAAATGATAAGACATTAAACTCCTCAACATTTTTTGCAAGAAATGTAAAAATAATTTATTTATTTAACTGTTTTCAAGACCTAGGTTTATTTTAATATCAAGAGACTCAGAATTTTTTATTTCTAAAAAGTATAATATCAAAAATTGTTATTTATTTACAAACATAAAATGATTGCAAAAGTTTTCACGTGATATTGTACCATAAGGAAACATAAAAACACTTAGTGTATAAACCAGCCACACAGACATCAGCTGATCTTAAGACCCTTTTAACGTGTCCCGGCCGGCGAGGCGGCGGTGGTGGTGTCTGTCTAAGTCTTTACATTAAATACCAAGTATAAATTGAAACCGAAGTTGAATTGGATAACATTATTTCTTAACTGAAACCCCTCCAACTCATCGAATGTAATGTCGTGCTAAGTAAGATTGATTTCCGTCGCGGAAATAACTGCCAATTTACACGCACTTAGTTTGATATTGACAGTACAGTACTTGAACTCGTTCACCCTTCATGACGTCAACCATTTCTGTCCAAGGGATATAACTGTATGTAGCACTAAATCGATATAGCACCAAGCACTTTCACTTAGACACAAAATAAGGACAGGTGTTTATAATTGTTAAATGTTTGTGAGTTTTAGGTGAATTACCGAAAAAGGTCGACACAAACAACAATAACAACGGAGGATATCTCGCAGCTATTTTATATTTAAAACTTAATTTCCCCCGACTTAATAAGTTCTATAGATAGGGATGGGAAATTTGTTTATTTTCCATCGTGTGTCGTCCTTAAAATCCTCGAAAATATATCATATTATGAAGGTCGGCCCTTGCAAGTATACAAGTATGTAATGATGGTTAATGTCGTTAGGCACTCATGTCCAGTCCATATACCAAGTTCATAATCATTTAGTTGAACGTTTCAACATCCAGAGGGACTAACTTACATTCAATGTAATCATTTATTTTTAGGGTATTTTCATAATTTATTGTAAACGATTTGTTTTCAGCTTTCGCGGTTAGTTAGTAATTACATTTTCTGTGATAGAATTAAGTTCGAAGAAAAAAAGCGTAATTAATGTTTGAAAACTTTATGATGTTGTTTAAAAGTTCCTATTGGTACAAATGTGACCAAAATACATAAATATTTAATTTTCAATTTTGAAATTAATTCGGAAATTTTAAAAATTGAAATTTTTAACAGATTTTAAGAGAAGACTTAAACATTCAATTTTCATACATTTTCTGTCCTTGAGGAATTTGATTTTTTTTTTTCAAATTTATCTTAACCCAGCACAGCTTTGGAAAGGAGCATTAGAACAGGTTCTAGATTATGGCTGAAGCATTAACACGCTTCAGCTTCGGCTTCGCCCTACGATTACGAGTTCAGCCATAGGAATTCAATGCATTCTATCACAATTAAGCTTCGACTTCACGTTTCATTTGAAAATCGTAAGGAAATAACGTAATGTTACGTAATGTGACTCCAAACGAAAGCTCTAGTTCAAACTTACTAAACATTTACTTTTTCTGACAGCTCAACAGCTGTAAAAAAGTCAACAAACAAAATACATTTGCTTTTAGAGGGATTCCCATTGGTTATTATAGGCTGTGTAAGCTACTTCCGCGATAAATAAATTTTTTTCGATTTTAAGACTCATATTTTTTTTAAATAACAGCTCCTAATGACAGAAGTGTCATCTTATAAATGTCATTTTGGAAGTGTCATTGAAAGCAACCTCGAAGCAGGCTCAACGTAACGCAGACGAAGCCGAAGCTGAAGCGTGTTTGTGTTTCAGCCATTATGTATATATTTATTTTAACGAACCCTAAACATTTGAACCCAAAATTTGAAATATTGACGAGGGTAAAAATTCAATAATTTTTTTTGCAACGAACTATATGACAAGTATTAGGGTTGTACAAAACTTTTAACCGAAAAAGTGGGACCGTCGATCGTGGAAGTGGATTGAGTCGATTGGAAATTAAGGTTTAAAACAATTCGCTGTAGGAGTTTCTGAATTTTCGAAAGACCAAAAATACAATTTCATCAAAAATCGATAACTAAAATATTCTCAAAAACAGCTTCGATTATTTTTTATGAATGTTGCTTCTTTTTTTATATATATTTATATGTAAAAAATTATTTTTGTATTGATCAAAAAAGATGTCCCCTGTTTGTGTTTCCAAAAAATACGTTATATAGTCTAAGTAATATTTGATGTCCGTTCGACCCTAAGTTCGCGACGTTATTTTCGTCGTCAATAGCTCAAGAACCAGTTGAGATATCGACTTCAAATAAATTTTGTTATACAAATAATAATACAAAAAGATGCAGAAAAAGCTTTCAAGAAAATTGCGTGGGTAGTTTTTTTACCAAAGCAGTTAAGCAAAAAGGTGTACATTTTGGTTAACCCTAAATATCTCACGAACCATTGACGCTAGAGACTTGAATTAAATTTTATATTGTAACGCGATACCAAACAAGTATATTTTTGGAAAATAAATCCAACTATCGGTTTATTCTTATAAAAACCTTAAAAAAAATTGTCACCTACAAAATTTTACAAAAAAGAAATGATTTCATCTCCAAAACAATTTTGTGCATCAAAAATAACGTTTCTAACATCTGGTAAAATCATCTGGGACAAATAAAATTGACAATTTTTTTTTATAAAAAATAAAAACCTAAAAAAACATTGCTCAAATAAATTGATAAAAATTGAAATTCGACTGAAATATCTTTTCAAAAACTTAATATAACGGCATCAAACTTATTTTATCTTATAAGAAATATTGCTTTCAACATTCTGAAAAATGTTGAGAAAAATCGAATTGACAGTTTTTTTACAAAAAATAAGAACCCAAACAAAAAATGTAAAAAAGTTGGTAAAAATTGATTTTCGACTCAAATATCTTTTCAAAGCTTTGAGATATTGGCTTAAAACTACTTTTATCTCTTAAAAAATATTGTTGTCAACATTCAGTAAAATTTGGAAAAATATCGAATCGACAGTTTTTTTTTACAAAAAATTAAAAACCGAAAAAAAAAATTTTACAAATGTTGTTAAAAACTGGTTTTCGACTCAAATATCTTTTCAAAAATTTGAGATAATAGCTTCTTACTACTTTTTACTTATAAGAATTAATGTTTTCAACATTTGGAGCAATTTTGAGAAAAATAGAATTGACAGTTTTTGTACAAAAAATAAAAACCTAAAACAAAATTTATAAAAGTTGGTAAAAATTGTTTTTCATCTCAAATATCTTTTCAAAACTCAGAGTTATTGGCTTTAAACTACTTTCATCTTTTAAAAAATATTGTTTTGAACATTCAGTAAAGTTTTGAGAAAAATCAAATTGAAAGTTTTCTTACAAAAAATAAAAACCTAAAAAAAACAATACTTCAACTTGGTAAAAATTTACTTTCGACTGAAATAGCTTTTCAAAAACTTGAGATTATGGCTTTAAACTAATTTTATCTTATAAGAAAATATTTAAATATAGGGTCAAATTTTGAGAAAAATTGGATTGACAGTTTTTTTTTATGAAAAATAAAAACTTAAAAGAAAATTTAACAAAAGTTGATAAAAATTGATTTTCGACTCAAATATCTTTTCAAAAGTTTGAGAAATATTGTTTTCAACATTATTAAATAATTTTGAGAAAAATAGAATTGACAGTTTTTATAAAAAAAATAAAATATAAAACAAAATTTATAAAACATGGTAAAAATTTATTTCGACTCAAATAGCTTTTTAAAAATTGAAAAAATTTATAAAAATCCAACAGTCCGTTTTTTCATAAAAAAAATAAAATCTACAAAAAATAGTACGCAAATTTGGTAAAAATTGATACATATAGACAAACTTTTAAGCAAGACAAATCGACAGACGGGATGGGGGGTTATCAGTGTGGGTCGCATCATAGCCTCTTTTTGTTTTTATTTCGGTATGTTAAGAATCGGTGAATTGTTTTAGAAGTTTGTAAGAAATTGAATGGCATTTAAATATTTGAAGATGAACTTATTTTGCGGAGAAATATTTTAAAATATTTTAAAACAGGCGTTTGCATACAAGTTTAAACGACATTTAGTGCATTATTTTAGCCTTTCTTAAGCTTCTCATTTAAATTAAATTAATTCAAAACTTCTAGGAACGTTTCGTTCATCATAAGGGGGGTCTATAGGGGAGTCTATAATTCAACATCATATGTAAATCATCTGAAAGTTTTGCTCACCCTTTTTATCATTATTTTATAGAACTATTACAAATCTCTGTAGTACCCGTGGCATGATGGTTAGTGCGTTGGACTGTCATGCAAGGGGTCTAGGGTTCAATCCCTGCCTGTGCCACCTTAATTTAAAAAAATTAATTTTCTCGGGTACTGCCTCTTGCGAGGAATTGACAAATCCTTCAAGAGTAATTCTTGTCATGAAAAAGTGCTTTCTCAAACTAGCCGTTAGGATTCGGCCTAAAATTGTAGGTCCCTTCCATTCCTGACAACAGTACTCGCACACAGGAATGGTTGAGAGTTGTAAGTCACTAGGCCCTGGTTCACAACGGACTGTTGCGCCACCCCATTTGATTTTGATTTGATTACAAATCTAGTAAACTAGTTAGATCCATTGTTTTAAAGAAAAACTCAACCGTACTACTAGCGCTTCAGCAAATGTTCATCACTTTACTTTAAAGCCTACTTCACGCGTGCTTTGAAGTAAAGAGATTTGTTCCTTAGCCGTACTGCGTGAATGTGGAATGCCTTATTATGCTCTATCTATTTGTCTCTGTGCCAGGTAATATTTACCCTCTATTTCTTTCTCAGTACACAAATTTATAGCTGTTTGATAAATTAAAATCAGAGTTTTATTATTCTTTAGAGTTAGCATATTTAAGTTAAGTAGGATAGGTTAAAGGGCTGACGGTCAGTCTTGTTAGCGTCACACTTAGATCAATAATGATTCATTGTGAACCCTAAATGGAAACCTATGATAAGAATCGCATGTCATAGCCCTCCAAAAGCGTGTGTATAGTTTCTGGGAGCTGTATTCCCCAGCCGAAGTCAGTCGGCATATTCACTTGTTACTTGGGCATGTTTCCTTACTTTTCCCACAAATTTCTCTCCCAGATCCCCACAATATATAAAACTAGCAATGTTAAATTCGGTATTACTTTCATAGTTTCAGATGTTCGCAATAGCTCACCTTAAATTTTTTAAATAATTACTGCGAGTACTTCAGAATACAATTTGACAGTTACTCATGAGACAGAATATTACAAAAAAAATTGCAAGGTTGCGTAATACAATTTGACAAAAAAAATGACAAGGCGGCGCTGGTTGAGTAAAAAGTCCAACCAATGATATCGGTAAATCAGGTGAAGTCCGATAAGTTAAGACAGTTGATTGTCAATTTTTGTATAATCTCTCACTTAATCGGGTCAGGATTAAAAGCTCACATTATATTTATGGGCGTATCTTGTTTCGAAGCGTTATGTTTTCTTTTATTTTGTAACTTGTTACTAATGGAATATAATTAACAAATATCTGTTTCTTTCTTTTTGCAGAATGCTGTTATGTTTAAAATTATTATCAATCAGAAAACTGTAAGTATTTGACATTTTTTAATATTTAAATATTAATTCATATGATTAAATTTTCTTAAAATAAGAAAGAAATAACAAACAAAAATCGTTGCAAAGGTTTGAACTTTTTCAAACTTTTATTTTAAAATACTAAAACAGCAATTGAACAAGCCTAAAATAGCTCACACACGAACCTTTTCTGACATTCTGAGAAATATACTTTGTGTATGTGTATGAACTATTTTATGACAATCAATATGACATATTTATATAGTGCTTCAAACAATTTGAATAAACAAAATCCTTTTAAAGCCTTTATAAAAATCAAATAAGAAATACTGTAATTGGGTCAGATTTTTCGCTGTTTTAATTAAGCAATAGCGTAACAAACCCATCTAATACCTAGTTTTAGAGCGCTTATCGTTTTCCACCTATTAATATCCTCCAGAGCATAACCTTCAGTAGAAGCTGAAAAAAATGTACCTACCTACCCATTTTTTGAAATTAACATTATATTCAAGGATTAAACTTTTCAAATTGGCTAATGAGACTATAATAACATACAACAATCCAGTAATTTGGCAATTTTTTATAGGTTGCTTCTCACGAACTTATGTTGTTATAATCACCTTTTGTTCTTTACCTAGTTTAACATCTTCAACATTGTTCCATTTTTTCTACTTTTTTTCATAACCATAGCTTAAGGGCTATTTTACATAAGGAAACCATGTAACTAACTAAACGAACAATCTTTTAATTTAACCATAACCAAAACCACTTTACCAACCCATTTTTTAACGTAGTTAACCAATAAATATATTCGAATACTATATTCGAACCACCCTATTTATTGCCATTTAAACTTGAAAGAAAATGGTAAGAGGAAGGTTATTTTGGCATTTGCCCAAATGAATTATGTCTCCGGAAGTTGCTAATTTGCCGCACAGAAATTTCGAACTTTTATACGAACAAGAATACACTTACAACACAAAACACGATAAAAATAATGTGGGCATTTTATTGAGGCGAGAAGAAAAATTGATTGTACAATGTTCAATGTACAGTACATGCAATTCCTAACATATTTTACGTAAGGGACATTTTAGTTTGGTGTAACGTAGGTACAAAAAAAGGCTCAACTAAAACAAAACCTCAAGCCCAAGGACGATGTACATATGTACCTACGTTCGAGCTCTTTATGGCAACTTTTTCCTTGGTATTTCATTAGCTTTAGTAAACAATGAGAAAAATTAAATGCATGCATGCATTGCATGGTGAAGAAAATGTCATTCTAAAACCGGAAGGCTTTACAGGCTTTCAAAAAACCCTGAGAAATAAAAAGCAATTTAGAAATTTAAATATGTTTTTCATTTAACGTTAAATTTGCTTAATTTAGTATACCAAGAAAAATGTTGTTTTTTTCTATCCAATAGAAATCTTCAAAAGGTACGTAAGAATTGGTTAATGAGTTCTAATCCATGAATTAATAATTCACTTTAGAGTAAGTTTAAATAAACCATGTTTTTTTTTGGTACCAAGTACGAATAAAAAGTTATACTTACCAATATAGCTCACTTTAATTTTTTTAATTTTTGGTATCACTGGCATTGTCAAAAAAACAATGGCTACCACAAATGTCAATTCTTGACATGCAGGGGTGTGTTCGGAATTTTTGTATTTTGTCATTTTTGAAATAGTACGTAAGGCGACCATAGCACGATTTAAAGCATTGGTTAAATCATTTACATGCGTTTGTAAAATCAGAATTAAACGTGTCACACATATTTGATACATTTTTATTAAAAAAAATAAATTTGGCTTGATAATTGATCAATCTTTTTTAAAATTTTAATTAAAGATTTTCGACAATTATTCATTGTAATGTATTATAAGACTTAAATTTTGGTATAAAAAATTCTTATTAAAAGTCTAAATAATTAAATGTGGACTAAAAACTAATCTAAACACATTTTTGAAATTTTAACCAAGTTGATAGGTCATCTAAGCTGTAAAGTTCTCTAAAATGGTGAGAACTGATGGTGAGACTTTCCATAGGAAGTTATTGTAATGGGTCCGATTTGTCAAATTGAAAATTTTGACATTTCTCGACGTTTCAAGATCCCTAGAGTCGAAATAAAAGATTTTTAGAAAGATGTCTGTGCGTGGGTGTGTACGTACGTTCCTACGCCCGTACGTCCGTGCGTTCGCGACGTTTTTTTCGTTGTCCATAGCTCAAGAACCATAAGAGACATCAACTTCAAATGAAATTTGTTATGCATATAAAAAGGCAAAAAGATACAGAAAGGGCTTTCAAGAAAATTGAGTGGGTGATTATTTCACCAGAGCAGTTTTAAATGGAAATTTCGGTTAACCCTAAATATCGAACCAAAAACGCTAGAAACTGACTTTTACATATTCATAATATATTGGAACGTGATACAAAACAAATATAATTTTTGAAAAAAATCAAATTAACGGCTTTTTATAAATAAAAAAATGAAAACAAAATTTGTTACCACCAAAATTTTACGAATACAAAATAATTTTATCTTCAAAACAATTTTGTTCAACGAGAAATTAAGTTTTTAACATAATTATGGTAAAACAATTTTTTTTATAAAAAATAAAAACCTAAACAAAAACATAAATAAAAGTTGGTAAAAATTGATTTTTGACTCAAATATCTTTTCAAAGGTTTGAGATTACGGCTTCCAACTAATTTTCAATTATAAGAAATATTATTTTCAACATCCAGAAAAATTTTGAGAAAAATGGAATGGACAGTTTTTTAACAAATAATAAAAACCTTAACAAAAAGTTGCTAAAAATTAATTTCAACTCAAATATCTTTTCAAAACTTTGAGATATTTGCTTCAAACTACTTTTATTTTTTGAAAAATATTGTTGTCAACATTCAGTAAAATTTTGAGAAAAATCTAATTGACAGTTTTCTTACAAAAAATAAAAACCTAAAAAAAAAACAATATTAAAACTTGGTAGAAATTTACTGTCAACTCAAATAACTTTTCGAAAATTAAAAATATTGTCTTCAAACTTTTTATTTTACAGAAAATATTGTTTTCGATATTCAAAAATTAAAAATATTGTCTTCAAACTTTTTTATTTTACAGAAAATTTTGTTTTCGATATTCAGTAGTTTTTATAAAAATCCAACAGTCCGTTTTTGCATACAAAATAAAATCTAAAAAATAGTACTCAAATTTGGTAAAAGTTGATGTTCTCGATATCTCATTCAATTTCTTTCATTCAATTTGTTTTTGTTTATATAGATATGTAAGAAATAAACACTTTTAAGAAATGCTACAAAAATTGGTAAAAATTGGTTTTCGACTAAAAATCTCGTTACCAAAAATAAATTTTGAAATCAAACTATTTCATTAAATGCAAAATGTTGTTGGTAATTTTGAAATTTTTAAGAATAATTCAACTGACAACTTTTTTAACACAACACGAAAATCTACAAACTTTTAAGCAAGTCAAGTCGACATATGGGATGGCAAGTTATTAGTGTGGGTCACATCCCAGTCTCTTTTTTATATTTATTTTCAACAGCTTATTTCAACAATTTGCTAAAACTTAATGTGAATATAGTTAATGAGTATAGTGAGAACGAATCACGAAATATAATAAATATCAACGAACACACCCTTAATAATTTATTTCTCTTGGCACCACTTAACTGCCTCATACTTGTCACAATCCGAAACTCTTTCTGTACTAATTCGTTGTTGTTGTTGTTTCCCGTATCAAATTTCACGATGTTGCGTAGTCACTGACCAAAAACACAAGCCTATAGTTATAATACTTTTCCATAGTCTTTAGACCACAGCTCATAAGGCTTGGTTTTTCTAAATCTCCCAAGATTGTCTCACCTGCCTTTCAAGTTTAGCTCTTCTTAGGTTCTTCTAGTACTGTTTATAGAAATATATAGGATCATTGTTTATGTTTTGTTCGCAAGGTTTACATGTGTCAATTTTATGTCGTTTAATTTAATACGCCAATTTTTGCGTAAAATTTCTTACTTTATCGTACACGTTCTGCAATTGTTGTTCAGCATTAGTAACGGAATGTTCTGTTGCACCAATATTGCAGTATCATCATAACATTTGTTCAAGCTAGCGTTGATGTCCACTGGAATATTCCTTGTATATAAAAGAAACAAAGTTGGCCCTAGGACACCTCCCTGTGGTACATCAGTTTCTTAGGTTTCAGTTATTAATTTTGGTCGTACCGTACTTAGATGAGTCGGTTCGTAACATAGGATTTTATTATTTCGTATTACTGCCTTAGATAAGAAGATCCTCAGGCAGGTAAAAGGGTGTTTTTCGAAGTTTCTTTGCTACCAGATTTTATTGTGGAAAGTTTGTTTCTAAACCCAAGCTAATGGCTCGAAATTAAATTGATTTCTTCTATTTTTTTACTAAAAACATAACTACAAAGGTGGTAACCATGAGTTTAAACATTATCGAGTCCCCTTGCTTACTTTTCCAAGTCCAGCCTTACCGAAAAGGCTATCGTTGTTTGTTGCAAATTTATTAAAATAGCTTTATGAACTTTTGAAACGCTCTCTCTTCACTGGCGCTGGCCGGCTGCCACTGTGACTGTACTGCTATTATCATCAACTCACTCCATCAGTTAAATGAAGAAGAAACTTAGACAATTTATTGTGATGACAAAGAGTGAGAGTTTATAATTATCTAAATGATTCATTATATCAAAGTGCTTAACTACTGCAACAAAATCAAAGGGGTCTCTATAATCATAAGCACATAACCGTTAGCGTTGCAGTTGGCGCGTTATTCTTGGTCTTCGTTATATAAAGTAATTAACTCATGGAACAGGAAATTAGGTACGCACGGACACTTTCAAGAGAGGTGACACAATAAACTTATATATACTTAGGTTAGGTTAGGTAAGTGGAGATACCCCCCTTTTCACTTCTGTTTACCAACAATGTTGCTGCAACAAACAACAACGAAATGTCACGAGTATATAGGAGCAGTGCATAAAATTACATAAATCTAATTACGTTTATTTGATTAGTATTCGCGACAGTTGAATAACGCACACGGTCTTTATGACAAATGATGATGATTATATAGTGATGTTAAGGTTTATTGTGGTGTCTAGAATGATAAGTCCTTATAAGGCTAGGCTCAAAACAAAATTGATGCATATTTATGCAAAACAACGCACATGAAAGGTTTCCGATGGATTTGAGAGGGAAGCAATACAAGAACGCAGAACGCTCGCAAATGGAATTGACTGTCACTTAATACAATTTTTATTGCTTTCATACTTCTGACAGTTGTTGGAGAAAATGGTAATTAGTAAATTGTGAATTAGGTTGAGTTGTGCGTTTCGAAGACAATCCAATCAAAAGTTAATACGAGACACGAGCTACGACGCTGACGTGTCATTTCAATGATATGGTAATTACTCAATCAACTTTACTCAATTTATAGAAGCACATATACATATATATTTCTAACGACTACTAAGGGTAATTATAAGCTGATATTAATAGGTGTTTGTTTTTGTAACTTGACATAAGTCATATCGTTTTTATTTATTTTCAAGGTTGTTTGCCAATGAAAGGATGGCAATTTCACTTTAAATCAAAAGAATGTATATGCAGTTAAAGTACAGGATCTCGCATTAATAAAACAATTAAAATTAAAAGGCTGGGGGCGACGCGCACTTATAACTTCCCATTTTTGCCCTTAAAATTATCATTTTTTTGATGTTTCAAGTGGCATCAATAATTGTCACTTTTGAGGCTGTCATTTTTTGACATTTGGCAAGTAAAAACTACAAAAATAGAAAGATACATGCTTCAACAGCATTAAAATTTGTAAAAGATTCACAAATGCAAAAAAGATTTGAATCACAGTTTTGTAAGAATAATAAGCTGACCACCAAATTCTTGTGGTTGACATTTAGAATTTTTTATTTAGGGCTATGACAATGCCTTATAATCGATTCAAGACCTTAAAGATAGAATGAGCTAGTTGGTCACACGTAATTGCGTGAAATGAAAAGGGTACTGCATCTATAACCGTGGCGAAAAAGGCGTTAGGTCTTTTCGCCCAAAACTATAAGTTCGAAATCCTAAATTTCAGATTTTTCTTTTTACTTTTTTCGATGAAAAAGTCAGTTTTTAGCTTTAGTTTTGCAGTCATTTTGTTGATAGCGAAATAATGTGCATTTTTTCTTGAAAAAAGCATGTTCAACATCAGTTTAATATAATTTATTCACTCATTTACAGCATTCACTGCGAAATTCTTTAAATTTCATAATTAACTTCGGATTATTGTTTCAAAGATGCGTTCGAAGAACCATCAAGTTAAGGGTGCGAGCGCAATTTATTGAATTCAAAATTTTGTTTGCAAGTAATTAAAATCTGTATCAATTTAATTAATCTAAATATATTTATAGTTTGTTTTTGATGATTTAAGCTTGCAAATATTTTTCAACTCCATTTTGATTAATAAATATTAAATTTAAAGACAAGGTGTATTGGTCATCTTCTGATGAGCCCAACCATTAAACTAATTTTAACTTATAACTAATGTTTTCAACATTCGATACAATTTTGAGAAAAATCGAATTGACAGTTAATAATAATAAAAACCTAAACAAAAAAAATTGAAAAAAGTTTTTAAAAATTGATTTTCGACTCTAATATCTTTTCAAAAATTTAACATTATGGCTTCCAACTAATTTTAACTTATAGGTAATATTGTTTTCAACATTATGAAAAATGTTCAGAAAAATCGAATAGACACTTTTTTTGACAAAAAATAAAAACCTAACAAAAAAAACATATTAAAACTTGGTAACAATTTACTTTCGACTCAAATAGCTTTTCCAAAAATTAAAAATATTGATTTCAATCTTTTTTATTTTATAGAAAATATTGTTTTCGATATTAAGTAGTTTTTTTTATAAAAATCCAACAGTCCATCTTTTCATAAAAAATTAAAATCTACAAAAAATAGTACGCAAATTTGGTAAAAACTGACGTTCGGTTCTTGATATTTCTCAAATTAATTTCATACATCCAATTTGTAAAAATTTAAGAAATAATACTTAGATTGGTAAAAATTTGTTTTTGACTAAAAATCTTTTTAACAAAACTAGATTTTCAAACTAAATTATTTCATTATATTTAAAATAATAATAGAAATTTAAAAATTTTATAAGAATATTTCGAATAACAACTTTTCTTAACCCAACACGAAAACCTACAAACTTTTAAGCAAGACAAATCGACAGACAGGATGGGAAGTTATCAGTGTGGGTCGCACCCCAGCTTCTTTTTTTAAGGTTGTTTGACAATGAAAGAATGACAATTTGAATTTACGGCTTTGAAATATTTAATGTTCTCTTTAAGTAAAAGAGGGCATCAAAACTGTTAAGGATTTTTTTATCGTCATACAAAATTGCCGAATTAATTTTGTAAGAGTCCTTTCTGCACATATTGAAGTTATATTATCTATAAAGGTGTATTGTCTTTAAAGTTAATATCTCTTGAGAGGATTTAAGTACATTGTCTTCCTAAAAAAATTTTCATATTGAAATAAAATCTAGTTGGGCAGCTGTCACATTTGAAGCTGTCGTTTTTTATACATTTGACATTAAAATTGTAAAAATTCACAAATGGTAAACAAATTTCAATCACTGTTTCGCAAGAATAATTTTACTGCCGCTCAAATTCTTGTGGTTAACTTTTAGAATTTTGTATTTAGGACCACTTGTAAGATTAGGGCTACACCAATGCTTCACAATCATTTCAAGACCGTAATGGTACAATTTGTGAAGTTATTAAGGACAAACATTCGCAAATGTTCTAATTGGTTCTACAGAATTGCAGGAAATGAATATGGTACTGCAACTATAACCGTGACGGAAAAAAGCAATAAGTTTTTTTGCCTTAAACTATAAGGCCCAAATCCTGAAATTTCATAAAGTCAAAAATTCGTTACAAACCCCAAAAAGTTAAAAAACACAAATTGAATTTAGTAACACACAAATAAATTTCAAACAAAAGAACGCCAAAATTGTTGGTTTTCATTTTGTCAAAATGAATTTAAAATTTTGAATTTGGGTGTTATGACATAGGGGTCGGGCTTTATGACATTTATTTTGGACATTACGAGGATTAATGTCCAATTAATTTATTATCACCCAACGACAAATGTATATTCCAAATCAAGTCAAGAAATATCACTAAGAAAACTTCACAAACTCCAAATAAAATGTCATATCACCCAAACTACATTTCAATGTCGTAACGCCAAAATTTAGAAATGTCATAACGTCCAAAAGACAACTTTGTTGTTGTATCGTTAATTTTTTATTTAGCATACATTTTGGTTGTTTGGGCTTTATGACACGTATTAACAGTGAGATACATAAGTAAGGGGCATGCTGTCATTATATAATTTTGGGTAGGTGCAAAGTTGGATGTATGCTAAATTAGGTTGCATTTAAAGAATTTGGATTTAACAAATATGTTGGCCCTATTTTATTGGAAATAGACCGAACGCTTCTCCTAATTCGGAAATTTCAAAAACTTAAAAATGTTTTACTAAAAGTACTACAAAAAATGTAAGTAACATTGTTTTGGGCACTATAAAATCTTTAATTTGACGATATTGTTTTAGGCAAAAAGACGCCCCTAATTATACTGAATTTTTATCATATGCAAACAGTTTTCTATTATGTTCATTTTTTACTGTTTATACTCGGCATTTAGCATTACAAAATTTTGTCAACAGTTATATCACTAAAATGCTTTAAAAAAATCAATTTCACAACTCTGCTTTCAAACAAAAACTGACAACTTTCAAAATATATTTCTTTGATTGTCAACTGATGCATATTACTTCACAATAAGCTACATAAACTTTATATGTATATTTTTAAGTTTCTTCAGTTTATTGATTTATAAGCTATGTATAGCTAAAAGTGTCCTTGTTCAAATTAGAATTTGAGAAATTAAAACATCTGCACACAAGTTGGTTGGAAGTTTTAGAATAATATTGACGTTATGTAAAAGTCATACAAAACTTATTCCAAACCTATAATATTACATTTTTATATGGGTATATGGTTGATTGTTAATTGAAAATCAATGGTAAGCTAACATAGAATATTTTTGAGCTCAAAACCAAAGTAAATTGAAAAAAAAAACATGAAAATAAAACACATGTACGCTCTAATTGACCACAGAATCCAAGCCATCCTTCTGAATGTGCTTTCATAGGTTATATGTACAGTGAAACATATAGATTTATACATTTTACATATTTTTTAATTAATTCATATTCATACAAGAGTGGTGATTGATGGAACACATCTAACAATTGTAGGTACGTAGGTACTCACCACAATATTCAAGTTATTTGCACAACATAATTTGTAACAGATCAGATATTGACTCTACTCGTATGTAGTGACAGTAAAAGCTGATTAAAGGCTTCTGTTAAAAATTGAATCATTCTGTAAAATTATTAGTTCAAGTGTCCAAAAGTTTAAAAAGTTTTGTATAAAACATTTCCAACTAGGATCGGGTCGAAATAATGCATATCAATACTTTCTAAGGACTGCGAAGACTTTCTGTATTTACGAAATACTGACCAATGACCTATATACTGTATGTCAAAACTCAGCATTCCAAAATTCCAGTTGGTCATACTTCTGTTATTATTTGTTCTGATTTTGAAGAAAAACTACCAAAATAGACTTTTAAAGAAAAATACACTTACGATGGAGTATAATAATTTACAGCATTTAAGAATAATTTAGGGTCGAAAAATTCATTCAAAATTTCTTAATGCTAATTATATTCATTCTGTTAAAATTAGTCAAAAGCAATCTCCGAAATCTTTTTAGAAATGTATAAATACTAAACGAAATACTACTGATTTTCCCACACCTATGTTTTTCGGTAATAATAAAACTAGTGATCCGAAAATGATTGTAGATTTTTTTGGACAGTTTTATGAGAATATCTGTAACTCGTCTACTTCTTTAACAAGAAATTATCAACATATCAATTCCTTGCAATCCATTTTTGATTGTTCTAGTATATCATTTGACTTAAGTGATATTGAAGATGCTTTGCTTTAACGTAAACTTAAAAAACCGCAGATATATTAGGATTTGTCCATATTGTTTTTCGTTATTGTGCATGTTCTCTTTCTGTTTCGCTATTACATCTATTCAATGTATCTATTTTCTGAATGAGTGAAAGGTCTCTATCATTGATCCAACCTTTGATGTTGGTTGTTCAGGTATGGTATCTGGTTGAAGTTTGTCGAAGTAAGTTTGTGCCCTCCGGTTTAAAAGTAACTCGGAAGGGGATCGACGAGTTTCTGAATGCGGTGCAATATGTTGGTTAAGCAGGAATCTAGCAAGACGTAAGTTGATTCCGCCGTGTTTAACTTTCTTCAGATAGTCTTTGATAGTACGGACCATTCGCTCAATTGCCCATTTGTAGACGGATGAAATGGAGCTGAAAATAAATGTTTAATTCAATTATTTTCACAGAATAATTTAAAATCAGAAGAAGTGAATGCTGTTCCGTTATCGGAAACCATAATATTGGGTAAATAATGCGTAGCAAAAAGTTTTCTCAAAACCTTCATCGCACATGAAGAAGATGTGACAAAAACTGGGTGAACTTCCAACCACTTGGAGTATGAATCCACCACCAAAAAGAATAGGTTTCCTTTGAACGGACCACCAAAATCAATGTGGATCCTAGACCATGGATTCTTGGATCCATCCCAGGTATAGCCAGTCGCTGACCCCACACTAGGCATCCCTTTCTGTAGGGAATGTTATCTCTTCTGATGAAGAATGAACTTAATCCTTTTTTGTTTCTTCGGAAATATCACTGGCTTGAAGTATTGGCGTGTCTAGCATTTCAATCATTAAAACGACTTCCTCTTCTTCTGCAGTCCTTAGCTGAACGGGCAAACGGCTAAATGCATCGGCGTGTGTGATGTCTTTTCCAGGTTTGTATATATGAGATCGTAAGTGTAGGCATTTAAGAAGATGCTCCAGCGAAGCATTGTTGGAGATAAAGTAATTGTAGTAGGCTTTGAAGAAGAAAATAATCCAAGTAAGTGTTTAGATCCGTGAAGATTTCGAAACTTCGGTCAAAAAAGAAAAGAAATTTTTTTATTCTTGGTTTAATAGCCTTATTATCCTTATCGATCTAGGCATAATTCCTTTCGGAATCTAAAAGAGCCCTTGAATAAAGGGAAATTGGACGTTGGGAACCGTCTGGAAAACAATGAGCTAGAACTGAACTAATTCCATATGGCGAAGCATCACAATTTTAGTCGAACCGGTAATTTTACCTCGTAAGGCATAGAAACGCTGTTTGACAATGGGAGAATTTTTACTTTATCAAATGCATTTTTACTTGCGACATATAGGAACTATATGGCAAGTTTTGCATTCGTGCAAAATTTCGAACTCGAGATTTTAATCAAACATGATATTACGATGGTAGACAAGTCGAAAAAAGTGGGTCCCGCGATTCCGTCCGGTCGATTTTGTCTGTCTGTCCACGCTCCTACAGCCTAAACCATTGGGTTGATTGAGTTCAAACTTGGAAGTTAAGGTTTTGAGCAGATTCGCGTTAGGCGTTTTTTTAATTTTTTTTTTTAAGATCAAAACTAACAGTGGCCCCCATACAATTTTTTTGGTCAAAAAACGAAAATTCGAATTTTCTCAAAAACAAACCGATAGATTTTCTTTAAATTTTCTCTAAAATTTTATTTCTTAACTTGGCTTCTTTTAATAAGAAAAACAAATTTTTGTATTGCTCAGGAAAGGTACCGCTCATAGAACCGTTATTTTGTGTTTTAATTTTCTCAGCAATTTATAAACCGATTTCAATAATTTTTTTATCTGAATAAGCTCTTATATTGCTTTAACAATATTTGATTATCAAAAGTGCAATTTTTAATTGTTTGGATTTTTAAAAAAATATTTAATTTTATTTTTTCAAAATTCGATATCTCAAAAACCGGTCAACATTTTTTTACGAAATTCAAACGTATAGCGTATATTAACAATCTCTAAACAATTGCGTACCAAAAATATTTTTAGAACAAAATTGAAAAATTTTATATATAAAAAATTAATTTAAAAAAAAACCGCTCTAACGATTTTCATAAAAAAAATTTGAAAAATAAAATGTTTTTTTATTTATAAAATGGCATTTAAATTTTTGAAGACAAACTTATTTTTCGGCCGTAATTTTGAATCTTAAAATATTATTTTTTAAATTATTTTAACTGTGCATGAGCCCGAAAGATCGCATTATTTTGACAAAGTTGTAATTACATTCCTAGCTTTTATCTAAATTAGTGCATTTGGTACATATTTATGTATTTTTATAACTAAAATTATTGTAAATACCAACAATGGCCGCCCATGTAGCGCAACTGTATCGGATTAACGAATACCTATGATATATTTAATCAACAATCTATTTTAAAGTGTCTATCAAGAAGTATTATCTTGGTACCTTTGTACATGTGATTTTAAAATATTATTCTTTACGAATAACGTTGTTTCACACATGATTTACTTGCCTTCGCCTATATAAAAGAATAAATACTTAGTACAAGTTAAAGAAACTTAGAATCACTTTTTCAACGTATACATATTATACCTACTTATAAAGGTATTACGTACAACTTCTACAACTACTGCTTACGTGTCACTTCTTAACTAAAATCCAAAACGCACAAGAGTCTGACTGTAAACAACACATGAACAGCAATTTCTTGTACTTGTTCGTATGCTTGTTATTTTTTTAAACTTTAACAAAATAAATAAACTGAACGTAAAAACTCCATGTTAGCGCTGAAAACTTATAGTAAAGAAGGAATATAGTTTGTACCTTTTAGCTACCAATAACATTCCTTCATTATCATCATAAACATGGTTTTATCTATCTATCTGCATAAAGCTAAGCTCGCCAATGAACTATTCTTTATTCGTTTTAGACATCTACCTACCTGTTACCTAACTACACAACCAATAGGCGATCGCTTTACAATTTAAACATTCATGGTCATGCCTCTTTTTATCTTATTTATTTTCCATCCTGGTTCTTCTAATATGAAATTACAATAAAGCTATCTAAAGGAAAAAAGCTTTTAAGGAACAAGTTGAATCTATATGGAGAACGCATCGTAGCTTTATACATAATACAAACCATTTTTCATATACAAGTAAAAGCAGACTTATGAATGTAAATAAAAACAAATATCGGTAAAAGATCCTAAACAGCTGACGTAAGCATGCAAAAGTTTGTTTCATCCCCTTATTAGATACAATATTAAGCCATTTTGTTTTTATATAAAATATAATGAAGGAAATTGTGTAGACTTTTTGGGTCGAAAATTAATTATCTCCCTTTTTCTGCTGTCTGCTTATGGGAATCGAAATAATATTTTTCTCTCGCTCCCGCTGAATTTCTCCACTTTCGATACTAACGCCACGCCAACGACTCTGCATCTGGTCGCCCTAAAAGTTTCTGCTCATGAGAGTAATATGGTTTTCATTATGTACAATTGTACATATTGGCATTTATATCTTTGAAGACAAACTTATTTTACAGGTATATTTTTAAATCTTATATAAGTCTTTTTTAAACAGACTCTTAGCATACAGGAGCAAGTTCGTGCGACCCAGTCGTGCATTTTATTTTGAATAGTATCCCATTTCCATACTTTTGTCTCATCCAAAAGTCTGTAAATTGGCTTTGCTATCGTTGCTTTTGCAGGATGGAATGAATGAAAGAAGTTAAGAAGTCCAAGAAAAGTTTGAAGTTCGACTTTATTCTTTGGAGCTGGAGTGTTCTGAATAACCTCTATTTTTTCAGTTATAGGATGTATGCCTTCGACATCAATACGAAAACCTAAAAAGGTGACTGAAGGTACGTCGAACACACAGTAATTCTATTAATTCTAATTTAGTAGAATTCAAAAATGTTGCTTTTATACTCTGAACAAAAACGAAAACAAATTGATTTACACAGACTTTGTAAAAGCCATTGGCAGGGTTGATTTACAAACTCTCTTTAAAAAACTTCAAGCGTATGGCTTCCATGGACCGCTACTTCAATGGTTTTCTTCATATTTACCAGGTCGAAATCAATATGTAAAGATCGAGGTCTTTTTCTCAAAAGAAATAAAGGTAACTTCTGGTGTTCCAGAAGGTAGTTATATGGGTCCTTTATTATTCTTACTTTTTATTATTGATTTTCCGAATGTTCTTAAAAATTTTCATTATAAAGTTCGTGTCTCGGATTTTTAATTTAAATGATTGTCTTCTGCTTCAAAATGATCTAAATTCATTTTTCGATTTGTGCAAGTCAAATGATTTGTTGTTAAATTTTGACAAGTGTGCTATCCAAACTATTCATTGAATAACTGTTAAAAGTAGTTGAAGAGTTCAAAAACTTGGGTGGTATATTTGATTTTAAATTGAAACTTACATACAACTTACATAATTATTATATTGTAACCAAAGCAAATTCTTTACTTGCTTTGGACACAAAAAGACATCAAAAGACACTCAATGGAATTTAAGGACTCTTACACCATTAAATCTTTATACTGCAGTATTGTGTGTCCTGTTCTTGAATATATAACTGTGTTGTTTGGAGCTCTACAACGGAGTTTAATGAAAAGAGAATTGAAAATGTTCAAAAAAAATTTCTCAGATTTGCCCTTAGAAATATTTTTTAAAACAATATAGGAGGTTTCTATCATTCTGTTGGATGCTGCCATAATCGGAATGTCAACTCACCATCAATAAAATGTGTAATTAAAAATCACCAACTCCTGAACAAAAAATTGTTTGACTGTTATATAAATTCAATAAAAGGAGGTCAGATGGATGTTAATACAAGAACCATGAACACTTCTTAATTCGTGATTTGAAAAAGGGTGTTTTCTTATATAAAGAAAAATGTAAGAAAATTAAAATTGTGAGTTTTTTTTAATATTTTACATACCAAAATTAAACTTTTTGTGCAAAACATTTTGGTCCTTCGAGCCGGATTTGCAGATTTCCCATGTTTAAGAACAGACAACATACTAATACTGGGCAGAGACAGAGGCCCGTGTACGCATTCACGAGTCAGAGTATTTTTGGGACTTATCACTGGGGTTGGGGTCAAAACACTGAATGGATCATAATACTGTATTTAAAGTACTGTACTGAAATGTTCGTAAAGGTCTAGGGAAGGTTTAAAAGGCGAGAAAAAATCGAATAATTTCCGGTAAAACCCTAAAAACAGCCCTTTTCTATTTTTCATACAATACGTTTCCAGATTCAGTTTGAACATTCAATATTTAATGATGCTATTTAATGCTTTTCAATGACCGCTCCCAATAGTCATATGCACGATGCATTAAACATTAAACTACGAATTGCAAAGGGACAGTACGACATTGAAGCATTGGCCGAAACAGGTCGTACAAATGTTCCACAATTAAATCAACAACAAAGAATTGCGTACGACACTTTGATAGAAGCTGTGAACAGTGGATCTGGTGGAATTTATTTCCTTGATGCTCTCGGAGGAACCGGAAAAACGTTCTGTTCTTAATTTCATTGCTTTTTGCGAGGATCAGATCGTGAAATGATGTTGCCCTAGCGTTGGCTTCATCGGGAATAGCTGCGACTCTGCTAGAAGGCGGACGAACTGCGCATTCTGCCTTAAAATAACCATTAAACATGCAAATCACCGAAACACCAATTTGCAACATCGCCAAAAATAGCGCAATGGCGAAGATCCTACATGTATGCAAATTAATTGTTTGGGATGAATGCATAATGGCCCATAAGAGGTCACTGGAGGCGCTGGACAGAATATTGAAAGATTTTCGTGACTACCAAAATGTTTTTGGTGGGGCCATGATTCTGTTGTCAGGTGATTTTCGTCAGACTCTTCCAGTTATTCCCCGATCAACTGTTGCTGATGAACTAATTGCATGCCTAAAATCATTGAATTTGTGGCAGTACGTAAAGACACTCCAATTAACAACTAAAATGCGAGTATTTTTTCAACATGATGAAACTGCAAATGTGTTTGCGAAGCAGTTGTTAGATATCGGAAATAATAAAGTTGCTATGGACACCTCGACCGAATTCATCGTAAAATATGAGCTTATTCAGCTTGTTTTCCCAGATATAGCGCAAACGTTCAATAACCATAATTGGCTGGGTGGCTGAGCAATATTGGCAGCGAAAAATAAAGATGTCGAGGATCTCAATGCGACCATTCAGAATTTTCTTCCAGGACAGTTGGTTTTCTTCAAATCAGTCAACACCACTATGAACCAGGATGACGTAGTCAACTATCCCTCGGAGTTTTTAAATTCACTGCAATTTGCAGTTAAAAGTAGGATCAGTTGTCATCATGCCTCGACTCCGCAATGGAACAAGACTGGATCTGAAAAAGCTGATGAATACGTCATTAAGACAACAATCATAAAAGGAAAATACAAAGGAGTGGATGTCTTGATCCCGCGAATACCGATGATTCCAACGGATTTACCATTCGATTTTAAACGCTTACAATTTCCAGTACGTCTGATCATTGCGATGACAATAAATAAATCGCATGGACAGTCTTAAGTCTTTGCGTAATCAACTTGGAGCTTCCCTGTTTCGCGCATGGACAATTATACGTCGCGTGTTCGCGCGTCTGAAAACCGTCTTTTTTGTTTATTTACGCACCACGAAACAAAATAAAAAATACAGTTTATGAGAAAGCTTTAAATTGATTAACAAAATGTGTGTGTCTGTTAATAAAAATGTAAACCTTATAAATAGCCAGTATTTCAGGAAAACTCTGTTTTGTTTAAGTAAGCAACATGAGGTTTCGAAAATAATAATAAAACTTTATGCTTCATTAAAAAATTCAATCCTTTTTTTGTTTTTAAATTAATATATACAAAAGTGTAAGTCTTTTATTTATCGATTAAGGCAGTACGAAGTCTGCCAGGTAAGCTAGTAAAATATTAAATTTTGAAGCCTATTTCTTTTTATTTTCTTCTCCTTAATTGTTTTATATCTTTCTAAGCTTGTACATTAATTGTTCCTATCATAACAACAATTGCACAAAATTAATCTATCTGTCAAAACTTGCTGTATTCTATTATGATGTACAGTATTTTGACAATACAGCATTTTGTGATACAGTATTTTAAATGTACAGTATTTTTAAATACAGAATATTAACCATACATTATTCTGACCATACAGTATCATACAGTATGTTATGGAACTTTGACCCGCTTCCTAATCAGTAAGATACAAAATTTTCACGCTAAATTGTTTTTAGTAAATTAATTTGACTATAAGCTTACAATTATGAAAAGTTGTTTAACAAATTAGATATGTATTTGGGTTGAAAATTTAAAGATGTGTTGTTGTTATTGAAAAACTGAGTTATAAGAACATTCTCAATCCTTATTCTGGTTAAAAAATTAAATATCTGTGAGTAAACATATTATTAGAGTTTTCAAATAACTCAGAAACACTGTAATGCACTTGCTTTTCTGATCACAATGGGTGCAACTACCACTCGTTGCCGCGCCATTTTGTTAAGAGAAAGGTCGCTTGTACCTACTTTTTTGCTGTCTTCTATTTTTGTTTTGTCCTCAAATATGATATAGGGACGTCATACATGTAGGCTTATGTCAGGTTATCCTTGCCATGGAGGCATCGAATTACTTAATTCATGTCAACTATAAGCATCCTGTGTGGTCAGTTAACCACCATCACCAGCACCACCCTACACCCACCACCGCCCACCCTTATTTTTGTTTCAATTCAGCACAAGTACTATTTCTATAAAATCAATCAAAATCCCCTCCTTCCTCCCATCCCCTCCCCAACATCATCGTTTCGTCCTCGTTAGTTTACCATTCCTGATGATAGACTGATGTAAGGATACTCGTTATACTCGTTAAGTCTTCTGCTAATAATACAAAAGCTATATAAAAGAAAGGGAGCAAAAGAGTATAGCAGTAGTTTAGTAGTTTGTTCGATTAGGAGATAAAAGTGTTATTTCCTTGTTTTGTGTTTTGTAAATATAGATACACCTACAATTTGTATTTGTATGAACATATGTATTTTGTATTGGAAAAAGTCATATGGCTGTGTATACACAGGGTGTCCTTTAAGAAATTGTCTGAACTGAAAATGGTGTAGAGTCAAGACATGAGTTCTAACAGAATTTGGTAACATGTCTGTACTGAATTCTTATAGTTTTCAAGTAACTTCTTATTTAATGAGTTTTTGAAAAACACCACCTTCTAGTCGGTTTTGTACTCACCATATTGTCAAATAATTATTGTGTTTATGTTTTTGACATTTTTAGTAAACTAGATTTTATGAGCTATAATAATTATAATAAATATGATTTAAAATCATGAAAATAAATATAAACCAGCTTAAAAGTGTTCATATATGCGTTTCGCCCGATTTAATGGTTGGGCTCATCAGAAGATGACCATTACACCTTTTAAGTAAAGTTGGCTTAGTGTTGGTTGCTTGTTTCAAAAATGTGCTTTCTTATAGATAAGTTCAAATCTAAAATTAGTCATATATAAAGTTATAACTTAGGTCACCCTATATAGTTAATTTGTTGCCTTTGATTGAACTCACTTGTTAAGAGTATTTATATAGAAACCAGAACCCGTATATATTTAGACAGGATAAAGGCTAAAGATGTATCTATAGGAAAATAAATTTAAAATTAGAAATAGAGAGATGAAAACTACTACCTTTCTATTTATATTGAATTAAATGAAGAAGTAGATTTTTGAGAAGATTTTCTATTTATTATTTTAGGAAGAGGTTTGCTCATCTTTCAAGATTCAATTGTACATAAAATATATATCCTTTGAGTATAAGTATTTTAAAATGAAGAATTATCTCAAAAAGATTTATATTTATGCGATTATATGAATATAGTCGATATATCTAACTTTGTTGTACCTAAGTTTGACAGTGGCGGATCAATTGGAGAATCTATAGAGTTTGAAACGAGTACAGATTTTCAAGAAAGGGTTTTTTAATTAGATTTTATATTTGTTAAATATTTAAAAACGTGTATTTTTTAAGAGAATGGTCATGACCTTTTTCTTTACTAATTGACACTTTTGCGGTTGTATGTCATTCGATTCACAAATTCCATCTTTTAAGCCTTGAATCGGTTTATATAGCACTGGCGCGAAGTTGCGTTTTTACTTGCTACATATTTGTAGGAACCATTTTTGTATCAAGTATTGCATTGGTAAAAGATTAGGTCCATCGAATTCGTACGTCTTTCTGTCTGCCTATCAGTCTTGCAGCCTATGCCATTGGGTCGAAAGAAATTAAGTTTTTAAGCACATTTGTGTCTGGCGTCGATCGCAATATGGTCGATCTGGTTGACGGTAGATTGATCTGGAGAAGTCCAAGTTCCTTTGTGGATGTTGAGGTGTGGAAAACGCATACTGGCTACCATGACGTTTTGCCCCGCAGCAAAATCTATGAGCCTGAATACATTGTCGGAAGTGTTGTCGTGCAGACTGTTCTTCCCGATTATTTCACCAAAGATGTTTTCCCTTCCTAGCTTGGCATTAAAATCGCCTAGGACTGTTTTAATATCGTAGCTAGGGCAATGCTCATATGTTTTGTCTAGGAGCTCGAAGAACATATCTTTGGTGTTGTCGCCTTTCTCTTCTGTGGGGGCGTGCGCGCATATCACGCTAATGTTGCCGAATTTAGCCTTGATGCGTATGGTCATGAGGTGCTCATTGATGCACCTATAGCTCAATACTTCTTGCCTAAGTCTGGCTCCAATGACGAAGCCGCATCCAAATAAGCGCTGTTGGTTTTCGTGGTAGCAGTCCCCATAGAAAATATCGCAGTTTTTCATCCTCTTTTTGCCCGGCCCATCCCATCGTATTGCCTGGATGGCGGTGATATCTGCTTTATATCGTTCTAGGGCCTCCGCTAATTCTTCGGCCGCACGTGGTCTGTTAAGGGACCTAACATTCCACGTGCATATCCGAAGTTCGTTGTCCTTTATTCGTTTGCGTTGGTTGTCAACAGTAAATCCGTCCGGATCCGAGGCTTGTTGGTGCTTCGCAACTATGAAAGCTTTTCCGTGGCCAGGAAGTCACCCCGACGAACAACCCCCAACCTGGAGGGCCAGATCCTAAGTATAACTCCAAGGATGAGGAGCCGGATGAAACCGCTCCTTACAGGCCTGGGCTCCAAAAAAGTCGAAGAAGCCCTATAAGGTGTTTACTAAGTTGTTCAACCTTACTGGAACTGTAGACGCCACCGTTGATTCCATCTCGGGAATTCCTCCCCTTCCGTCTGGATAAGGAGAGGTGCCTTAGTGGAAACACCTCTCCCCACCTCTCTTGTTTGCTGCCCCCAACAACTTTCCACTGGGGTTTGAACCCAATCTCCAGTTGAGGTACTAGGCACCCGATGTTCACCACAGGGAGGTGAGAGTAGGAGTTGATAGACAGAGGTTGGTTTTGAGAAAAACCTGTGGACGCTTGTGTCCTCTTGAATGCACATGTCTACCATTTGAACATCCATTTGTGTTGAACATATTTTTTAAATTCTTTTTTTAAGACCAAATATTACAGTAGTACCAATATAAATCTCAAAAACGACCTAATAGATTTTTATGAAATTTACCCATAAAATCTGTATCTTAACACGGCTTTTATCAACTGTACAAAAAATATGTTTTTATAATGCTCCAGAAGAAAGATATTGACACCTTTTCGGAATATAGAGTTTAAAAAACAAAAAACTAATAATTTTTTTTGTCATTTTCGAAAAGCTATCAAAATGTCATTATTTAGACATTATAAGAGCTTGTGCTTAAAATACATTATTGAACTCAATTTATGAGCTCCTGAAAAATTTAAAAAAAAAATAAAAATTAAAGGTCTTAAGACCTTTATTTCCAAGTTTATACTCAATTGGGCTGTGGGGTCGACAGACAGACAGACGGAATTTGTAAAGCTGTTAAAATTAACATTGAATTAACTCATGAAAGTTATTATTCAAAAGTTCAAAAGGCAATGTATAAAAGGAATGGAAAATTATTAAAAAAAAAAAAACAAACTCTTAAGCAATAGGAACTATTGTTGCAGACGATATTTCACTATGCGATTCAAAATGTATTTCAAACAAGTTCAATGAATTTTTTACGGAAATCTCTGAAAAATTTAAGCCGTCTTTTGATTTGTATGTTGATTGCAACTGCCCTGATCAACGCTGTTTAGATTGTGAATATTTACAACCTAACCGCTTTGCTTTCGATGCTATTTACTCTTTTGCAACTTACAAAATTATTTTATTGGAAAACAAAAACTCTTGTACTACAGATGGAATATCTAGTAACTAACTCAAAAAAATTGCTTTATATGTCTCAGATGTGCTAAGTTATATATTTAACTTAAGTGTTGAAGAATGTTGTTTTCCTCAACAATTTAAATGTGCGCAGGTGAACCCTCTTTATAAGAAAGAAGAACAGACCTATTTCTCTTCTTCCCACCTTCTCAAAAATTTTCGAAAAATTAATGAAAAAAAGAATTATTTCTTTCTTGCATAAAATTGTTTTTTTTTTTAGCGAAAATTAGTTTGGATTTCGGTTTGAATGGCCTTCCTATGACTTTTGCGGATGATATATCGTTTACCTACAAGTCAAACTCAGAACATAATTGTAACATTCAAATTGAAGAAGATCTCGAAACTCTAAGTTAATCCTTAATGAAAAAACTAAAATAATGTCTTTCAAAACTTCTATATATCAGCTTTTATATTACAATCTTATATTTCATGGGTTGAATTGTAGACAATTCACCTTTCACGCAGCTTGTTCTTTTTCCGATTCTTGTTTCAAAATTGATTCAGTGTACAGTTTTAAATATCTTTGAGTTACAATTAATTTTAATCTTAACTGAAAGATCATATTTTCAATATAAAAAATTATTTGATGCTCATTAATAGAAAAATGAATATGTTAAAAAACATTTTGCTTAAAAAAAAGAGTTTTAACTTCAATTTATTACGGGCTTGCACACTCTAAAATACAAAATGGTATATCTATGTGGGGTTGTTCATATGCTAGTACTTTAAGACCCTTATTGATTACTCAAAAACATCTAATTAGAATCATTTGCAACAAAAATCGATTGACTAAAAGATGGCCCTTACTCAAGGATATGGGAATTCTACCTTTGCGACACCTTTACATTTTTAAAGTACTGAAAGCAAAGTGGTATAATTCCAAGTAGGAACTCACAGTTATATAAATAATAAGCATCTTGTCAATGTTCCAACTGCTCATAAGACTCATTTCTCGAACTGTCGCAGACAAAACCCTGCCAGAAAATTAAAGAGGAATTTCTTTGCTAAACACCTTAAGGAAGATTTGTACGTCAATTCTTTATGACAGACTTAGCAAATGAATCGAGGATAGAAATCTACTGCGCAAGTTTCAAGCGGGATACCGTCCGGGCTTCTCAACAATGGATCATATATTCGCACTTACCAGTATTGCCAAGAAGTCGATTGAAAAAAAGAAGAAATTATACAGCTGTTTCGTATACCTCAAAGCAGCTTTGACAAGGTCAACAGACGGGCTTTGATATACAAGCTTTCAACGCTGGGAATTTCTCGAAAATGTTTGTTGCTTATTCAAATTGACATGTGGAATCTGGTATAACTCCTCTATTCACTCAAAATCTTAAAGCCAACTATGAATATCTAATTAGAATTATGAAACGAAGTGGATTAAATATTCACAAATCTATTTTGATAAGATTATTACAAACCAATGCCTCCCCATTTAAGGATGGGAATGAGATGGCCCTACCACATGAAGTTAATCTATCTATAACGGAGTCAAATGTTGATGAAGCGAGGATTGCTTGCAGAGCTCACGGCTAAAATAAACGAGAAAACTTATAATCAGTACCTAGGCAGAGCGGCTACAACACCATCAAGGAATACATACAGGAATCTCGAGCACCAATTGGCATCAGAAGAAACTATTTTAGCAACAAATTTTCGATCGAAGCTATAAGCCATATATTTAAAGCACGTGTTGAGCTCTTTAACTTAAACTCTAGGCATCATCGAGCTTACCTGATACAAATTTGTAGTTTATGCAATAGAAGAGAAAATGAAGATGTATACCATTTCATCGCAATTTGCCCAATATTGCAGGAAATCCGGCGTTTATATTTCCAACAAAGTTTTCTTTCTTCAAGTCGGTTGTACGAAATTTTAAACGGAGTTCTACGGAGTTCATATTGCAAACATGCCCTAGTTTTTCAAAACTCTTTTCTAACTTAAATTTTGTTCATTTAACCAGCTTTTACAGTTTAAAGGATCATTATTATTTATTTATTTATTTTGGGGTTTCAAGTCACTTGAAAATTGATGTTTATTTATTTATGCTTCAAATCATTTCAAAATTGGTACATTTTTGTGTTTCAAATCATTGTAAAATTGACATTCTTTTAATTGTTATGTTAAATCTCAACAAATATTGAAATTGTAAACTTTTGAATTTAATCTAATATATAAAATTCTCCTGTCACAGTGTTAGTTGCCATACTCCACCGAAACGGCTTAACCAATTTCAATAAAATTTTGCATATACATTCGGTAGGTTTGAGAATAGGTTTTTAACTTTTTTTGTATATTCCTAAGTGCTATGGTTAAATTGCATCAACATCGTACACTGTACAACGATCTTACGATTTTATTCAGTGACTCTAAGTACAATGAAATATTGATTGCTATTGAGGATCTTTGCGTTATCATTGCCAAATTACCACTCAGTCATTTCGGTATGCATTCTCCAAATCAAAGTGAACTGATTTAATAGACACTAAATCATATAATGGTATCGCATTGGCTATTGCGTCTTCTGACATTGCGGCAACTTTATTGGATGGAGACGAACAGCTCATTCAGTATTTAAACTGTCACTAAATGTTTAAAATGACCCATGATCAGTGTGGCGTAGTGTTGAAAATGTAAAACTGAAAGTAAATATGCGTGTTCAAATGTTCCAAGATCCATCCGCAGAAATTTAATTCTAATATAATATAATATCTGAAATTTAAAAAAAATAACTTATCTGATCACTTGGCTTAAACAATTTAGTTTTATTGCAGCACATCAGTTTTTAATTTATGTAAATTTAAATTCGCTATTCATCATTCAACACTAGCTTTAAAGCTAAAAGATGATAACTATTATTTATTCTTTATTTATTGTAAAAAAAGTATTAACTTGTTGTAAAATGAAAATGAATGGATGAAATGTATATCTAATTCTAATAATTCATCTTCCATTAAAACTTTTTACGAATGCGAAACTTGCCATATTGTTCCTATGTATCGCAAGAAAACTTTCGAAAAAAATTATTGAATTAAGTTTTTTTTGACATTTAAATTTTTAAAGACAAACTTTTTTTGCAGGAACATATGTTTTAAAATCTTAAAATACCAAGTAGACTTTTTTAAAATAGTACTTTAAATAGTTGCTAAGTTGTGTGATAACTGTGCATTTAAGTTTTGCTTGTCAAAATTCAAAAGATGGCAGTTTCAAAAGTGGCAGTTCAAATAGTAGTATATTCAATTAAAACAAACCTATCTCATGCCCTCAAAACATCTCTACTTTCAAATTCTTCGATTTGAGAATTTTTATGATCAGTAAATTAAGAACTTTGAAATTTGGTGTTATTTGGAATTTTGTTGAGTTGCATGTCCTTGCACTTAAAATGTTCTGATAAATTGGTTCAGTAGTTAACGGGAAAGAGTTTGTTGCTATGAAAAGTGTTTTGTGTGTAAGGTCTTGGGCTTAAATTGTGAACACAACCAAGTCTATTGAGTATTTGGGAACATTTCAGGCAAAGATTTTCATTTTCTTATTTCTCCATAAATGTGGTTTGATTTTTATAAAAATTGGATTCCTTTGAAGCCTAAATCCTGGATACGCCCCTGGCTTGCAAGTGAGGGATATACATTATGCAGAACCAAAACATGTTTGATGCTCTATATCAAAAACGATTCTAAAATCAGGTATAGATTTTTGTTTGTGGATATTCTATAATTTATAATACTCAACCTTTTTGTAGGATGCAAAAACGTAGGATGTTAAATCGATTTGAGGAAATAATTTCTTATGAAAAGCTACATTTGGGGAGCAGGTTTTGTTTGAATAAAGTCCTTTCGTCCATTATCATATTCAATTTTTCCTAAAGGACTAATCCAAGAGTATATCAGTCATAACGAGGGAAGTGGGGTTTAACCTTTTTAAGTCCAAAACTTTTTTTAGGGATTAAAGAAAAAATAGTCTGCATATAATATTAAACAAATATATCTTATAATTTCCTTATTATTTAAAGATTTTTTAAAAAGTTTTAAGTATATTTCTTTAAAATATATTTATTTTATTTTCTTTCAGATGATGCTAATGACAATTCAATCAATTCAAATTAAACGCAATGTGCAAAAAATAACATAAGAATCCTTAACAAATCAATTAAACAAACAAAATAGAACTCACATCCTTTCCTCTACATACTAACACATTCATAAAACTACAAAAACAAAAAATACAATACACTTCCTCTTCAATACACATACCAGCATATAAGCATTCAAAAAAAAACAGGAAAATTTAATAAAAAATTGTTAATAATCGAGGCCTTAGAAAAGTTTGCTTTAGACGCACATTAAAAAAGAAATTTAAAAAAAATTAATTTAAAATATAAAGAAAATTAAAAAATACATACATATATAAAAAAAGATACTAACCTATTATATATATATATTTAAATATTAGAATATAATCTTAAATCTTCCATTAGAATTTTTAAATTAATATAAACAAAATTTAAATTTAAATAAAAACTAAATATTAACTTATTTATAAATTTAACAACAATAAGTTGAAGAAAAAAAAAATAAATAAAAGGCTCTCCTCTAATTTCCCTTCTCTCAATCTCAAATCGTGTTGTGAAAAACTCTTTGAGACGACGTATTTTCAATAAGAAAATAAAATCAATCGAGCTTTTTAAAAAGACACATAAACCAGAAAGAAAAACAATCAATCACTCAGATAAGCCACATTAACACTCACAAGTCACAAAAACAACCACTCACTTACTTAAAAATTCACAAAAATCCTTAACCCGTTACAAGGATAATTCAGCAAAACAAGGAAAAGGACGTCAAAGCCTACAACTCAACACACTCCGTTCGTCGTCGTTAGCGTCAACGTCGTCGTTGGGTCAACCTTGCACTTTGCCTGCTCTACTTTTCTCGCATAGACTGGCTCTTACTGTAACTGTTACGTGTTCTTGAATTTGGCTCGAATCCAGCTGCTTCGCATCGGGCCTCCTTTTGGCTTTCGGTGCATAGTGGGCACTTAACGTTGTCCTTCACGTGAGGGTGTACATAGTATACAAAAACTTATTTGGAAGCAAAACATCAATTCAGCGCATTTAACAAAAATCATCTCTGCGAATGTGCACAGCCCCACTTAGAAGTATGGTGCTTCTCAACTAAGAATGGACACCACCGTCGCGCGCCGCCGGAATATAACCACATAAATAACAAAAGCGTCATGACCGGATGTGAGGTGAGTGTTGGGACAGGACATGCCAGTCAGGTTAACCTGCCGCCACATATCAGCATTCCGATCTGACTGTGTGCTAATTTTTGAAATCACACCATCAAGGAGTTACGATGCAGGGTATGAGTTACCTGCAGGACGACTCTAAACTGGAGGCTTTAACGCAAGCGGCATTAATATGCATCCTAGGCATAGCAATAGTGTTTTCAAATTTATTAATTATAGCCACGTATGCTAATTTTAAGGGTAAGCTTCTTGTAAATGTTTTATCCTGTTTTATTTTTTTTTGTAAGGTCTTCATTATCCTTGTAAGCTCTCCCTGCACCTTATTGTCTCTGTTTTTTCTATATTAAAACATTTACAGGTCCTACGGAGGTCATCAATTATTATCTATTATCGTTAGCCGTAGCGGATTTACTATGCGGTCTTATGGTAGTACCGTTCTCGGTGTATCCAGCACTGTTGGGCGAATGGATGTACGGCGACATTTTGTGCCGATTCACCGGTTATCTCGAAGTGACCCTTTGGGCGGTGTCAGTTTATACGTTTATGTGGATATCGGTCGATAGATATTTAGCTGTAAGAAAACCTCTCCGATATGAGACGGTGCAAACGAAAACAAGGTGAGTTGGTGGGGGCCGGTTTTGTTTTGGGTTTGGGTTTCCAAAAACAAAAAAGGGCACACACTACTTTCTTTCCCGCACCCTATTTCTATTTATTATCTTTCATCAAATAAAAGCGGCCAAGGAACGGTAATAAATTGTTAATTTGTAGAGTAGCAAACATTTATCTACATATTTAAATATTTTTTTTTTTGAAACAAAAGAAAATTTTTAAGTCAATTTTCCAATACACAAATTACCAAGAAAAAAACGTCAAAAAGATGACACTTGTTACTTTTTTTTATTATAACTTTAATTTTTTTAACGAAAACTGCATATTGCGAGGATTTAATTTGACGTCTTCTAGATTTTTAAAATTCTAGACCCTACTGTTCTTCCACTAGGTGATAAATTCAGTCTCCAAGCTTTCGCTCTTTACGAACTCATATGTCATTTCCAGTAGTAATCAATCTTATACCCGATTATATATACGAATTCCATTGGTAAAATAAAGCAACTAATTTTGTACTTAAATGTTTCACGGATCAAATTAATTGTTGTTAAAACACACATCTGCAAATCTAAGTTTCAAAATGGATAATCACTATCCTTACACAGAATAAAAAAAACCAACATTTTTCATCTGTCAGTTTTGACAAGTGTTAGATTGTAAAAATCATATTCAGAATATTAAAGAAAAAATCTTCTTTAAATATAAAAACTTTCATTTTCTTCTTGTAAATTTGACAGACACGCCAAAGTTCAACTGTCATAAATTACTCTATTTTTAGGCGTGTTCCAATGACCACGAAAACACAATGGAATGGTTTAGTTAAACAAGTTGCTAACAATCAACTTTTATTTTTGACTTCTTTTAATTTCAAAAACAAAAACATTAAAACCAACATTTTTCAACTGTCAAATTTGACAAGTGTTCGATTTTAAAACAGTGTTAAGTATATTTAAAAAAAATCCCTTTTCTAATATGGAAACACACTTAAATAGATTAATTCCTTCACTAATCTCATGTCCTCTTCAAATTCAGAGTATTAAAGAAAAATTCGCCTTTAAATATGAAAACGGACAAAAAATAAATTGAAATTGGTTGACCAAGCTCATATTCAGATACAACAAAGTTCAACTGTCAAAAATGACTCTATGTTAGGTGGTGTTCGAATGACCACGAAAACACAATGGAATGGTTTAGTTTAATAAGTTGTAAACTATCAACTGTCATTTTTGTCTTTTTTAATTTAAAACAAAAAAAAAACACTAAAACCAACATTTTTCAACTGTCAAGTTTGGACAAGTGTTCAATTTTGAAACAGTGTTAAGTATATTTAAAAAAAAATTCCGTTTCTAATATTTAAACATACTTAAATAGGTTAATTGCTTCACTAATCTCAAGTCCTCTTCAAATTCAGAGTATTAAAGAAAAATTCTTCTTTAAATATGAACACGGACTGAAATTAAATTGAAATTAATTGACCAAGCTCATATTCAGATACAACGAAGTTCAACTGTCAAAAATGACTCTATGTTAGGTCGTGTTCCAATGACCATGAAAACACAATGGAATGGTTTAGTTTAACAAGTTGTAAACTATCAACTTTCATTTTTGACTTCTTTTCATTAAAAAAAAAAAACATTGAAACCAACATTTTCAATTGTCAAATTTAACAAGTGTTCGATTTTAAAACAGTGTTAAGTATATTTAAAAAAATCATCCCTTTTCTAAAATGGAAACATACTGATATAGATTAATTGCTTCAATTATCTCATGTCCTCTTAAAATTCAAAGTATTAAAGAAAAATTCTTCTTTAACTATGAGAACGGACTGAAATTATATTGAAATTGGTTGACCATGCTCATATTCAGATACAAAAAAGTTCAACTGTCAAAAATGACTCCATGTTAAGTCGTGTTCCAATAACCATGAAAACGCAATGGAATGGTTTAGTTTAACAAGTTGTAAACTATAAGCTTTCATTTTTGACTTTTAATTTAAAAAAAAAAACATTAAAAACAACATTTTTCAACTGTCAATTATGACAAGTGTTCGATTTTGAAACAGTGTTAAGGATATTAAAAAAAAAATCCCTTTCAAATATAGAAGCGTACTGAAAAAAATGAATTGCTTCACGAACTTTATCGTCCTATGCGTGAATTATGACATAATTAATTGTTTCTGAATAGTCGATTTTGAAACAGTGTTAAGATTATTTTTTAAAACTCCCTTTTCAAATATGGAAACTTTTATTTTCTTCTGGCAAATTTGACAGACACACCAAAATTTCAACTGTCAAAAATGACTATGTTTAGTCATGTTCCAATGATCATGAAAACACAATAGAATGGATTAGTTTAACAAGTTGTTAACTATCAACTTTCATTTTTGACTTCTTTTAATTTAAAAAAAAAACATTAAAACCAACATTTTTCAATTGTCAATTATGACAAGTGTTTGATTTTGAAACAGTGTTAAGGATATTTTTAAAAAAAATTCCTTCTTCAAATACGGAAACCTTCATTTTCTTCTTGCAAATTTGACAGACACACCAAAGTTCAACTGTCAAAAATGACTCTATGTTAAGTCGTGTTCCAACGACCACGAAAACACAATGGAATGGTTTAATTTAACAAGTTTCTAACTATCAACTTTCATTTTTGACTTCTTTTAATTTAAAAAAAAGACATTAACACCATTATTTTTAAACTGTCAAATTTGACAAGTGCTTGATTTTGAAACAGTGTTAAGTATATTTAAAAACAAATCACTTTCCTAATACGGAAACACACTGAAATAGATTAATTGCTTCACTAATATCAATACTCTTCAAATTCAGAGTATTAAAGAAAAATTCTTCTTTAAATATGAACACGGACTGAAATTAAATTTAAATTAATTGACCAAGCTCATATTCAGATACAACAAAGTTCAACTGTCAAAAATGGCTCTATGTTAGGTCGTGTTCCAATGACCATGAAAACACAATGGAATGGTTTAGTTTAACAAGTTGTAAGCTATCAACTTGCATTTTTGACTTTTTTAATTTAAACAAAAAAAAAACATTAAACCCAACATTTTTCAACTGTCAGTTATGACAATTGTTCGATTTTTAATAAACTCCCTTTTCAAAAATGGACTCTTTCATTTTCTTCTTGCAAATTTGACAGACACACCAAATTTCAATTGTCAAAAATGACTCTATGTTAAGTCGTGTTCCAATGACCACGAAAACACAATGGAATGGTTTAATTTAACAAGTTGCTAACTATCAACTTTCATTTTTGACTTCTTTTAATTAAAAAAAAAGACATTAACACCATTATTTTTAAACCTGTCAAATTTGACAAGTGTTTGATTTTGAAACAGTGTTAAGTATATTCAAAAACAAATCACTTTCCTAATACGGAAGATTAATTGCTTCACTAATGTCAATACTCTTCAAATTCAGAGTATTAAAGAAAAATTCTTCTTTAAATATGAAAACGGACTGCAATCAAATTAAAATTAGTTGACCAAGCTCATATTCAGATACAACAGAGTTCAACTGCCAAAAATGACTCTGTGTTAGGTCGTGTTCCAATGGCCACGAAAACACAATGGAATGGTTTAGTTTAACAAGTTGTAAACTATAAACTTTCATTTTTGACATTTTCCAACTGTCAATTATGACAAGTTTTCGATTTTGAAACAGTGTTAAGGATATTAAAAAAATCCCTTTCAAATATAGAAGCGTACTGAAAAAAATGAATTGCTTCACGAACTTTTGAAACAGTGTTAAGATTATTTTTTAAAACTCCCTTTTCAAATATGGAAACTTTTATTTTCTTCTTGCAAATTTGACAGACACACAAAAGTTTAACTGTCAAAAATGACTCTATGTTAAGTCGTGTTCTAACGACCACGAAAGCACAATATAATGGTTTCATTTTTGACTTTTAATTTAAAAAAAAAAATCATTAAAAACAACATTTTTCAACTGTCAATTATGACAAGTGTTTGATTTTGAAATAGTTTTAAGGATATTTAAAAAAAATCCCTTTTCAAATATGGAAACGTACTGAAATAGATTAATTGCTTCACGAACTTCATTGTTCTCTTTACGCTAATGATACAATTTAATTTTTGATACGACTGTCAAATGCAAAAAAAAATCAATTTCGTTTTGTTGATGGTACTCCATAGAAATCGAAAACATTTCAATGTTAATACAAATTTGACAGCTTCACCCATGTTCAAATGTCAAAAATAAATCAAAGTTTAGTCGTGTTCCATCGAAAAAAAAATGATTAATGGACCCATACGGCTTTGAACTATTACAAATATCAGTTAAAAAATATGTTAACTGTCACTTTTCATGATAACAGACCCGTTTAGAACGCTTAGATCATCACATTTGACATTTAATGTCTTTCAAGGGCAAAAACAGATTCGGATGACATAGCTTAAAACAATATTTTATATCTTTTTCAAGGATCATACCATTACTTAATGGCTGCGTTCAATCTCGTGTTGGATAGGGTATCTTGGATAGGTGGATTTGTATATACGAGTACCTTGTTGAACGAGTTGGAAAGCTGTATTGACATAGCTGTAATGAGATAGCTGTCAAAAAATAAAACCAACTTTCAGCTCTTCACAACATGCAGAGAAACATTTAAGCTTCGAAGTCAAAATTGTTGTATAAGATAAAACAAAATAAGACAATTTTGAAGTTTAAAAAAATAGATCATAATTACCTGCTAAAATTCGGAAGCTTCTTCATGTACAGAACATACTCAAATGCAACTTCGACTAACATTTTGTATCTCTTTGTTTACCAACAAATACAAAAGGCTGAAATTAATTTTCAAGTTTCTTGAAATTCAACCATGTGTTGAATCAGCTGTTCTGTCAGATACATACCCCAGAAATTCTTGGATACCTTTGGATTCCTGTTTTAACATTTCAGCTGTTTTTGATCAGCTGTTATTTAACACTTCAAATACTAACAAAAAGGTATCCGGATACCCTATGGGTCTGAGATTGAACGCAGCCAATAACTTTAGATATTCAATGATCTAGTTTGACATTTGAGATTATGACATGTTTTCTTTCATAGTTCAATTTATTTTTAATTTGCTAATTTTGTTTTTATTTGGCTTCATTTTACGCGTATATTTATTTATGATCTTAAGTTGGTTGTAATTTAAAATTATATTATTTAGGACAAATTTAGTGGCCGCTATATTTTTTTTTAAATTTATGCTTAGGTATCCATACGATTCCCTTCACAATAGAACATCTTCGCATAAGGACAGCAAATTGGAGGAAAAGGTTTAAAGAGTTCAAGCCATCTTGGCTCTAAAGTATGATTGATATTTTAGCACATTCATCAATTTAGGCTATAACTAAGATCTTAGACTGTATGCGAAATGGTGTTAAATTCGCGATTAGATTTTAAACGAGACCAATTTTTGACGTTTAAACGCGTTTAAACTCATCAATGTCAAAGTTCAAACTTGGGATATAATTTAACGCGATTTTAATTTAATTCACATGCAGCGTCACAAGAATTTCTCATATATGTTTTCCTAATCTTTTTATTTTAGTATTCCTTGCAATTTTGTTTTTAAAATCTTTATAAAAATTTTAATGTAATTTATATTTTTGTGTTTTTTAAAAAAAAATTCTCAAAACAGATGCCAATGCTGGATGGCGTTCACATGGATATCAGCAGCATTGTTATGTTGTCCGCCAATTCTCGGCTACAATACGCCAATATTCCATCCCGACTCACACATTTGCATGCTCGATTGGGGCAACATGGCTGCCTACAGTGTAACGCTTTCGATTTTAATTTTAGGCCCTAGTGTTATATCAATTGTACACAATTACGGTTATATATTCGTTATGATGCGTAAATTACGTTCCGGTGAGCCAATTCACGATAAAGAATACGCAACCGCTTTAGCTGAAAATTTATCGAATCCTAGTCATATGATGTCATTCGCATTAGTGTTTGCATTCTGGATATCATGGTTGCCGCTAATATCGGTTCGCATATACGAGGTGGTAACCGGTCACGTTGTTCAAAATACTCTCTTGAATTTCGGCCTCGTTTGGATTGGTGTATTGAATTCCTTTTGGAAAATAATCATCATGACCGGAATGTCGCCGCAATTTCGTATCGCATTGAGAGTATTTTGTTTAACAATCTGCTGTAAGACTAAGGGCCGTTTGCAAGCTGAACTAATCGGGTTGGACCCAGATGACTAGAGTCGCTAGATTTTCCCTTTTAATTACCCTAACTGACAAGCCCCTCCTCCGGAATTGTCCCATAATATAAATACAAACAAAAATTTGAAATGAAAAACATTGGATACAATATCCTAATTGGCTGATTTAGAATCTTCGGATTCTAATTTGTTACTAAAAAAAAGAAATTTAGCAAAGATTGGCTATAAATTAAAAAAAAAAACAAAATTTTGCAAAAAAAAGTAACTCAAAAGCTAAGTTGATACGAAGGTGAGTTGAAGTAGTTGCGATTCTTTCAATTTCAATTTTTATATTCCTTAAGTTCTCTCCATCGATAAGAACACAGAATTTTCTCTTTCAATTTGTATAAGAAAAAAAAATCTATGCCAAAAGTCAGTTAAATAAATTCATAAAATAGTTGTAAGTTTTATTATTTTTGTTAGTTAAACAATAAGAAGAATTAAATTAAAATGATAATTATTGTGAACAATAACTAAGTAAAACGACAAAATCTATTTTGATTTTATTTAAAAAAAAAGTATAATATTTAATCATTTCTTTTTTATTATTATTATTTAAATTATAGAAAAAAGGAAAACTTTAGACTTAATTTAAAAAAAAAAAAACATAAAAATCATAAGAAAACAAGCTTTGAGACTTAAGTATTATAAACAAAAAAAAACTAAACATTTTAACTACAACATCTAAAATACAAATAAACAAAAACAAAAACACTTAATTACGAAAACAAAAGCTATTTAAATAAAATTAAAACAAAAAATTCTCAATATATATATTTATAAATGAAAAAACAAACTAAAACAACAAAACAAAACAAAAAAAACATTAAATATTAATCTACTATTTGTTCAATTTCAATGAAATGCAATTTAGAAATGTAAACTATTACTATTTAACTTCATAAGAAAGAAAAATTTAAATAAATTTAATAAAAACAAATAAATTAAAACATTGTATAGTGCATTTAATGTTCAAATTTTAAAAATATAAAACAAAAACAAAAAAAAAAAACTACATTTTTTATTTAACAATTATTAAACAATTGGTTTTGATTTTTTATAAAATAAATCCTTTTTTCTTAAAGAAAAAGACATAATTTTAAATTATTAATTATTTTTAATTTTTACTGAATAAGTGCAATATTTATGATTAGGATTTTAGTTTATAATAAGTGATATATAAAGTCTCTCTCTCTTTCTCTAAAAATATTGTAAATTTTAATTCACAAAAGCAAAAACCCGGACGTATTCGCTATAGAAAAATAAATTAAATATAAACAAATTAAAAAAACAGAAAATTAAGATGAATATTTTGTTGTAGTATTTAATTATAAGAAAGACTATTATTATTATATAATTGTATAACAAAAAATCTTGTTAAATTTTTTAGAATGAAATTTATAATGATCTCAATATTTAATTTTAGTTAAATTTATTATATTTTCTCTTTGAATGTTATTGTTTGCGATTATTTCTATATTGTTTTTTTTTCTAAATGATTTAAATATAATATAAATTATTTCAAATATATTTAAATTTTCTTTTTATTTCGCTGGGCATGACAATTTTTTTTTAAAACAAACAAAAAAAATACCGCTTTCTTCAGAAGATTTTATTTTGTTTAAACTTATATCTGCTGTTTATTGTTTCGAATGCAATTTATATTTAACAAAAATGATTTTATATTAAGGTAAGCTTTTAGTTTAGCAAGGCTTTTAGACCTAGAATAGGTTGGTAGAGCGGAATTTCAGCTTCGACATCAAACTTGGAAAACTAAGAAGATAGCTATTCTTTGGAGATACGGAACAAGTTGCTTAACACAATTTTAGACTTTGATTTCATAAGATTTAATGAAACCTTAACAAGAGTCCTACAAGTCTTAAGACACAGAAAATGGAAGACCTTAAAGTTTTTTTTAAAGAATGAGATTTAAGACAGCATGTGCAAGATACACCGTAAAACACACTTCACAAAATCAATGCATGAATTTATTAAATTTAATTTATTAAATCCATACTTTCCGATTGACAAAAAAAAAAAGAGTGTGATAATAAAATATTTTTTAGTATAAGTCATTAACTCCAACAACAAAAATTTATCCTAAATCCTTAGTAGGATAAATAAAATTTCATATGACTACAACTAAGGTATTTTATTAAGAAAACAAAAATTTAAGCAGCGGAAGGTGTGTTAACTGAAATCAATCAATACAAAAAAGCACCACATTTATTTATGCACAAACATTTTACAATAACTGCAAATGCTTTGAATATAATTTTGATTTCGAATTATAGTTTTTTTTTTGCAGAAACCGGGGCAGAAACAAAAATGCATGAACAAAATTAGGAATAAATAAAAAAAAAGGCTTACAAAGGTAGAGCTTGTAGTAGGCCAAAAAGTTTTTCTGAAAATTATGGTTATTGTTTTTTAATTTTGTTAAAATAGAACTTCGGGGCAGTTATAACTTTCTTCAAGTAAGACGCATGGAATAAAATTTGTGATGAACATGCTGCGAAAATATTTCTATAAGTTGACAAATTTTCTAGATCATAATAAAATCTCAATCTTAAATTGAATAAAAGTACTTAATGGCTGAATCACAAACACGCTTCAGCTTTGGCTTCGTCTGCGTTACGATAGGCCTGCTTTGAGGTTGCTTTGAATGACATTTCTATTATTTCATCCCTCCAAAGAGCAAATATTTTGTTTGTTGACATTTTTTTACAGCTGTTGAGCTGTCAGACAAAGCAAATGTTCAGATAATTGAACTAGAGCTTCCGTTTGGGGTCGCATTACGTTACATTACGTTCTTTTCCTTATGATTGTCAAACGAAACGTGAGGTCGAAGCTCCATTGTGATAGCATGCATTGAATTCCTATTGTTGAACTTGTTAACGTCAGGCGAAGCCGAAGCTGAAGCGTGTATATGTTTCAGGCATAAAGAACAAGAAACTGTGCGTAACTCTGTTTGTTGGTATTCAAGACCAGTTAAGCAAGGCTATCATTTGTTTGTACATTTTTTTATAAAAAAAATATTTTATGAAATCTTTTCCAAAGGGGAGTTGATTTTTGATTTTATAATTCGGAAAAATATCGTCGCTCTGCCTGTCAATTTTCCTTTCAATGAACAACTCTAACCTCAAATGCTTGATTCCAATCAGGAAATGCTTGATTCGAAGCAAAAAATGTGTGTTCAGACTTTTTAACGAAAGCTATAACCAACCTGTCAAAAAATGTTCAATAATTGGTTTTAATAATAGGTCCGTTCCCGAAGTTTCTGCAGTAAAATTCGTAAAAAGAGATATTTTAAAGAGTGGAGGTAAAATTCTCTCACAAAAAGAAAAAACTTCAAAAAAGTAAGAGAACGGGAAAACAACAAATTGTTCACACAATATTACTGTCAAAAAAAATATAAATTTTGAAACATCATCATTTCATTTCGTATTTAGAATTTATTTGTTTTTATAATGGATGAATTAAAACAACAACTGCAACATCATGAATAGTGCATTGTTTTATTTTTTATAAAAAAAAACTTGATTGAAACTGAAACTTAAAAATTGCAATCTTGTTGCTGTTCGTTGGAAAAAGAATTTTTAATTGTATAAGTGACAACAAAAACGAGCCATTTATTTAATTCAATTCAATGTGTATCAAATTTGACACTTTTTCACAAATAAGCCCCAAGAAATTTCTTGAGCTAAAATTCGTTGGTTGGGGAAATATTTAACTCTCCCGTGAGCGCTCTCTTTTACGAAAAACTATGACATTTTTGAGTACGCGAACAGTATTTGGACTTTTTTAGGAATGTAAGCGAACGGACCTAATGAAAACCAAAAAAAGCTATAACTGGCGCCAAAGACTGAACATCATTGAAAAAATGAACTGAATGAAAAACAATTCTACAACTTATTGGCTTTTTCCAATTTAATTTGTTTTAATCGTTTATTGATCTCGAAACAATATGTTCAATAATTGAAACCAATGATAACTATAACTAGTATTTAAAGAGGAACAACTATCAATACAGTTGGCCAGTATATACATACATATTTCTAAGATCTCCGAGGTTTCCGTATTCTCAAAAATATAAACCAAATTTTTTATCTTGTTGGAAATCTGAAAACAGATTTTTTTATGATTCGATTTCTCAAGTATTTTCTATCGCACAGTCCAAAAAGAATGCAAAACTAATCAAAAGCATTTGATAGGGTTTGGCATCAGGCTCTCTTATCGAAAATGCGTGCTTTGGGTTTTCATGGATCGTTGCTTCATTGGATTAGTAATTACCTTTCGGATCGTTCAATACAAGTAGTATTGGATGGATTCAAGTCTGAAAACCATAAAATAAATGCTGGTGTGCCCCAGGGCTCTATTCCATCTCCAACACTCTTTCTTTCTTTTTATTAATGATCTCCTGTCTGCAACATCTAATCCAATACATTGTTTCACTTTCATATTCGCAATGCTGTCTTGTATCGTTAAAGCAAGAAATACCGCCATTGCCTTATTCATGGATGGCACTTGCATAAATGAGACTGAACACATCGAAATTCTAGGTATGTGTGTCACCAACCACCTCTTGTAGAATGATCACATACGCGATGTCGCCAAAAATGCCGCTAGGTGTTTGGGTTTCTTTAGGCGATGCAAGAAATATTTCAACCCTTTGGATCTGGCTGTTATCTACAAGACACGTCGAAAGCTTGAGTATAACTCTCATCTCTGGGCTGGTGCTAGTGCAACTTACTTAAGCCTCTTGGATAGTATTGAACGTAGAGCATTTAAATTGATTGATGAAAATATAATCATAAGTTCATTTACTTCGCTTAAACATCGTCGTAAGGTCTCTTGTCTGACCCTTTTTTACCGTTTCCTTATGCGGCTTATGCCCTTAAACAGTTCAACCTTAATACTCGCGCTTCTAGGAATACTCATCAGTATACCCTCGAGCCAACTTCGACCGTACTGTCAAACAAAGAGGTTCGTTCTTTACCCATACCACTCGAATGTGGAATGTCTTGCCAAACTCAGGAATTCATAATGTGCATAATAAGGGTAGTAAAATCCCCTTGAGTACGTGCTTATATAAAAAAAATGATAGGTGAGAATGAATAGTGAATTGTTTCTGTATTTTATTCTCCTGCTCTGTCAATCCGTCTGAGAAAATTCTCAGAAGTTTTAAAAACAAAATGGCCGTTTCATAAAAGAAGTATTACGATAGAGACATATCATATTTCATAACTTGGATATTTTCAAAACTTACTGCGTTCAAAGTCCCATTCCAAACTTTAGTCCATTAAATAGATTGACAGTTGGTTTGTTCTGCTAGAAATATCTATTTAAAGAAAATAGTGGCATTTCAATATGCTTTTTTCTTTCAGCAAAAAACTTTGGTATTTACTAACTTATTTATGTATATGACGGATTCTGGTTCAGTTTTTCAAAATAATTTAAGCCAGATCATACAATATCCAATAAAGTGACATTTTTTAAAGCCTATTATGTTCGTTCGAAAGCTTATTAAATTCAAAGAATTTCCCAATTCAAATAAAATCTGAATTGGCATAATATACTGATACTTCATCCAGATCAACTCAAAAATGATTGAAATCTACTTGAAATCTTTTAAAAATGTTTTTGCTGAACGCACTCATTTCTATAATCTTGATCATTAAATAACTAAACAGAGAGTGGAATCATTCATTCGTCGTATCCTCGCATTTTGTGTATACAATTTTGTTGTTTGACAGCTTAATTAAAATCAATGGGGACTTCTTGCTGAAGATATGTTTTTTGACTTTGTTCAACATTTTTGAAGTAATTATGCGTCCAACTTCAAATGGCATCTTAAAGCTTAACTTTTAGGTGGAAACGCTACTGGAAAAAGTCTACCCCTCAAAGAAACTGTCAGACTCAGTAGAAAAGAATCTGTCAAACTTAGGAAAATTCTGGTTTCTACACAAAAACGTGAAGTAGTAGAATTATTGAAGCTACCATTTGCAAAAATGAATGTCTTAGGTAGTAGAAAAACTCTAATGAAAAAAAATTGATAGATGTTTTTATCAATTTTTAAAATAATTTGGTAGCCAAATGGTATTTCTATTGACGAGTAATTCACTTTCTATCTTTTAAGGGATCAGTTAGGTCGTTAGGTATCATTAATATGAATGCGGAAAATGTTTGAATTTTGGTTAAAAACGCGATTTATTTACTGATCGGTTTTAAATCTGGCAAAAAGATTGGAAAAGTTAATTTGACAGTTTCATTTTGCAAAAAAATTTATTTTCCTGATGGAAATTCATATTTCTGAATCATGATACATGAGTCAAATTATGAATGCAATCATAGCATTGATTTCTGTTTTAATTTAGATATTTCCAAACAATTTCTCATAGATTTCAAACAGAAATTTTATCGAAAGTATCAATGATCGCAATAACCGACCTGTCCAAAAAATTCAATAATTGGTTTCAATGATAGCCCCTTGATATTTTTTGTTTTTCAGATAAAAAATTCTGTTTTCGTAACAGCTGATTGCTTGTTCAGAAAAAATTGAAGAATTTGATCAGACAAAATTGAGGTGGTTAGCAGAATTTGATTTATGTATGGACGTTTTGCTGGGGCGTTTTTGAATGAGTATTAGAGAAAAGTCAAGTTTCAAGTTTTATTTCTTATCACTATCATTGGTTGCGTTTAATCTCAGACAGATAGTGCATCCCGATACCTTTTTGTAAGTGTTTTTCATGTAAAATAACAGTTGATCAAAAACAGCTGAGGTGTCAAAAAAGGAATCCAAAGGTATACAAGAATGTCTGGAGTATGTACGTATCTGAGCGAAAAGCTGATTCAAGGAACTTGAAAATTGATTTCAGCTTTTTGTATTTGTTGGTAAACAAAAAGACACAAAATGTTAGTTGAAGTTGTATTTGAGGATGTTCTGTACATAATAGATGATGAAGAATTTGCCTCCGAGCTAAGGTTATCTCTTATTTATTTAATTGTTACACACCTATCAATTCCATCCATTAAATGTTTTATCTTACATGGATTATAACTTCGAAGCTTAAATGTTTATCTGCTTTTTGTGAACAGCTGAAAGCCGTTTTTATTTTTTGACAGCTAACAAGTTATCCAAAAATCCACCTATCCAAGATTCCATATCCAAAACGAGATTGAACGCAGCCATTGGCTCCTTAGTGTGATGATTGTCCAACTTACGCAATAATTTGATGTTACCTGTCAACTAATTTATTAATAGATTCTGACAATTCTCGAATGTTAAAAGTTTGGAAAGAACATGAAACAAGACAAACGTCAGTTAACTACCATCAAGTTTGTTTCAGGACTGGATGTGAGTATCTAATTAATTCGAAATTTAGTTATTTTTTGCAACAAGTAGCAATATTCCAAAAGTTCATACATTAATGTTCGCTGGACACATATTGGAAAACAGAATGTTAAAAGAAAGGAACTGTCAAAAGTATACGTACTTTATGGTTAATTATTTGAGCACATAAGTTCTTTTTGACAAATTTGTAGATTATTGCAAATTGTCATTAGAATTTTCATCTAAAAATGTATATGAAATGTAACTGTCACTTTAGACATTTAATAATTTTTGACTACTGGCGTTTAACGCATTGATTTAATACTTTGTCTCTTAAAGCATTAAATATAAAAAAGTATGGAAACATAATATTTTTACGAACAAAGTTGTAACCGAAAGAGTATAAAGTATGGTTCTCCATTGCTAACAATTGGGCTAAAGGGTTGCTTATGAGTTTTTACATAATTAGATATAGGTTTTAACGTTTAGGGCCTAGAGACTTACAACTATCAACTATTCCTGTGTGAGTATGTAGCTATTTGAAAAAGCATATTTTATGACAGGAATTACTCTTGGAGGATTTGTCAATTTCTCGCAAGAGGCAGTACCCGTGAAAAAAACTTTAAGTGGCACTGGCAGGGATTACACCCAAGACCTCTGAAATGAGAGTCCTACGAACTAACCATGATTTTAAAGTTCGAAATAGATATATTAATTTTTTTAACAAAACCTAATACGAATCAGGGTTAAAATTGAATCTGTTAACAATTTGTCAAACGCTTATAGAGCTAAGGACGTATGTATATGTGACTCTGGAAAGAAAAGAATTAATGTCAAATGTGGGTTTTATAGTACATCATCACTTTTCAACGTTTGATTTCAGAGATACACTTATTCTGAAACAAATGTTTATAAACAACCTTCAGAACAACCACTAAGCAATAAACAAAATCCATTCAGGTAAAAAAAAGGTGAAAAAGCTTATATTTAAGGTATATTGTAAAACCTTTTTTAAAAACAACAGATAATATTTAAAGTATATTAGAAGCCTTGAAATATGAATTTAATCTTTTTTTAATTATTTGAAAACTTTAAATTCACATAAACTATTTTACTATGTATAATCTTGAAACCATGATTTTTGGTAACTTAAGATTTCTCAAGACAATACCTCACAACATAATTTTCGAACGATATGTCTGAAAAATATATGCGCTTTCATTTCGTTCTAGATTGTGTCTTTAAAATGTTTAACACTAGATTGTGTCTAAAACAAAAACGTTTTTCGATATTGTCATAAGAAATAATCGTTTATTTATATAAAACCACAAAATTTCTTTTGTTTCAAAATTATTCATTCAAATATCAATGAGTTTTCTCCGGAAGTATCTAAATCGGAAATAGCTCGATTTTGTCAACTTTTTCAAAACCTACACATATTTGAAATAGATCTTTCAAAAGCATGTTCTCATTTCTTCCATTTTATTCTTACCTTGTTTTAATTCAACAATAATTTAACCTAGATTAATCAGGATATATTTTCCAAACTCAATTTAAAACTAGTTTAGTTAGATTAGATGAAAAAATTGTTAATTAATAATAAAAAATAATACCTTCAGTATAAATCGAAGCACTCAAGTTGTTACAAAAAAACATTAATTATTTAAAACAAAATGTAAACATCTAAGAAAAAACAAAACTATATATTTTGAATTGTTACTAAAAATTAAAAACAAAACAAACAAAAAAAAAATATAAATATAAAATACATGAATTTAATATAGAACAAAAAAAGAAGAAAATATATATATGAGAAAAATAATTAATTTATATGTATAAAAAAAATAAAGTTGATTTTTTATTCGTCTCACATTTTGGTTTTTCATTTTTAAAATATCGTTTCTTGTTTGAATCATACAAAGACTGAGCCGAGCGGACGATATAACAAAGCCATTGTTTTTGATTTGATTTCAAAAATGATTTTCAAAACACACAAACTACAATGGCACTCAAAGTGGAATAAAAGTTCCTTTCACAATAAAACAAAAAAACATAAATTACAAAACAAAAATCCATATTATTCATAAATAGACATTTTTTCCATAGATAATAATAATTAAAATAAATAATATACAACTTTTTTCTTATAATTATAGCTACAAAATAGTTTTTGTGTTGTTTTGCACATAAAATAAAATTGCAATTTCATTAAAATTGCATGCAAATCACATAAATCGATAAAACCGACGAATTTATTGAATTTAATTATATGCAAACACGTTTCGTTTTAATTTTTTTTAAACATAATTTTATTGCTCATGGTACGTATATTTAAAAAAAATAATTAATTAATAGTATTCGTACAAAAAAAAAACAAAAAAAAACAAAATTAAGAAATAAATTAAAGTTAGAAAAAAAAAATGTTTTCATTGATAGTAAATTAGAAATCTATGAGTGAGAAATCGTTAAAAATTAATAATTAAAACATTTAAATTATAATAAACTGTATAAATCAATATAAAGATATATTTTAAGAGCTAAGGTATATTTTAGGGAGAACAAAAAATATTTATGGCAGTATATAGTTGTAGTCTCAAGAAAAAATAAGAAAGAAAATTAGTGAGTAAGCTCGAAAAAAAGTAATTATTTAAAAATCTATATATACACTTATTAAATATATATATATTGGCTTTTTAGTAAAAAAAAAGAAGAATTAAAAAAAATAAAATAAATAAAACTTTATTAAGTTTGCTACAAAATGAATTATCAACAAGAGGTTTATCCAGCATGAAGCAAATAAGATTAAACCAAAAATAAACCTTTTAAATGCTTTTGAAATAATATTTAGTAGAAAAATCAAATTTTATTTTGTTTATAATCAATTTTTTTCTTCGAATTTAATTCTAAATAATAAAGTGAAAAAGAAAACTGTTTTTCTGTGGGCTTTTTTTGTGTAGGTTATTCATTGAAAAGTTGAATTTTGATCATCGCACGAATGAACATATCGAAAACTGATAATGAATCAGTCGTTTATTTTTAGCATGTCTTTTGCTGTGATCTGAACTAAAACATCTTTCCGCTAGAATATAAACTAACTGGTTATAAAATGTTCAAAACAAAACATTCTGTTTCTACCTTAATTTGCTGATTGGCCTAACGTCAAAATAAATAAGTGAACCTGTCACTTTTGACGTCTACCAATGTTCGTAAAGTGCATTTGTCTGTGCACTCAATAAATATCTATGAATGCCATAAGGTAAGTAAAGGGTGATTTTTTTGAGGTTAGGATTTTCATGCATTAGTATTTGACAGATCACGCGGGATTTCAGACATGGTGTCAAAGAAAAAGATGCTCAGTATGCTTTGACATTTCATCATGAATAGACTTACTAACGAGCAACGCTTGCAAATCATTGAATTTTATTACCAAAATCAGTGTTCGGTTCGAAATGTGTTTCGCGCTTTACGTCCGATTTATGGTCTACATAATCGACCAAGTGAGCAAACAATTAATGCGATTGTGACCAAGTTTCGCACTCAGTTTACTTTATTGGACATTAAACCAACCACACGAATGCGTACAGTGCGTACAGAAGAGAATATTGCGTCTGTTTCTGAGAGTGTTGCTGAAGACCGTGAAATGTCGATTCGTCGCCGTTCGCAGCAATTGGGTTTGTGTTATTCGACCACATGGAAGATTTTACGCAAAGATCTTGGTGTAAAACCGTATAAAATACAGCTCGTGCAAGAACTGAAGCCGAACGATCTGCCACAACGTCGAATTTTCAGTGAATGGGCCCTAGAAAAGTTGGCAGAAAATCCGCTTTTTTATCGACAAATTTTGTTCAGCGATGAGGCTCATTTCTGGTTGAATGGCTACGTAAATAAGCAAAATTGCCGCATTTGGAGTGAAGAGCAACCAGAAGCCGTTCAAGAACTGCCCATGCATCCCGAAAAATGCACTGTTTGGTGTGGTTTGTACGCTGGTGGAATCATTGGACCGTATTTTTTCAAAGATGCTGTTGGTCGCAACGTTACGGTGAATGGCGATCGCTATCGTTCAATGCTAACAAACTTTTTGTTGCCAAAAATGGAAGAACTGAACTTGGTTGACATGTGGTTTCAACAAGATGGCGCTACATGCCACACAGCTCGCGATTTTATGGCCATTTTGAGGGAAAACTTCGGAGAACAATTCATCTCAAGGAATGGACCGGTAAGTTGGCCACCAAGATCATGCGATTTGACGCCTTTAGACTATTTTTTGTGGGGCTACGTCAAGTCTAAAGTCTACACAAATAAGCCAGCAACTATTCCAGCCGAAGAAATTCGGGCTATTCCGGCCGAAATGCTCGAAAAAGTTACCCAAAATTGGACTTTCCGAATGGACCACCTAAGACGCAGCCGCGGTCAACATTTAAATGAAATTATCTTCAAAAAGTGAATGTCATGGACCAATCTAACGTTTCAAATAAAGAATCGATGAGATTTTGCAAATTTTATGGGTTTTTTTTTTAAAAAAGTTCTCAAGCTCTTAAAAAATCACCGTTTATTATTTGTTGTTAAAAAGGACCTGGGTGGAGTCGGCTAAAGTGATTGTTGATAATTGATAGTCAAAATAATTGAATTCGATCTACGTAAGGTGATAGTCAAATTGATACATAAAAAGCAGTCACAACTAAAATTTGATAGTCATTTTCCTACAAATATATCGTTTCTGAATAGAGCTACCAGACGCTTACAAAAAACGAATGGAAAATGTTTTCAGTTACGTTTTTTAGGTACAAAAATATATTTTTTTGACCGACAAAGCTAACAACATTCAAAAAAACACAGGAAAATTAAGAATGGGAGCATTCAAAAAACTAGTGGCTACGTATTCAACATTTAACTATCTTTGTGAATGCAAAATTGCACTACAAAGCTATTCAATCCGGAACTGTCATATTAATGACAAATAAAAATATATAAAATAAGAAACATTTGTCTTTTAAGAACTTTAAATAGTTTTTTGTTTTTCTTTTCAAATTCAATAAAAAAAAGAAGATACATATGTATAATATGATTGATTTATATATTATATCTTCTTTATACGAGTATTTAAATGCCGAAAGATTCATTTCATTTTGAATTCGTCGAAGGGGAAATTTCAACAATTTTTGTAGTTAGATTTAGCCAATCTCTTGACTACGTAGCCACTAGCTTTGTGAATGCGAACAATGTTATTTGAAAACACTCAATTCGAAACTTTTATACAGGGCGCAAAATTCTGGGGGCGCATTACCAGGAGCAAGAAAATGTAATCTGATCTTGCAAACAAATATGTACTACTATTTGACCGGAATGTGACTGACTCAGTTGATTTTAGACAAGCTTCAATTACATGAAATTTCAATAAACTGTCGAAGCCAAAATTATGATAATAGTTCGAATATGAAAGGAAAATAAGCAGGTGTTCAGAATCGAATTCGAACCCTGGAACCAAGAGCATTTTTCGTTGCATGTTGCTCGCATTCCTTAAATTTAGTGGTTAATGATGCTGCTCGGTGCTCATTATGTGCAGTTAAATTTTTCGATTCAATTCAATGTTGATATTACTCTCTTTTTACAAGTTTAACAACGAGGTGTGATATTTATAAGAAAAAAGTTCCAATTCTTGCTTTGAAACCCCTTTCTGAGACTAGATGGGAGAGCAGGTTAGATGCATTGTGGCATTCAAAAACAAGTTTAGAAGAAATATTTGAAGCCCTTATAGAAATAGGAAATCTAGAGGCAAAAACATTGCAGAATCGTTAGTTTAGGTAAGGTTAACGTGGCTGCGGATTTAGAATCCACACACTTAGGCCAAGAGAAAGGCCCATTGTGATACCACATGAATCTAGAGAATTACTTCTAACTGGTAGAACAATTTTGAGCTTTTTATAAAGCGAAGAAGATATTTAATATCCTTTTTAGCTAGTTCGCTGGGATTATCAAAAGAGTAGTCCCCCAGATGAAGTTTGCGTCTGAGTGAAAGAGCAGGGCAAGTGCATAAGAGATGAGAGATTGTTTCCTCTTCTTCTTCGTCCATGCAGCTCCTACAGAAGTCATTTGAGGCTACGCCAAGTCGTATTGCATGTCTGGCTATAAGACAGTGTCCTGTAAGGACACCTATTAGGGAGCTAATATGAAGTCTGCTTTGAGATAACAAGTCTTTAGAGCGCTTTAGGTCCAGTGAAGGCCATATGAGTTTTGTGGCTGCGCGTGTTGGCACATTGTACCACCTAGAGCAAAAGCTGTTTCTTTTGGAAGAAGTTTACATCTAGCTATCGGTATACCTATCTCCTCAATTTCAGGTGAAATAAGTATGACGGTTCCATATCGGCTCTACAATTTCCTGTGATGTCTATGAGGCCCGGCACCCAACAGAGGTGAATGTTAAATTCCTTCGCCATCTGTATAAGAGATGATCGACAATCGAGGGCCGTTTAAGATTTGGTTGAGACACCATCAAGAGACTTAATAGCAGCCTGACTGTTAGAGATATCAGAAGTTGATATCAGGTATTCTCTTAGCCAGGAGAGAACCTCTTTGATCGCTAAAATTTCCGCTTGGAAGACCCTACAATGATTAGGGAGGCGGAATGGGATGCTTAGATTAAGCTTTTCTGAGTACACACCACTACCAACTCCCTCATTTGTCTTAGATCCATCTTTATAAAATTAATACTTTTGTTATCCAGGAGTTTTTTGTCTTCCCATTCATCTCTGGATGGAATGGATACCTGGAAGTTTTTTCCAAATAGGGGCTTAGGTATAGTGTAGTCTATGTACTTTGGTATAGAACCAAATCGTTAGGAAATAAAACATTTCATTTTAAATTTATTTGTTGCCTGTTAATTTGGTTTGTAAAGTATAGTAAATATTTGGAAAGTCCATCCGTTAATCTGTCAACTGGAATACAAGTTTTAGGAAATACAAAAAACAGTTTGATTTTAATGCGTTCCGATGAAAAAATTAACGAGTAGGTATATTCAATGAACTTAGCGTATTGCTAGTTCCCTAGAAATACCAAATAAGTTTCCTGAAGCTTCATCATTGCGATCTCAACGGGAGAAAAAGGCTTTATGCTGATGAATGTCCTGAAACTATATTAGACATGAAGCAAAGATTTAAAGTAGATTTCTTTCCAAAATACTTGATCAAGCCATTTAATCAATTACAGAAAGGTTTGAACAGCTTCATACGTATAGTATCAATTTTTTATTTTTAAGTAACATAAGCGAATTTGTAGAACGTTTTAAAATAAATGGAGAAGAATTGTTTCAAGAGTTAACGATAATATCCCCGCTTGTAACACCACAAAGCTCAAGTTTAGATGTGTTAAATTTTATTTTTAGTTCAAACCTTGAGATTTTGCTCCGAAATTGGGAATTGCTCTCCAAATCCTTAATACAATCCTGGTCACGGTAGCTTCAGGAGAACGTAGTTTTTCTCAACTTAAAATTATTAAAAATTATCTTAGGGCAACCATAACTCAAGAGAGTTTGGTAGGCTTATCTATAATGTCAATTGAAAAGGAATTATTAATTTCTTAAGACTTTGATGATGTCATTTCTGAATTTGCAAAATGTAAGGCCAGAAAAGTAAGTTTCCAAGATTAAACGTTTCCCCGTTTTATTTTATAGTTTAGACCTACTGGGGCTACATCCATTTAAAAAAACGCATTGAAAGTCTACCTCCTGGGTAATGTGGGAAAGGCCTATGCTTGTGTATCAGTTTATGTGTGAAAATATAAAAAAGGGCGCTTTCTATAAATCTTGAACAGGGCGCAAGTTTGGCTGGGGCAGGCCATGATCATGTTACACTGACGGAATGAAAATTATAATCAAATTTGACTATCAAAAATATCATAGTCAATTATCACCTTAACCGATTCCACCCCTGATAAACTACAATAACATTAAAAATAAACTGAAATATATATAAAATCTGTAGTATCAGGTGTTTTTGCTTTAGTTCGTCGTAGCCTCAAGGTGGCGTTGGAAGTTTTACATATAAGGTTAAGTCAACGAAATTGCAACACATAATGTCTTCGTAGCCACTAGGTGCCGATCCGTCAAATCACACGATACAAAACTATTACAATAGGCAGTCAGTCATTTACTTTGATGAACCTGACAACTGTAAAAGTGACAAAACTTAAAGCTTAATGGCTAAACCACAACTACGCGTAAAGTCCGTTGGGCTTTTGACATCAGGCTTTTTAACGACCTAACTATATTTTACGATATCATGTGTCATAAATCGTGACCTAAGGATTTAAGAAACTCTATGTAGCTTCAAACCTCGGGCGTTGAGAAGAAAGTTTCCTTAAGTTTACTTAAACTTTCTGAGCGGAATTTTGGTACCCTTGCAACATACTGATGCAAACAAAAATGATATGTTAAAGATGAACATGTTCGCCTTCGCAATAAATTGTTTTCTGCATTTTTTTGATTTTCCTATAGCGTAAAAATGAATTATCATCTACAATAATATTATAAAGAAGGAAATATTTGTTTGTTTTTTTATCTAACGAATAAACTCTAAAAGTACTGGACCGATTTTAATAATTCTTTTTTCATTAGAAAGCTACATTATCTGTACCTATTTATGTCTACCCGAGCGAAGTCGGGACGGGCCACTAGTTTAATAATATATGTAAATCAATCATACAATTCATTATTGTTAACTACAATTGTCGTTCTTTTCCTTCAAGATTGTTACAATTTTAAACAATATGACTTCAGCGCATCGTTCTTAAACTCACTGTTGAAGTGTCAAATATTAACGATTTTTAACATTCCACAACTCAGTTGATGAGTTCAAGTAACGAAATGTCAAAGTAAATGATTTGCTTAAGATCTAGCAATTTTTTTTTTGTTGGCTTGGATCAAACAATGAACTTCGAATAAATTCTTCATCTCAATACAATAAAACTACAAATGAAATTAAAAAATAAATTGGGCGGCGCAACAGTCCGTTGTGGACCAGGGCCTAGTGACTTACAACTCTCAACCATTCCTGTGTGCGAGTACTTTTGTAAGGAATGGAAGGAACCTACTATTTTGGGCCGAATCCGAACGGCTAATTTGAGAAAGCACTTTTTCATGACAAGAATTACTCTTGAAGGATTTGTCAATTCCTCGCAAAAGGCAGTACCCGCGAAAATAATTTTTTTTTTAAATTAAGGTGGAACCAGCATGGATTGAACCCAAGACCCCTTGCATGACAGTCCAACGCACTTTTTTTTAATTCATTTTTATTAATTCAATCTTAAACCTATCTAAAAGCTAGACAAAAATTCATAAAACTAGCCTAATTATCCATAACTTACAACTAACTTAATGGTCCCATACGGACACTCTAAGTTAAACTATAACACTTAATACTAATGCCTTTTGGTCCTAAGATCTATTTTACTTCAATTAAAATTTTATTTATTTTGTATTTATTAGAAAATTTTGAAAAAAAAAAACTAATATCAAGATCGTTTTTTATTTTAACTTAAAAACTACTTAAAATAAGGTCCTTAATATAAAACTTAAAGCTAACTTAAACAAATCTAACTATCTAACATTTTTGTTTTTCATATTTTGTTGTCTTTTTTTATTTTATTTTTTGTATTCCATGTTTTTTTAATGTTTTTTTGTTTTGTATTTTTTTTTTGTGCCACCATGCCTATTCTACTTAAAACTAAACCCTAATACTATTAAACAAGTATGTAAGCCGGTCAAGGCTTAAGACCCCATCCCGACTACCCACTATCAAGTGTCAATTGAAGCCACCAAAACTGGTTCTTCTGCTTCACCCTATCAGTTTTGTCCCGTTCGGACACAGCCCTACTGAATCGAAGGAGCTGTGCTCCGCCTTGTGCCATGACGTCCCGATTGTACAGGAGTCGCCTATCCACGGTTGGTCGTCTGACGTGGTAGATTAACGGAACTGCCAATCTATCCTGTATCAGACCGCATCTATCTAAAAAGAGGAATGCCTCTGGTGAAATGAAGCCGCTCAAGCGTGCACTCTCAAAATACTCGTTGTTCGGATAGAACGCCCCGAAAATTAAATTGTTGGTCGAAGACATAGCTCTTGCAATGTGACCTCGAACGAGTTTTATCACGAAATTGTCAATTCTGTTGATTTGAGCCCCGTTGTATAGGATCCGTTGGAATTGTAATACACATAAGAAAATTCGGCTGTTCGATATAAGCCGGTACAGCGGTCTAAACACTGCCTCTCGAACACCCGAAACTTCTCCATCTGGGAAGGGGCAACGTTGAACCACACAGGACAACCATAAACGATCATTGGCCGTATGAGGGCCATGTAGCAAATTACCTTCACTCTGGGGTCAAGCCGACTACTTAAAAACAGAGCGAAGGCCCTGGTCAGAGCAGCTTTTATATGTCTGTCGAAATATAAATACTGATCTAACCAGATACCGAGGTACTTCACTACACTTTTGCTCGCTAAGGGCTGCCCGTGAAGATCAACGATGACCATCTTGCGCCAATTCTTACACGTATCCCTCGTGGCCCTAGCCAACGGAGTCCGGAACAGAATTGTCTCCGACTTATGGACATTTATTTTCAGTTTCCAGTAGTCGCAATATCGCTGAATCTTGTCGAAATCACGCTGCAAGAGAATTCTAATAACCTCAACCTTTCGGGCCGTTCTGTACGCAATTAGATCGTCGGCGTACGCAATTGCCTTTGTAAGACTACCTATCAGATCGCTGGTGTAAATGTTGAAGAGAATCGGCGAATTCACCGCTCCCTGTTGAAGACCATTTTTAATTGAGAATGTTGTGGTAGAAGTTACATTGCCACTTTTGACAACAAACTTTCTACCGTTAAGTATATCATAAAGTATATACAACAATAGCTTGCTTATGCCAAGCCTGCTCAGTTTTAGGTAAAGACCCTCTAACGATACGGTGTCAAAGGCCTTTTCCAAATCAAACAGAACAGCACCTGTGCATTGTTGTTTTGATTTATTCCATTGGATATAAGAAAGGAGCTTATACGCAGCATGAATTGTGTATTGACCCGCCTTGAACCCGAACTGTTCACCGGAATTATTTTGTTGTCCGCAGCCCACTTAGTCAGAGCCCTATTGATGATCTTTTCGAAAACTGTGCTAATGCTTGGAAGAAGACTTATCGACCGAAGATTTTACGGATTGGAATTGTCATTTCCCTTTTCGGGAGAGGATGAACCACAGCGGTCTTACAATTCACTGGATAATATGCATTATTCAGTGCATTGTTGAAGAGTGTGGTGTAAATGTCAATTGCTTCCATCGGTAAATATCTAAATACAACTTTGGATATACCATCGACATCTGCTGACTTTTTATTTTTTATTGAATTGAAGATGAGCTGAAGCTCAACCTTAAGGCCCAATTATAATAGACTTAACCAAGCTTAAGCTAGCTTAAGGGAACGAATTAATACGCAGTCATATATGTCACTAACCATAATAGACGTTCTGCTCAGTTTCGTTAAATTTCGCTAACTTTCTCGCAATTACGCAAGAGCCATTTAAACGGCTCGAGCTTAAGCAAATGTCAAATTTGCTTAAGTTACTTGAATCCATTATGGTTACTTTTTGTTTTGAAGATAACTTCTGATAACTTTTCGTTCGGTTTTGACATTAGCTTACTTTCGGTTAAGTCTATTATAGTTGGGCCATTAGTCACTAACAAGGGAGTTGGTCCCGTTTGCTCGGCGATCATGGCATTTGCCAAGGAATCGTCATTGCATCGCATGAAACCGCGGTTCTCAGATCGCCAATGTGTGATATCATTACGGAGGTAAAAGTGATTAAGTAGGGCTCTGTTTTCCAGGTCGTGGTTGGGGGAATGCTAACATTCACCTTGTACACTTGCTGGAAAGCAGCTCCCACCGCCTCCACTTTTTCCTTCGGATCTTCAATTATGTAAAAGTCATCGTCAAAGATGGCTTCCTCTGGATCTATTTGCGCTGTCCTGAGTACCTACGTCTCTGTTCTCTTTTCATTATCGTTTTTTTTTCCTGAATATCTTGTTTATTTTGGGGAACATACCAGGGTCACTCGAATTAACTGACCGGATCTTGCGGTCCCAGTACTTGTTAATTGATAACCTGTAGTTCTCCTTAATCAACAGATTGACATTTTTTATTGACGATTTCAGTGTCCTAACCTCCAAGTCGCGTGGGTCTGTAAGTCGTCTGTGCAAGTTTTTGAGTCTTGTCAGTAAGCCACTCTTGTGCCTGCGTAGTGCGTCAATTGTCGCGTTTCTGCAAGCGTCCATTTGGTCCAGTTCTTTGTACTTTGGAATTGTCCGTTCCATCGTTCGTTTTATTCTTTTGTCCATCTCTTGTAAATGTTGGTCAATTTCTGTATTTGTCAAGTTTCTGTTGTTTGGTGGGGCTATGCTACTCGAACGAAGTTCTCTCGCTAGGGCATTGGTGAAACGAGGGCAACGCATCTTACTGTAATTGTAATAATGCGTTGCAACGTATTCCTCCAACTCCAGGCGTTCGGTTGGAATCTGCATTACAGCAGCCAGTCCGCAGTAGTTTCAAGGATGAATACCTACTTTTTCTGTTAAAAAAAGAAAAGATTCAGAAAGGAGCCGCTTCTTGGATATGATGGCTTTTCAATAGCCAGCAGGTTCACGCCATATTCAGCGCTGTACAGATTCATCAAATTTAAAAGATGATTACCTCTGGGATTACTATGTTGATTTCCCCAATCTTCATGTTTTGCGTTCAAATCACCGGCCAATATGAAATAGTTTTCTTCCAAGCTCAGTTTAAGTTCCCTTAAAAGAATCTCGAGTCCTGAAGCAAAGTAAGTAACCTGCGGAGCTCCAGCCGCATATGCCGCAATCATATACATCCGTCTCCGGCAGCTCGCCCATTATGGTCTAAATTGCGCCAGGCCAGGCAACAAAGAGTAGAGATGATCTATCCTTTTGCCTCACTCCTTTATCTGACAGTCCAACGCACTAACCATCATGCCACGATTACTACTACTACTACTAAAACCACAAATGGTCATTATAAAATAAACCAATTTTTGTCGTTATTCCTCTCCTTGATTTTCATGAATCCATACAAATTCCAGTGTTCTTTATAAACATCAAAAGTTAGCAATGTGATGAATTTAGGTTTTCCGTGAACAGTAATTAACAACAACATGAGAATCAACCGCGAAGATGGGGCACTTCTTATCCTTTTCTTATAAGTGTTTTTGTTCTTTCTGTTGTGACGTTTAACCGTGTCGCGTTCTTTGTAAAAATCTAAATTTTAGCTTTGACCGTCGTGTTCAATTGTTAACCGCTGGCCTCTATAACTCTATAATGGCTGAAACACAAACACGCTTCAGCTTCGGCTTCGCCTGACGTTTACGAGCTCAGCCATAGGAATTCAATACATCCTATCACAATGAATTGACCTTACGTTTCGTTTGACAATCGTAAGAAAAAGAATGTTATGTGACTCCGAACGCAAGCTGTAGTTCAAATTTGCTAAACATTTGCTTTGTCTGACAGTTCCACAGCTGTAAAAACAAAGTCAACTAACAAAATCCATTTGCTTTCGGAGGGATTCCCATTGGTTATTATAGAAATGTCATTTTAATCAACTTCGAAGCAAGCCAATCGTAACGCAGAGGAAGTTGAAGCATGTTTGTGTTTCAGCCATAAAAGATAGGGAACGTAACACGCAAAATTGTTTTCCGTCCCATCCAACCGCGTTCTCTTTGACAAGGCCTTAAATTTAGCTTCTGCATGTAGATTATAGTTATACCGAGTGTAATCTTGACCTTAAAATTTGTAGTGTCATCTATCTTTCAATTCTATAACTTTTTGAATTTATTTCTTGGTATCACTTTGCATAATAATTTAATCGAAACAAACTCACTCCTAGATGTCGCACAAATCGTATAAAATCTTTAACGAAACTTATCGATTACCAAAGAAAAATGTAAACAACCAAGCGAGATAACAACAGTTGTATAGCGGATTTTTGTAAGATGGCGACCACAGCTGTTCACAAGTGAAGTTTTAGTTCGGATTATTTTTTTTAGCTAAAAACACCAAATACAAGTAATTTTTTTAAATATTATAACTATTTTTTTTATTATAATGTTTTATACAATATCTGTTTCTCTGTGTCCTATTTATACAAAGTAAAAAGTTAATAAATCCAAAGCAAGTACAAAAATTATGTCTAGGTCTTCTTCATAACTTTCTCTTTGCTTGCTGTGGTGGTTGGTTATTGTAGCAAAATAAATTTGCTTTTTTTCCCATCTGTAATTTTGTATACAAAAAGAAAAGAAAATCAAAATAAAAGAAGTTGGTAAATAGGAAAATATGAGTGAAGTGATGTTTTTGTGTATATTTTCGTATAGAGAGCAGACGAAAAACATTAACAACAACGCAGAATCATCAAATCCAACGTTGTTCTCAATCGAGCGCTCGATTGTCTTTCACTTCCATGTCCATGTCCATGTTGCCTACCCCCCTCGAAGCAATGCAAATCCCAACAACTTCATCATCAGCTCACCAAGAAGCACCAAAAACAGTAAAAAAAAAAACAAAAATAACATTTCAGCAGCAGCTCAGCACTAGCAGCCCTCAGCTCCGTCTTCTTCATACGATTTCGAGTTGGTTTGTTGTTTTCCAATCTTCTTTGCGCCACCAAATCCACCATTATTGCCTCTTGGTTTGATATCTATTTTATCAGTTTTCCATTCAGTCTATCTGTTCGTCTTCGTTGATTACAGTCGTGTTTTTTCGGTTGATCCGTGAGTGTAAGTTAATAAAAAAAGAAAGATATAAAGTTATAAAGAAAAAACCTGTTAAAAAAAAACGTACATATAGAAAATGTTAGGAAATCTAGTTTAAAAAAAAAATATGTTAAAACTCATTTCATTTCTCTGAAGATGATCGTGATTACAGTACATTTCCTTATTCCTGTACTTTCTTTTTATGTTCATTAAAAACAAATTCGTTGAATTTTTCATCATTCACAGTTAGATTCTCTTCGTCTTCGTCGGGATTCCCTGCTTCCATTTTGAAGTATATAGGTACTTCATATATTTTCTGTTATTATTTTTATTTATAGTGTGATGTGAATCCACCTCTTCCAATCGGGGGGTACCTATAATAAGTATTTTGTTTTTACCACGAAGTGTTGAGGGCTTTTTTTTCCAATGCGCAATAATATTGTTATCTCTTCATGGCGATGATGATGATAAAAAGTTGTTTTGTTTTCGTCTTTTTTTTACATAATAAAATGCCGGTTTTTAAGTGGAATCAAATTTTGTTTGTTGTTTTCTTTTCTTTCTTTTTTTAATTAATGTCTGAGAAATTACATACCTACAAAAAAAATATCAACTTGAGAGCTACCTACAATGTTTTGGAAAAATTCTGTTTTTTTTCTTTTGTTTTTGAAAAGAAGGAAGCCATGTCGCTGTTTTTCTTCCTTTTCCTCACTCAAATTGCTAGAAAAACAACATCTCTATATATATGTATGTATTTCAGTGTTGCCATACTATGTAACATAATAAAATTGAACGAAGAGCAAACATTTGATAGATACTTGAGTTTTGTTTTAGACATAATTCGATTCAAGTACCAACATATTTTAACCCTTATGGCTGAATCACAAACACGCTTCAGCTTCGGCTGTTATGGCTGAATCACAAACACGCTTCAGCTCAATGAGTACGCCCGAATAAGTTCAATTTGTCTTCAAAAAATAGTATTTTTCTTTGGAAAACTACGTATGACATCAACATAGATTCCCATGTTATTAACAAGTTTGGATAGAGGTATGATAGTTATCTATCTGAGACAAATTTTCTTTCTTTCTTTTTTCATCAAAGACTTACAATGAGTGCCGTTAATATTCGTTTTTTTGTTTCTTTCCATAAAACTTTTAACTTTAAAAAATTAAAAAAAAAACAGTCTTTCTTTAAAATATTTTGTATTTAATAATTAATATACAGCTATGGACAACTAATTAGAAACACAAATTATATATACTCTGAGAACTGTTATGTTATGTTAACAACAAAATTTACAACAAAACATTTTAAAAACATAATATTTTTCTTCATACAACAATTTTATCACATTAAGGACCCTTTTGTGGTGGACATCTAATCTGAAACAAAATGAAAAATATTATCACTAGTCGTTCCTTTAAAATGTCGACGTACTTTAAAGCTGTCAGCGTCCCATTAATTCTATGGATTGGCCCAACACTATTCTAGGAAAAACAACCCGAAACGTTGATCGAGTCGCCACCATGCTTGAGCACTAGCAAAACGTGGTTCCCTTTTGCCGACGAACATATCGGGCACCATCTTGTCCCATCCGATTTATCTTCGTTTCGTCACTCCACACAATGTTTATCCATTCATTTGCTGTCCAATTGATGTGTGATCTTGCGAACTGAATCCTAAGTTTACGTTGCCGTATGGTGACTAGTGGCTTCTTCCGTGAAACGCGACCATGCAACCCAGCCTCAACCAATCGTCTTCTAATGGTGCGAACAGAGATCGGAGCTTCAGCTTCATTGGAAATATAGCGTTGAATTTCAGTTGAACTTATTTGATGGTCTCGTTTTGCCAGCTTACTAATTTTTCGATCAACCCGGTGGGAATTCTTACGAGCTCTTTTTTTCCGCCGTACATTTTCAGTTGTGTCAAATGCCTGAAAATGTTTAATTGCACTGAAAACTATCTTTACAGAGCAGTTTAGATTAGATGCAATCGCTTCCACAGCTCAACAATAGCTTTTCTGGAAGCGGGATCGCAGTTTTTAGACTTACCCATTATGAAAGCCTTTCAAATTTAAAACAAAATACTTAAAATATAATATAATAAATAACTTGGTTGTCTACTTACCTGTACGAAGTTACAAAGTTATTTTCACTCTTACTTAATCAAATTTAAATACACCGTTTCTAATTAGTTGACCAGCAACGACGAGTGCTTTTTTGGTTTAATCTAATTTTTTTGAGTAATATGCAGTCAGAAGAGTGCAAATGATGTTATCTCTACAAATTAGCCGATAACATTTCTGATACACCGCTAAGGATACAGTTATTTTGATACAACACAGTATTGTGAAGAAATAAAGGAACGGAAGAACAATGTTTCTAATTAGTTGTCCACAGCTGTATATATAATTTTTTAAATTAAAATAGCAAATTAACAAAATAAAATAAATAAAGAATACGACAGCTCTTATTTTTTGAGCTTCATTAATATTCGGTCTTTTTGTTATATACTTATATTAACTTTTTAATTAATCTTCTAACTTTTTAATTAATCTCTCTTACCATTGATTTTAATATTTTGTTGGATACCCTTGATTGGACAAAACTATGTCCATTCGCTTGGGCATATTTTATATTTATATTTTTTATTATTTATTTAATTTTTTCATGGTATTTAATGCCCATTTTGCTCCATTCTTGAAGCCGTTGCTTAAGTGCACTTATTGAAAAGACGGGGTTTTCGCGAACTCGACGGTCCATTTCATCCCACAAATTCTCGACTGGGTTAAAGTCTGAAAAATGTGGAGGTGTTTTGATAACTCTTAGACAGTTATACAGAAGACCCTTCCCTTACAACGTTATTCTTGTGCTCAGGGTCGTTGTCCTGGTAAAATTTGAAATTCCTTAAAATGCCCATTTTCTCAGCACTTTGCCTTAAATTTTCTTGTAGGATCCTCAAATAGTATTTCTTGTTCAATAAACCGTCGATGAATACTAAGTTTCAAATCTTGCCGAAATGCACCTCCAAACCATGATGTGCCCGCCTCCACGCTTCACTGTTGGCTTAGTGTTTCTGCTTTTAGCCATTTGTCTTTATAGTTCAGCGTACCGTTCATGCAGATATTTTCTTTTTGCATTCCATTAACACTTCTTGCACAATTTTTGGTGCACTTAAACGAGGATTTGCTTTAATTTTTCTTACTATAAGCCTTTCTTCTTTCGCTGTTAACTTTTTTAGTTCGATCCTTCCTTCTCTTTTATACCTCCGAACAATATCACCGACAGTTTTTGGCTTCATGTCTAAAATATCAGACATTTTTTTTATGTTTCACTTTTGTTATGGTGAAAAATAACAAGGTTTCTTTTTTTAAGGCTTACATTTTTTCTTTTGCGCCCCAGATTAATTTTTTTTGAATAAAACCAAATGATCTTCCACTAAATCGTTTTAAAAATGTATGCAAACGTCTAGTCAATGCTTTATTTCAACGGTACTCTTGAACAGACAAACTGTTAATCGGAGCAAATGTCAAACTCAGCAAAGAAAACAAAAAACCGAATATTAATGGAGCGCTTACATGTGTCATTTTTGCGTTATTTATCGTATATCTTAACGCAGTTAAGTGATTGCACCATTTTTTTTAATGAAATATTTATGGAATAGTATACTAATTTATAAAATAAACAAATAATAAACCTACATTCAACTTTTACTACGAAAAAAAACACCAAAAGTATGAAATATTTGACTGTTAACAGTCGATTTGTTTTTTCCTGAACACCTTAGCTCTATGTAGCTCGGATTATATGGAGTCTCGATTTATTCGAGAAAATATGCGTCAAGACAAGGTGAAATGGTCATCTTCTGATGAGCCCAACCATTACATCGGGGCGAAACGCATATATTAACACCTATGCTGGTTTATTTTTATTTTCATTTTCATGATTTTAAATCATATTTATTAAAAAACAAAAAGTATGTTTAAGAATATGTAAATGTTTTTTGTTTTTGAATCCAAAACATAATTTGAAAGTTGTCAAATCGCTTGTAGTTTGAAATTTGTTGGACACTATGGGTTTTTCTTTTTCAGCTCAGAGTATAGAACTGAGCTTTCAAACAAATATCGTGTTTCTTTTTTAGCTTATTGGACTGTCTTTTTTGTAAATATAGTTTAGTCATTGTTGAAATATCTGTTAGAATAATTTAGGAACGACATTTGCTGAAATTCTTAATCTATCAAACTTTTAATATCAAAAATTATTTTCATAAAATCGTTAAATGAATAATGAAAGAAAAATTCAAGCTGCTCTTAAATTACTTGAGAAACTCAACAAAAACTGATAAGGAGCCTAAACAATTGTTTCAAAGCATAACAACGAAACATATTTGTTTATTACCTGTGTAAAGAAATTTTGCATTTCAATTGAGATTACGAATTGCTTTATACTTCATTGTTTTTTCCAAGCCAAACAAAATTGCTTCTTGATAAACAAATCATTCACTTAAATAGTTCAACATTTTCAAGTGATCTCCCGAGCTGGATTTTGGATTGTTACAAATCGTAACTATTTCACACTTCACCAATGATTTTGAGAACGAAAAATTTGACGTCATAATTGTTTTAAATTGTTACAATACCCGTGTTTTGTTGAAACATCTATTAATAATATAGTAGGATTTTACATGAATAACAAAAAACAATATCCGCAGTATGAATACTAGCGATAAAAGTTAAAGTAGAATCTTACTACGGATGGGTTTTTGACATTTATACGAGTTTTGAATGGATCTTATGTGATTTCGCTCTCAAATGTTGGTACGATTGGTTGGTTGATATTGCATTTGTATCTTAATGACTGTGTTCGTTGAGTAGTTGTGCATTTGGAATCATGTGTTTTTCATTGGGGAAAAAATCAATCTATTACTGTTGATATTATTTAGTTTTGTTAATAAAAATGGACTAACTGGGCTTATTTTGCAAAAGAAAACAATAGAAAAGATAGTTAAGTTTTGCTATTTTTCCACCAAAGTTTTATTTCAGTTTTGATTAAATAAATCTTTTAGGTGTTCCAACCGCACTAGAAGATTTAAAAATGATTATGTTTTGAAGCACTTTCCAAATAGCAAATGCTGTTTCGATGTATTCTTATAAAGTGGAAGTGAGATAGTTTTATTCGTGTTAAACAATGAAGAACTGAATAGTTCAGTACCATATAAGAATATGCTACATACTCCATGTGCAATACTATATTTTTTGTACACAAACATGCAAATAAACAGACCATAATGCATTATCTGTAAAACCAACTCCTCCACACAGGTTTTTCTTCACAAATTAGAGTCGAATCAAGCTCATTTTAACTCGATTCAGGTATATACAAAATTAAGGCGAGCTTCAAAATCTCTTCAACACCACATGTTAATGTAGTAGTCTACGAACAAACCCCCTTCTTGAAGTTTTTATTTTATGTCAAATTGTTTGGTTAATCTCAATTTCTAGATTTTTTTTTACTACCATTTCTTCATGAAAATTGTCCTATTTTATTAGTTTTAGTTAGTTTTTTCTGCTTAATGTTATTTTAACTTTTGATTTTCACAAAACTTTCTTCTATTTGTGTGTTTTTTTTTCATTATTATTCTGACAGATCTTCTTCAGTTGTACCAATTTTTAAAAACAAAAATCTGGCCACTGCCGATGCGTTTTCTTGGGAATTTTCTACTATAATATATATAAAATGCCTAAAAAACACGGGTAATAATACAGTTTAGAAACTCCAACAGTTAACGATTGTTAACAATAGTTAGAAAAGGGAACAGGCCACGGTGCCTTAGCATTTCTGGAAAGAGTTAATACATAAACTTAAAACTGATAAAAATAACGATTTAATAAAATAAAAGTTATATTCATTTTCTTGAAATTAAAAACCTCCAGAACTAGGAGCCTGGCTCCTTAGGTTTCAAACTAACATAATATGTATATTCACTCAATCGATTTTTATTACTTGTTTCGTTCTTGAATTGTGAATTTGATAATTTTCAATTTGATTTGAAGTTAAGTTTTTAAGATTCTGTGGCATAATAGGTACTCAAAAAAGTTCAATAGAATCCAAGAAGTTAATGACTAATCTTACTAATATAGTATGTTGTGACTTTTAGTCCAACGCTGTCATACACTTAAGCAGGGACTAAGAGTGACAAATCACTATACTATATAGATATTTATTACAAAAGTTTGTCAAAACAAAAAATGTCCATATTATTTAATTTCTTCAAAACTAGTGTTTCAAAAATTCTATTTAAATAAAAATGAAATTATTATACTTAAACATTATATTAATTTGTTTCAAATCTAAATCAAATTTTCGAAAAACAACCATATTCCCATATTTCTCCATATTCAAAGTTAAATCTAGAGACAGGCAAATGTGAAAACTATATAAAGTTTTTTTCCAACAGATTTCTCTCAGATAATTGTAAGCTCAAGGCAGAGCCCATCTTGTCTCTTTTACAAACAGAAGTAGCAAAGACCATGAGTTTTATATTAATTCATAAAATAATTGAAAAGTTTATTTCTTGCGTACAATATCTCAGAGATTTCAATATTCTTAAAAATATACATGAATCAAATTTCTTAAATTTGCTGTCAGAATTTAGTGCAGTGAATTTTTATGATACTTCAGCAGCTATTTTCCATCTCACAATTCTAAAAAGAAGAAAGGAAATGCAAAGCCTATTTGATTTCTGGATAAGAATCAATAGTGAATTCTGTTTCTGTTTTACTTCCCTTCTCTGTTTTTCTGACTTAACAAATTTTGCAAAGTATTAGAAATATGCAAACAGAACAAATATTGAGATTTGACTCTGTTAAAAAGTCATCCAAACATTTTACACCTAAGTATTTAATAACTTCAGATATTGTTTTAAATGCCTAAAGATGAGAAAGTTCTCAGAGTCAGAGCTGACGAGCTTGAACTCGCATGTGAGATCAATCGAGCAGACTCGCACTCAGTTACATATTCCTGCATTGTCAATTATGGCCCGGCACCGTCGGGGGTTTTGCACTCGACATTGGTTTTTCCAAAGTTCTGCGATATTTCAGTTTATTGGCAAGCAAGTGCCTGCGAATCGTTCCGTAAAATATGTCAACACCTTTTTCTTTCAATTTCACAGCAGTTTCACGTAAAGTCAAAGTTGGATCTTTCGAGAACAATGGGAGAATTATTTTTTCGTCTTTTTTTGAGACTTTGCTTGCCCTTCCCCGATCAGGAAAATCATCAACGTTACCGACCTTTTTATATCGATTTATCCACTTGCTAACGAACTGTCTCGACTTTCCCATATATTTGGGTCCTTTTTCATGCAAAGATAGAAGAATTACCTTAAAGCGAGAGGCGTTAACAGCACTCATTTCGGAAAACCACTCAATTGAAGACTAAATTTGACAGACAGCTGCCTTTTTACAAAAAAGCATGAAGGACTGAGGTGCCCTCTATGTCAGAAAAAGAAACAGGACTTTGATATTTTTGTTCTACGTGTAACAGTGGCCACGCTCTTAAAAACTGTAAAAAAAAAACTAGTTCTCAAAGCTCTTTGTATGCACTTCCACTAGTTAAAATAGTAGTTTCTGTGCTAAAAATGAAAAATAGATTGAAAAAAAAAACTGAACATAAGAAAAATTTTGATGCTTGTAAATTTTTCATCCGCGTTGCACGTAGCCTGTACATTTTTTTAGTAGTATCGTTATTCGTTTGCGGTTCACGTAGTCCTCGTGGTGATAGAGTGGTTCCCTTATGCGCACACGTGTACAATCCAGACCAATAATGGCGTAAGAAAACTCATATTGACTGCTCCATAACCTTTGCGCTTCTTCTATTTCTTCAGAAGTGTGTGGGAATATGATCCAATCAGTGGCACGGCTTGTAGTTTTTGTTCCGACTTGCTGTACCATCCTAGATATCGTGGATATCACCAATACCGCAGGGTCTCCTACATAAAATAAAATAAATAAATTAGATGGCGCAACAGTCCGTTGAGAACTAGCGCCTAGTGACTTACAACTCTCAACCATTCCTGTGTGCGAGTAATGTTGTCAGAAATGGAGGGGGCCTACAGTTTATATGCCGAATCCTAACGGCTAATTTGAGAAAGAACTTTTCATGACAAGAGTAACTCTTAGACAATTTTTCAATTCCTCGTAAGAGGCAGTACCCGTGAAAAGATTTTAGATGGCACAGGCAGGGATCGAACCCAAGACCTCTGTCATGACAGTCCATAACGCAGAAAAACCCTCATTTTTTCTTGATGATTCAAAGCACCACCGCGTGTTTCCAGGGTTGGGCTCTGTCAATAATTGCACATTTGTTTCACTAAATCTACACAATTTTCGAAAACCTTCAACAATTTGACATCTTCTATTTTTATAAACACGATTTGTATCAAAGTTATTCAAAAAACTTGTCCATTTTGATAGTTGTTAATCAACTAGAACTTTCTCACATAAAGCTTTCGTCGAGAGATAGATCTCAACAATTTGAGTTCGAACTCATAGCTTGAGATCGATCTCGGTATCTGTATTTTTTTTGCATACCACTCTAAGAAAGTTTTCAGAAAAGTGAGGGAAGAGCTTGAATTCATCTTTTTGCATATGACCCATTGTGCTCAAGGGGATATTACTACCCTTATTATGCAGAAGCAAGTGTGAGCACTTGGAAGAGGAGAGAGATTAAAAGGAGATGTCGGTGTACATTGGTTTTGAATCCCTGAATATTGCAATGACTAGGAAAGACAGAGTGTGGTAAGACATTCCACATTCGCGTAGTACGGCTTAAGAACGAATCTCTGTATTTGACAGTACGGCCGATATTGGGTTCGAGGGTATACTGATGAGCATTCCTAGAATTCGAGTATTACAGTTGAACTGTTCAAGAGGGGGAATGCATTTGGCTATTTCATGGCTAACGCTAAAAAAGGGTCAGACAAGAGACCTTACTTAGGCAAAAACTAATGTTACTATCATTTTATAAGTAACATAATAACTTTTTCTCTGCGTATTCTCTACTTCCTCAGGAAGTTTACCAAAAAAAAAAAAACAAAATAAATCTAGCAAATTTGAATTCATAGCATAATAATAAATTTTCTAATTGATTTAAAAAACTGGCAACATTGACAACACTTCAAAACCGGTACCTACATAAAATAAAATGTATAAAAGAATGGGGAGGAATCCCTGCTTCTAGGATTTCCTTGTTTTTTATAAGTGTGTATATGTGTACGTTGTTTGTAGATGTTGGAATGTGAATGGTTTTGTGTGCATGATGAAAATCAGGATGAAAACAGGGAAAATGTTGCTCCGTTTCTGACTTTGCCTTTGCCTTAAAATTCGGCCTGCCTTCCTGTCAGCCTGCTGCTTGCACCACCTTCTTGTATTTCATGTTTTTCATTTCCATTTGGTAGTTTTTGTTGTTGTTGTTGTCGTGTGGTGAATTTATAATTTTGTTTTACTTTTTCCTTCGTCTATATGGGTCCATGCACAAAAATAATATACTGTTACCCTGTGCCCTTTAAAATTATTCTCTATTCAATTCAATAGGTAGTTGTTCTCGGTTCGGTTCGTTCATTTTCAAGTTGCATTGCTGCTCCTGCTACCTTCAACCGTCGACGACGAAGAGCAAGAGGAGATTTACCTTCAAAAAATAATGTACATACCTTCATCTCGGTAGTGTTTTGTTAGTTTCCATTTTCGTGCTCTCATGATAATTATTTTAAAAAAATATTAAAAATTGAAATTGTGTACTGTTTTCGAGTTACATACTAATAATTATTTTCTCTTATTTCCCTCGTCTAGCAACAACAATTTCCTGATTTTGTTTTTAATTTTTGCTGAAGCAGTATTCTAAAACTTTTTTGCATTGAATCTAAAAAAAAGAAGAAAAAAGTGTTTTTATTTTTGTATCTTTTTTTCGGTCGAGTGTAGTTTTCCCTTGAATGAAACGTAGAAAGAAAAAAACTCAATGAAAACACAATGGCGGAAACGATTACATTAAAAGAGTGTTTTAAGTTTAAATAAGAAGCTAAAAAGTTTATAGTGATTTGAAGGTTCTTATTTTGAAATTTGTTGTTATTCCAAACATGAAAAGAAAAAAGGAAGAAGAACAAAAGTAAATAAAATTGAAAATAAAAAGGAAATTATGCACATCCTTATCTCTTGCACCACATATCCCTTAAATTAAAAAAAAAACACACTCAAAAATAGTGTTCCCAAAATATTTTGTTTAAACAAATGTCTTCTTCCACCAACTGCAAAAAAGATTTAAAAAAATATAAATAAAAGTTATTCCTACATAATTAAGAAGAAAATGTGTTCAAATTAAGCGAAAGGAAAACAAAATAAAAAAAAAGCATCCATCACAAAGGAGGAAGAAAACAAAACAAAAAGCAGGAAAAATAAAAGAAAAACAAGAAGAAGAAGAAAACAAAAGGAAAAGAAAAATACAAAAAAAACGGTTCAGTTTTCCTGTTTTTGTTATTTTAATTATTTTATTTTTTTTTTTTCGTGAATTTCGAGTGTGTAGTGATACTTAGCGAAGCGACTCCGAACAAAATGTCAACGTTCTTGAATAACTTTTTCCCAGCAGGTAAGTTTTTTGTTTATTTTTTTGGCTTGCATATTTTTTTTGTTTTGGGAAATTTCAGACTTTTTAGAATTTCCATTGGTCAAAATGACATGTATTTTGAATTCTTTGGAGACTTTTTGTGTGTTTTGCAATAAGCACCTGTAGATAAATCTTTCTCTCCAAAAAAAAAAAAAACAAATAAAATGTTTTGTTTAACCTTTAACAGAGGTCGCGCAGTCCAAAAATAAAGAAATATATATTGTCAAACAGTAGTTTGAGGGAAAATCAATGAGGCTTGCCTGCTGTGCTGCCAGAATCAAAAACCCGTTACTAATTAACGTAAATCTTGGAAGAGAAGCAGAGGCCTAAGGATGTAAATCATGACAAAAAAAAAACAACCAAAAGAAATATGAAAGAGCAAATTTAATGTTATATGCTCAATAAGAAGCTATACCTATAGATTGAGTAGAACTTTCTTTGAAGGAATTAATAAATAATTTATCCCAAAGCAGTTTAATTTCTTAAAGGGTAAAAAGTAGTAGTTATATGTACATAGGTACCTACCTAACCTATAAGTAATCTCAAATGAATCAAATTGGAAAAGTTTTAAGAAGATTCATGGTATTCTGATAAAAATTTAACACAAAACCGATTGGAGATGAAAAACGAAGGTCGAGTTTAATGTTGCTTTTCTTTAATTTCTGAGAAAATGGAAGTCTTGTGGTTTGAAGTTTGTGAAGGAAGTGTTGATCTATAGGCAGTTAGTTAAGAAAACAAGTTCCAGGAAGTTTGTAATAATTTGACTTTATTCTACCAATCTTAAAGTTTTTCAGCCACATGACTTTGATGGTTTCTGATGAAACCCTATTGTTTGTTGATGTTAAAGGGTTTTTGGATGTTTTAAAATGGTTTTTGAGAAACCACATTTCACATTTCACAATCAGACAATTATTGAATTAGGTAGTTAAAATTCCAAGTCCAATTCTTTAGGAATGTATGGTTCATTTTGTAATAATTAAGTACACTAGCCCAGTCTGAGCACAATTATCACTTCCTCCTTAAACTGGTTGTGTTCCCGTTTTGACAGATTTTAAGAGAGAGAGCTGCAAAGGGCCCAAAAATGGTATCATAATTTACGATAGTTGTTTTTTGCATAACATTTAAGTTTTTGCCTTAGTTTTTAATCGCATTAAATAAAAACGTAGGTTAAAATTAGTTAAATATATATAAAAACATATGTTTAAATCATACAATTGCGGATCCAGGTGGGGGGGGGGGGGTCGTAGGGGTCATGTCGCCCAATGGGAGGTAATTAATTTGTTTCTTTTTTTTCGAAGGAATTCCCTTTAATTCAAAACTAATCACATTGCGTTAATAGACATGACCCCAAGTAAAAGACGCGTTTTTATGGGAGTATAACAATAAACGCAAGGCTTCATAAGTCTTACGAACTATGGTGTTAATGTGGTTATCCCATGTTAAAAACGATTTAATATTATTCCTAAATTTTTAGCCGTCTCAATAAATTCTATCGGAGTATAGTTCATGACAATATGAGGAAAGTAAGACAGATCAAGAGGTGTTCGGGAAATAACTATACATTTAGTCTTTAAAGGATTTAGTTGAAGCCTATTTGCTGTGACCCAATTCTGAATCCTTTCAAGATCTTCATTTAAGCATTCAATGTAGTGTTCAATTAAGCCGAGGGGACAATTTAAGTTAAGCTGCATATCATCGGCGTACAAAGCTAAGGAACAAAATTTCATTGAGTTTGGAATTGAATTAATGTACATTGCAAACAACAATGGACCAAGAATGGAGCCTTGCGGAACACCATTTAAATTCGGTAGGAAATTTGATAGCAACCCACTTATTTCCACAGCTTTTGAAAAATTTAAGAAGACTAAAAATGACACATGATCTTTATCCATTGACATCCTCAAGTCTTAAATAACATTGATTAGGGAAGTGATACAACTATGTTTCTTCCGGAAACCAGATTGCATAGGAGTAATTAAATTGTTGGCATTAAGAAAATTATTAAATTGTTTTTGAATGAGTCTTTCAAAGAATTTAGACAAAAAGGACAAAATAGCAATTGGCCTGTACTCTATCCCTTTGGAATATTTTGGTATAGGTAAGATTTTTGCTAGCTTCCATTGCATAGGATAGTGACCAGACATGATGATGAAGTTAAAAATATGGGTTAAGAATGGTAGAAGAATAGGCAGCAAAATTTTGAGAAATGATGGATGTATATCGTCAATGCCAACGGCTTTTGATTTAATTGAGAGAGGCAGAGTCGTTGGAGAAAAAACCGAAACCAGAGATGGTAATTGGTTCTATAAACGCAGGCCCAGCAACTTCATGCTAATGAGAATTTGAAGAACTTGAGGTTTCAACAGAAGAGCTAACATATCTTTCGTTCAGAATATTTTTATCTATTTCAGAGCTGAGGCACAATTTACTCTTGCATAAACCAAAGTTTCGTTGACTTGTCCATAATTTTCGACCTCCTTGCGAATGGCTTAGGTAATTTGAAAAACTACGCCTTTTGGTTTGATTTTCTGTTGAATAATTAAAAAATTAAATAAATCTACTTTTTGATTGAATTTCTTTGGATGCTCGGGAACTGAAAAAAGCCCGACAGTTTTCATATCAGATCGTCTCTCTTGAATTTTTGTAGCGTTCTTCGTATTAATATAAATGGAAATAAGAAAAGTATATTTTATTTTTCGAAAAAAAGCTACGTTTCAAAACAATTTCTTACATTTCTGCGTGAGATGGACCAAAAACCTTTCTTCAATATTATCTTTTAGCTCTTAAATATGGCATATTTAATAAACTGTTGAAATCTTGAAATGCCTTACAACAATAGTTTAAAATAATTTGATATCTAAAGTTGCCACTTTTGCAATTGAAATCTGTAAATATAAGGTTAAAATACACATTATGTTATTAAAATTTTGTTAGCCTCTTTTATAAAACATTAAAGAACATTTTTAAGCGGTGAGTAAAAACTCATCTAAGTGTGTGACCCTCCTGATTCAATATCTGGATTCGCCCTTGAAATCTTATCAAATACTATTGACGTTACTCATTTTCTATTAATTTCCAAGTTATCTTTTCATAAACTTTTGACTTTTTAAATTTATCCAAACGTTTGCAATGAGTTGGATGTTCACTATTCCTAATGGCAACCTTAATTTCTGAAATTTTTCGAATTCCTTTGGAGTTTTTCTTATTTTTGAAAATTGAGAACTATAAAAAAAATTGAAAAAAGAGGCTGGGATACGACCCACACTGATAACTTCCCATCCCGTCTGTCGATTTGTCTTCCTTAAAAAGTTTGTAGGTTTCCGTGTTTTGTTAAAAAAGTTAGCAGTTAAATTATTCTAAACAAAATTAAAACATTACCAACAATATTTTACATATGATTAGATAGTTTGATTTCAAAATCTATTTTCTTAAATAAGATCTTTATTCGAAAACCAACTCTTAATACCATTTTCGTATCATTTTTTTAGATTTAAATTTTGTATGAAAAAACTGACCGTTATATTTTTACAAAAAATTGACTGATTGTCAACAAAAATATTTTCTGTGAGATAAAATAAGTTACAAAGAAATTTGCGTCGAAAATCACTGTTTACCAACTTTTTAGGTTCTTATTTTTTGTAAAAAAAAAACTGTCAAACTTGGATTAACCAAAATGTTCTCCCTTCTTTTAAAATTGGGAGTCCTTTCTGCATCTTTCTGCATTATTATCTGTCTAACAAAATTTATTTGAAGTCGATATCTTTTCTGGTTCTTGAGCTATGGACGACGAAAAAACGTCTCGAATGAACGTACACACGCACGCACAGACATCTTTCTAAAAAAAATTTTATTTCGACTCTAGGGACCTTGAAACGGCGAGAAATGTCAACATTTTCAATTTTACAAATAGGACCGATTACAGTAACTTCCTATGTGAAGTTAATACCGGGTTTCCAATAAGAAGTTTCATAAATAAATAAAATCAGTAAATTACAATTTTAAAAGGAATTCATTAATTTCCATCAACAATAGAAAACGATATTATGCAAATGGTATCTTGTTCATGAACTTTTCCATGACCAATTCGCATATACGCGGCTACATAATGTACCTATAGATGCATACGTATTCTAAGGAACTTCATTTTAAGTGCCTTAAATCCATTGTTGAGCTTTTGCGTGGACCTTATCTTTCACTTGGGAATTAAAAAAAAGTCTAAAAATATGACAAGAATTGGTGGCCAGTTGTGATTATTTCTTCCAAAAATAACATGGTTAGAAAACTTATTTAAAAATCTTTAGCGTTGTTAAATTTCAAAAGATGACATCTTAAGTGACAAACTGCAGGTTATTCAGAATGAAAACTCATATAAAAAAAAAAACAATTTATTGTGAATAGTTGATTCAGATTTTGAAAACTCGCTTTAATTTTGACAAACGTCTGTTTAAAAGCGTATCCATCATTTTTTTCAAACTCGTACACATTTTGTTGTATTTTCGCACACAAAAATGTTTATTTCAATTCTTACAATTTTTAACCACGGTAGAAAAACATTCAAGAAGATAAAATGGTTACAAATAAGTCCTAAAGTTATGAGTATCAAAGTGAGAGGGAATAAAAGTTTTGGTTTCCGCATTCTTGACGTGGGATTGGATTCTCAAATTCAGGTCAAGGGTAAACTTCTGATATTCCTTAGATGTTTAAATATTGTAGTAGAATTGTCCGAAGATTAGATTGCAGCCGGACATTGCTAACAAAAGTATTTATAAAACGACGAGAATAGTGTGTCCAACTGTCAAAATTTGTGAGTTGTACCCTAATTTTGGTGATTGGTTGATTTGTTAGCGTAAGCTAAGAACTTGGCAAAGTTCCAAAAGAAAATAGTAAAGAGGTGTCAAGGTCGCTGAGTGAGGACCACGTCAATTTTTGTTTTACACAATTTCAAGCATTACATTAAAGTTGGTTAACATCGTTCTAAAGCCGATACTGTTGAAAGAGTAAAGGAGCTCCTTTCTTATTCTATCTGAAAAAAATCTAAAATGACCTAAACCAGAGAAGGTTGTTAATAACAATTCCATCATTTTTGGCTTCAATTCTTGCATCAGCAAAATCTCTTAATCCAATCATAAAAATGAACAGAATTGACACTCTGTCGTTTTCCAATTGCCAAATCAAGAATTTCTGGGAATCCCTTATACAAAATTAATAGCAGGGCTTTTAGTTTCGAGAAATGGTTGTACTGTAAGTCTTGTTATGATCAAACAATTGCAATTTGAAAAGTCATTTGCAGAGTCATAAGGCTAGGTTAGGTTAGAGTGGCCTCATAATCCAAACACTTAGGCCAAAAGAAAAGGCCTATTGTGATACCACATGAATCTAGAGAGATATTCGATATCCTTTTTAGCTAGTTCACTGGGATTATCAAAAGAGTAGTCTCCCAGATGAAGTTTGCGTCTTAGTGAAAGCGCAGGAAAAGTGCAGAGAAGTTGAGAGATTGTGTCCTCTTCTTCCTCGTCCATACAGCTCCTGTCATTTGAGGCTACACCAAGTGGTATTGCGTTCCTGCCTATAAGATAGTGACCCGTAAGGACACCTATTAAGGAGCTAATATTAAGTCTGCTTTGAGATATCAAGTCTTTAGAGTGCTTTAGGACCAGTGAAGGCCATATTTTTTTTTTTTTTTTTTTTTATAATTAGCAAACACTAAAAGGGTTTTTTATACCTTTAATATGCCAAAGACACAGTGTGAGCATTAGGAAAAGAGGGAAGGGTTGGATAGGAGGTGTCGGTGTACATTGGTTTTAAATTTTTGAACATTGCAATGACAGGGAAAGCTAGAGCGTGGCAAGGCGTTCCACATTCGCGTAGTACGGCTAAAAAAAGAATCTCTGTACTTCATAGTACGTCCGAAGTTGGGCTCAAGGGTAAACTGATGGGCATTCCTAGAAGCGCGGGTATTACGGTTAAATTGTTTAAGGGGAGGAATGCAACTGGCTATTTCACTAGAGCATAGTCCGTTAAAATAACGGTAAAAAAGGGTGAGGCAAGAAACCTTGCGTCGATGTTCGAGTGATGTTAACGAGTTGATGATGTTTATGTCACCAATCATTTTAAAAGCTCTTTTTTGAATACTGTCCAAGAGGCTTAAATAAGTTACTGGAGCACCAGCCCAGAGATGAGAGTTATATTCAAGTTTCGGACGTATATAGGTTTTGTAGATTGTAGCCAGATCAGACGGAGAAAAAAATTTCTTGCAACGTCTCAAAAAACCTAGACATCTTGCGGCATTTTTGGCAACATCGCGTATGTGATCGCTCCACAAAAGGTGGTTGCTGATGCGCATTCCGAGGATGTCAAGATTTTCTGTTTCGTTAATGCAAGTGCCACTCATAGATAGTGGCAAAGACGGTTTATCTCGCTTTAACGAAGCAAGACAGCATTGCGTTTTTGAAGCATTAAATTCCACACGATTTTTTATTCCCCATTGTACAATGCTGTGTAGGTCGGAATTTAATGAGCTAATCATATTTTGCCGTTGCAGTTCCACATCCGAAGAGGAGGGTTGTGAGTCTGGAAACGAATATGAAAAGCTAAGAGTGCTATCGTCAGCGAAACAATGTATTGGATTAGAAGTAGCAGACAGGAGATCATTTATAAAAATGAGGAAGAGGGTCGGAGACAAAACGGAGCCCTGGGGCACACCAGCGTTTATTTTATGAGTTTCAGACTTGAATCCGTCCAAAACAACTTGTATTGAACGGTTCGAAAGAAAATTTCTAATCCAACGAAGAAGAGATTCATCGATACCGAAAGCACGCATTTTCGATAAGAGAGCAAGATGCCAAACTTTATCAAATGCCTTTGATATGAGTTTTGTGGCTGCACGTGTTGGCAAATTGTGCCACCTAGAGTTTGCTATCGCAAAAGCTGTTTCTTTGAGCAGAAGTTTACATGTAGCTATCCTATCCTATACCTATCTTCTCTCTTTCAGGTGAAATACGTATGACGGTTCCATTTTTAGCGAGTTCATCGGCTCTACAATTTAACGTGATTTCTCTGTGGCCGGGCACCCAACAGAGGTGAATGTTAAATTGCTGAGCCATCTCCATAAGAGACGATCGAAGATCGAGAGCTGCTTGAGATTTGGTTGAGACACCATCAAGAGATTTAATAGCAGCCTGACTCTCAGAGAAGGTGCGGATATCAGAAGTTGATATAACGTTTTCTCTTAGCCAGGAGAGAACCTCTTTGATCGCTAAAATTTTCGCTTGCAAGACGCTACAATGATTAGGGAAGCGGAATGAGATGCTTAAATTAAGCTTTTTGGAGTACACACCACTACCAACTCCCACATTTGGCTTGGATCCATCTGTATAAAAATGAATACTTTTGTCATCCAGGAGTTTTTAGTCTTCCCATTCATTCTTGGATGGATTCGATACCTCGAAGTTTTTTCCAAATAGGGAGTTTGGAATGATGTAGTCTATGCACTTTGGTAAAAAACCAAAGAGGTTCAAAAAGATGGAGTGCCCACAATTTTTTTGTTGGTCCATTGAGATGAGGCGTTGAGTCTTATAGCTATACTCGCTGCCATGCCACTTGTTTGTTGAAGATGTCGACGGGTGTCAGATAGAGGAGAGTGTCTAACGCTGCTGAAGGTGTGGTTCTTAATGCCCCGCTTATGCAGAGACATGCAGTGCGTTGGACTCTCCAATGCAGTCCACCATACTGCAACCCCTAGATTAGATAAATATTGGTCGGATGACCGATGTGTATAGCCAATTGGTAATGCGAGGTTGAAACCCGCATTTACATCCTATGGCTTTCTTGCAAAGGAAAAGAGCTATTGTAGCTTTTTTAACTCCTTCCTGAATATTAGGTTTCCAACTTAATTTTTTGTCCAATATCAGACCAAGTTATTTGGCTTCATTGGTTAAAATTAGTGGTACACCTTTTATTAAAGGTAGTACAATTACTGGAATCTTGTATTTCCGTGTAAAAAGGAGGAGGTCTGTTTTTTTGAGGATTAATACTAAGTCCGCAGTGATCAGCCCATCTAGTGAGCATATTGAGTGCGTTTTGGAGGAGGTCTCTCAGTGTATTAGGATGTTCTCCTGTGAAGTCGATAGCAACATCATCGGTATACGCAACCACTCTGTAGCCTTCCCTCTCAAGGGATATTAGTAGTTCGTTAACCACTACGTTCCACAGGAGAGGGAACAGAACATCACCTTGCGGAGTGCCTCTACCGACAGACCTTTTCGTACAAAAATCCCCCATCATATAGTTGATGATGTCATAAGTGTTCAGGTCGAGTTCATGGTTCAGCTACAAGGCCGTTCATTTTTTGAGATTGAATATACATAAATTAAAATAACAGCACTATAATTTAAAAAAAAACATATTTTTGGATTGAAAATGATTTATGTTATACTTCCTATATAATAAAATAATAATTTCATTTAAAGGTGTTTTTCCTTCTTTTTAGTCAGCTGGTTGGTTGGTTAACCTCGTCTGTAGACTTTTTGCACAGTTTTTACCACCTCTACCTCCTTAACCACGTTCACCTGAATTATGTTTCATTTATCCAAACCAATGCATACCTGATGAAGCCTGCCATTCTTTGGTGCTGCTTTTATACACTCTCTCTTCTTCAACCTATAAAGTATAAATAATTGAAGAACAGCTCAAACAACCAACCAAAGAACAAAGAAAATCTTGCCCTCAGCTCGATTATAGGTACCTTTCCATATACATATTTGAGTTGGAACAAAAAAATAAAAAATAAAGACAGACATCAGAATCACAACATCGTTTGCAAAAAAAAACAACAACAACAGCAACAAAATCCAGAACATAATTGCCACAATGTTGGTTGACTGACTGGAAAAACGAGAATATTTTGCAGGCTCGTCTTCTGTCCTATACATACTACTCCTGCTTTTGCTCCTGATACTCCTTACCCCATTCCTCATCCGTGGAAAAACGTGATAAAAACAGAGAATCACAAAAAAAAAGGAAAACCAAACGAACAAGTGGAGTGTGTAGAGGTACATAAGGTAGATAGATAGGTACCTAAAGGTATAAAACAAAGTGGCAAAAACATGGTGCGGATTGCGGGTTGTGGAGGGACGGACGAAGTCATTGTTATGAATTTTCAAGAGGAAATCACTTTGATGTTGTTGTTATTGTTGTTGCTGTAATCGTTCTTGAGACAAAATACTCATACACTTATAAATATAAAGGTTATGTTTAGGAATTATTTAAACCTTAAATCTTCAATTCAATCCAATTCCAAGAAGGAATATGATACATACTTTGATATGCTCTGCTCACAGGGAGGAGTAATTGTCCCTCATGAGATGGTTGGAATAGAATATAGGAGGAATGTGGGACGAAAAACAAAACGCAAAGGCGCATATTTTACTCGTTAAGGTTGGTGCTCGCCACATCGCCATGAGGAGATGGATGAGCAACCCATACAACAGGAAGTATGCAATTAACGCTTCCTTCTTGTCATGGAAAACACCAGAACTCGTTTTGTTTACAAGGTAAACGTAAACTGATCTTACTGAAGAATTACGGAATTTTTTTTTAACAAGGAAGGAAAATTCTGCAACCATGTTGTTTAAAAGGATTTCACTGTGTGGAGGGGGATGAGCGACAAAAGAGCGGTTACTTCCTTGTAAAGTTGAAATTTTATTTAAGGATATACCTACGTTCCTGTGTGTTTGTAGGTCAAATTAAGAGACTTGGGATGCCTTCATAAATTATCTACTTCACACTTTCGGTATTTTGGGTACCTATGTGAGTGTAGACTTCTTTTGAAACTTGATAAGAAGACATAAAATTGAATTCAACACTTTACATGAGTAAGCTGTGTCAAAAAAGTGTCAAATTACAATGAATTTGTATCTATTGCGAGGGGTTGATGTAGGTATGATTGAGGAATATCCAAGTTTTTAAGTGTTGACTTTAGCGGTAAACTTTCAAACCCTTCAAAATAAGCTTTGACACCATAGACTCTTTGGGGGAATAAGTGAGTCCCTAGTAAATAATATTGATTTCCTCCCCATTCCATAAAATTGTTGGCACAAGATCCATGAGACAGCTTTTGACAAATGGGTTTTTGAATATATGTTTTAATGTATCAATGCACAGTGCGATATTTTGGTCGAAAACCTGGCCAAAAATATTTGCGCACATTTTTCATATCAAATACTAAAAAGTTATTTGGAAGGAAAAATTTTCAATTTTTAGGTGCAGTAAAACCCACTTAAATGCCCATTCTGATTAGCCCAAAGAAAAAAATTATTACAAATCAAAAAAAACATGTATGTACAACACTGCGCTATAATTTTTTTTACATAATATTTTATTCTTTGTTTTGTTTTCTGATTTGTTGTTTAATTAAATAGTTTTTGAGAAATTAAGTTTTAAAGTTGAAATTTGAGATAAGGGTTGATGTCAATAAAAGCCGGTTAAGCACATCCTCGTTGCATGCAGTCCTGGAGAATTATCGTGAAAAGTTTTCCCTCTATTTTCGGAAATGCTTATTTCTAGCTTCAGCAGCTTCTTCGGACAACTGGCCGATTGACCACAACGCATGGGATATGACACTGGTAAAGTGGATTAAAATCTTATGCATTCTTGGAGACAATATTTAGCAGTATCCATCGTAAATTTTGTGAATTTTTGAAGATCTACCAGAGGATATCACCTCTAATATAATTTTGAATTTTTGTATCAATGATAAATCCATGCTTGTAATGGAAGCTGCTTCTTCTTGGCTATTAAAAAATCTGCGTGAGGTGTTGCCATACCCAGCCTTTGGAATGTCCACCAGTAAGTCCATTTTATCGTGGAACTCTTTTTGTATTTGTCTCTTGGCTGCTTGCATTTTTCCCGGTCACTTTTTTCTGTTACGCGATCCTTTTGCACTTTCACTTTTCGTTTGTACGACAGATGCAGTAGCAATTCAAAAAACCTAATCCTGGCGTTTAATATTGATAGCCCAGATCTGAAAGTATATGGATTCTTCGGTTCTGTAGTATTCAAGCCGTTGAAACTTTTTGATGTTTTTCCATATATGTAACAACGTAATGTAGATGCAGTATTTGTTGCTGCGTTACACACTTTTCCATCGACCATTGTTGGAAGCAGTACATGGTTGACTCTTATATTGTCGTTTACTTTTGTTGCTTAAAGAATTCGGGCCTGGTTCTCAACTTATTCGATTTCTTCATCGATTATGTCCTTACTTACGTTCAAGGTGCTTGCTTTCTCTAAGCAGATCGCATCTAAGCTCGACAATAGGTGTCATAACCGGACACTGTCTTATAGGAAAGCACGCCACGAGACAAATGACTTTAGCATAAGCTGTACCGACGAGGAAGAGGAAAAAACGGTTCTTCATCTTCTCTGCACATGCCCTGCTCTAACTCGAAAACGCAAGAATTACCTAGGATAATTCTTCTATAACGATCTAAACGATCTAAATCATATCGGTATAATCAGCCTCTCACGTTTCGTAAGAAACTCAAGCTGGTTAAATTAAGCTTAGGAGGAAGACTCAAGCTTTTTGGTGGGTAACAATTCTGTTGACTCATCTGTGCTGCGTATGTCAGTTCATCAAAAGACACACTCTTTCGAAGTTGTTGAGTCCCCGAACTCTTTGCTTGGGCAACCTTTAGACTTCCAGGAAGTATTTCAAGAGGTAGTGTTACTTCTTCGCTAAGCCACTCTTCATTCTTATCCAAGAAAAGCTTTTCTGTGCAGTTGCCATCTCCGTTTATAGTTTGCTTTGAAAGCCTTTATAATTTGTGTAACTTACTTACTTACTTAAGGTCCTACTACAGTCCTGTGTGAACTAGGGCCTCACCCAAAAACTTCTCCATCTAGCTCGGTCCGTCGCTAAATGTCTCCAGTTTTGCGCTCCAAGTTGGGTTAGGTCACTTTCCAAATTGTGCGCGCCACCTGATCTTCCTCTACTGCGCTGTCCTGCGGGTGTGAATTCGAAGACTTTCCCGGCCGAAGCATTGGTTTCCATGCGCTCTACCGAACCCAGCCATCTTAGTCGTTGGACTTTTGCCCTTCTGGCTAACTCTAAGTCGCTGTATAGCCCGTACAGCTCGTCGTTCCATCTTTTCCTCCACTCCCCTTCGATGCATACGGGACCATAGATCACACGAATAGCAGGACGGGGATGATAAGGAGATGACTTTACCACTCAAAAGCTTTCTTAGTCCAAAGAAACAGCGGTTAGCAAGAGTTATTCTGCATTTGATCTCAGCGCTGGTGTTGTTTTCTGCGTTTACAGCAAAGCCTAGGTAGACGAAGTCCTTGACTACCTCAAAGTTACGTCTGCCGATTGTGACGTTTTCACGAAGACGTCGGTGTTGTATGTCCTTTCTTGACGACAGAATGTACTTTGTTTTGCCCTCATTAACCTTTAAATCCATTTTTCCGCCTCTGTCTCAATACTCACAAAAGCCCCATTGACATCACGCTGAGTTCTTCCGATTATGTCAATGTCATCAGCATATGCTAGTAGTTGGATGGACTTCTGAAAGGTAGTGCCTCTAGTGTTGATGTGTGAGCTCTGCACTATTCTTTCAAGCACGATGTTAAAAAAATCACATGACAGCGCATCACCTTGTCTAAAACCTTTTTTGACATCGAAAGGTTCTGTTATGCTGTTTCCAACCTTTATGGAGCAGCGTGAATTCTCTATGGTCATCCACGGACGAGTTTGGCAGGGATGCCAAAACTAGACATGGCTCTATACAGCTCGTCCATGCAGATGCTGTCATATGCGGCCTTGAAATCGATGAAAAGATGGTGGGTGTCGATTTGGTGTTCTTGGGGTTTTTCCAGAATCTGCCGTAATGTGAATATTTGATGGACTGTTTACTTGCCTGGTCTAAAACCACACTGATAAGGACCTATCAGGTTGTTGACGATGGGCTTTAGACGTTCACATATTACGGCAGAGAAGATTTTATAGGCGATGTTTAGTAGACTGATTCCTCTATAGTTGGTGCAGTTTAGAGGGTCTCCTGTTTTTCAGGATTGGGCGAACAATGCTGAGGTTCCATTCATCGGGCATGCTTTCTTCCGACCATATCTTACAGATAAGTTGGTGCATGCTCCTAACCAACTTATCTCCAGCTGCTTTAAAGAGCTCGGCATTCAAGCCATCCGCTCCAGCGGCTTTATTAGACTTATTTTTAGATATGGCAATCTTTACTTCGTCTAAGTCGGGAGGTAGGGATTGTTGGCTTTTCTCGTCATAATTTTTGTAAGTTCATCTATTTTCTCTGGGAGACAGTTTGTGATATCCATACATTTTTTATCCAAATCTTTAAGTTTACCTTCAAGGAGTCTTTGTGAGCTTTCCCTTACCAACTCATGGAGCTGTTTCCCGGTCAGAGACAAGGTGGAATTAGAGTCACCTGGAATAATATAAAAAATGTTTAGTTATGGTTGCTTGAAAGGAGTTTTTTTCAAATGCTTTGTTTTTGAACGGAGGTGACGAATTTATAGATCTACTTCACTAAACAGTGCTTAGTCCTGAGAATGAAAGGTGACAAAATTGATTTTTGGCCACGTTTCAGGTCAAAATACCACACTGTGCAATGGTATGACTTGATATGTTCATTTATTTATTTAACAAATCGATAAATGTTGTCAAGTTGTTAGTTCTTTAGCTTAACGAAGCGATTTAAAGGTTGGAAATTAACCCTCATAGACAGTTGCTCACGATATATCGAAATTTGTATTGATTTCTTCGTAGCTAATTAAGGACTTAAGGTGTATTGGAACTTGTGATTGACCAATCGAAATTCTAAAGAAAAAATACTCCAATTAGTCCCATAAATGAATTCTTCATGGTTATCCAACATGATTTAGAAGCTTACCACAGACGTAGGTATAACAGGTGTTTGCTTAAAATAAACTGTGTGTGCTTAAAATGAAAACCTCAAATTCAACTTTTAAAAACATCTGCAAACGCAACAGATGTTAGCCAGTCGTCTTCATCGTCATCGTCGTTGTCGTCTTTATCGTTAGGTAGGTGTAGGTATGTATCATATTATTATTGCTTATGAATGACGTTTATCCTTTTCTTCTATGGGATGTTCCTTTAAGTTTCAAACAAAAGCAGTTCAACAAGTTTTTAAAATGTCGATGTGAATGTGACACTGGCAGTAGGCTGGACCAAGATAATATTAAAAAAAATCTCCTCATCTCGGAACACATCCAAAACAAGGCCGAATAAGTAGAACGATAACGAACAAACTAACAACTGCTGAGAAGATTGGCAATAGAAGTATCATTTCATAACACTCCTCATCCTCTCTCCACATCTTCGTGTGGACTTCTTGGAAACATGGATAGGAGTGGAGAAACACACAAAAGATAACAAATTACGTGATGGCTTTATTCCAAGAATCACCTGTTAGTTAGATGGATGTCTCGTTTTGATTAAGTTTATTATATTTTTAAGGAAGGTTGGGTAAGGGTTGTTGTACGGGCAGGAAGGGCTAGGTGCTATTTGTTGTAAGTTTTTTGGGGCTTGAATTTTGAGTTCCCTTCCCTTTTTTTGTGTGTTGACCTTTAACCGAGACAAATTCTAGTAGGCAGGTATATTACACCTGGCATTTCTAATTGGAAATTGAATATAGAGATTCTTTAGACTGAAATAGAAGATGAGGATGATGATGGGATGGACGAAAAGGTTCTCAGCATCAAGGGATCTTTTTTTTAAATTTTTTTACGGATAAGCACACACAAAAGAAGAAAGCAGATGGTTTTTGATTCTCTTTCACTTGCTTTTCTTGCTGTTAACTAAAATGTGTCTTTTTTTCTTCTGCCAACTTAAAAAAATGAAATAAATAAAAAAAAGTACTTAATCAAATTTTAAAGAAAAATACGATTAAGAATTCAACTAAGCGTGAAGGAAAATAGCAAAACAAAAAGTAAATTAAAATAAAATAAAGCCAAAGAAAGGAAGACTGAATAAAACACACACCTTTGCTATTTTTGTTGTTGTTATTGTTGTTTCTTTGTGGCTATTGTTGTTAAATGATAAACAAGAAAATAGACATTAGACACAGGCCAGGCACTCATGAAAGTTTGTCTGTTCTTGGTTTTACTTGAAGGTCTAATGACCTTTGGGTTTTTGTTTGGTTAAGTAGATATAATAAAGTTCCTAAAAAGTTTTCTTATTTTTATAGGAGTGAAAAGAAAAAAACTTAAAAATAAAGGTTTAAAAGAATAGAAAAATTTAAAAAAGTCTATGTTCCTAATGAATGAAAACCTGAATTGGAGCAGAAGGTTAAGTAAAAGGCTTATGAAGGTGCACATTCACATCCTTTTATTTGAGTTCTTGGAAGGTATGAACAAAAATATATGCAGCAGCGGCCAAAATAGTAGACACACAACTTGTAAAGGGTGTTTCTCTAGAGGTACAGTACTGTGCAAAATTTTTCCAACTATCACCGCCTATTAAAGTTGTTCCAATCAAAATATTTGCACCTTACTGTTCATAATCTAAAAGCACTGATCTAGAGGCAAAAGTCTACAAATGTATCTTTTACAAAAACAATAATGATATCAACTGTGCAAAACTTTTGCAACTAGTGGCCATTTCTCTTTTCGTCTCATTTTGATAACGGTTAATCTCAATTGGAGTCTCCAAATATGGGAAACGGTCTTGTTTTATGACAAATCAAAGTTTGGAGTCTCCAAATATGGGAAACGGTCTTGTTTTATGACAAATCAAAGTTCAGTATGCAACATAAAACATTCGAAAAAAGACCAATCTGAATGCTCAAGAAAAACATGATCTGAAAAATATACGGAAAAACATAAAGAAACGTTGTCAAGAAGACGTCCAATTCAATGACAACCTCTTATCTTGACTACTATTTTCAATAAGCATAATATCATCGATATAAAGGGTGATTTTTTTGAGGTTAGGATTTTAATGCATTAGTATTTGACAGATCACGCGGGATTTCAGACATGGTGTCAAAGAGAAAGATGCTTAGTATGCTTTGACATTTCATCATGAATAGACTTACTAACGAGCAACGCTTGCAAATCATTGAATTTTACTACCAAAATCAGTGTTCGGTTCGAAATGTGTTTATCGACAAATTTTGTTCAGCGATGAGGCTCATTTCTGGTTGAATGGCTACGTAAATAAGCAAAATTGCCGCATTTGGAGTGAAGAGCAACCAGAAGCCGTTCAAGAACTGCCCATGCATCCCGAAAAATGCACTGTTTGGTGTGGTTTGTACGCTGGTGGAATCATTAGACCGTATTTTTTCAAAGATGCTTTTGGACGCAACGTTACGGTGAATGGCGATCGCTATCGTTCAATGCTAACAAACTTTTTGTTGCCAAAAATGGAAGAACTGAACTTGGTTGACATCATGGCGCTACATGCCACACAGCTCGCGATTCTATGGCCATTTTGAGGGAAAACTTCGGAGAACAATTCATCTCAAGGAATGGACCGGTAAGTTGGCCACCAAGATCATGCGATTTGACGCCTTTAGACTATTTTTTGTGGGGCTACGTCAAGTCTAAAGTCTACACAAATAAGCCAGCAACTATTCCAGCTTTGGAAGACAACATTTCCGAAGAAATTCGGGCTATTCCGGCCGAAATGCTCGAAAAAGTTACCCAAAATTGGACTTTCCGAATGGACCACCTAAGACGCAGCCGCGGTCAACATTTAAATGAAATTTTCTTCAAAAAGTAAATGTCATGGACCAATCTAACGTTTCAAATAAAGAATCGATGAGATTTTGCAAATTTTATGCGTTTTTTTTTTTTTTTAAAGTTCTCAAGCTCTTAAAAAATCACCGTTTACAAGGTTTTTTTGGGAAGTATTTATTTGAGAGAATGAACACCACTCTTAATTTAAATCAACCTTTTGAACAAGCCGGTTTTAGATCCGGTTTTTCGACAATAGATCATCTACAAACCGTTAATCAAATAATAGAAAAATGCAAAGAGTATAACATCACAATATACTTTGCCTTCATCGATTTTGCAAAAGCGTTTGACACAGTAGAGCAGAGATTTATTTGGAAGGCGCTTCTCAATCAAGGTGTAGACGAAAAAATAGTTCGAATCCTAAAGAAAATGTATGACAGAAGCACATCCCACATAAAAACGGAATGCATCGGACCTGATTTTAAAATATCGTGAGGTGTAAGGCAATTAGATCCAATTTCACCAGCTCTCTTTTTCGCAGCCTTAGAAGGAGTATTTAAAAAGCTAGACTGGGAAGACAAAGAATTGAAGATAAATGGCAAATGTCTCTCAAACCTCCGATTTGCCGATGACATTATAATTATCGCAAACAGCAGTGAAGAACTTCAAACGATGCTGAACGAACTGTGCTCGGAATGCGGAAATATTGGTATGTCAACAAATCAACAGAAAAATTATGACAAATGGTGCTTATGATCCAGTTAGTGTTAATAACAATATATTAGAATATGTTGAAGACTATACATACCTTGGTCAGATTATCTCATTCAAAGACAAAGAGAAAAAGGATATAGAGCAGCGAATGACGAACGCTTGGAGGCAGTTCTAGAACGTTAAGCATCTTCTTACATTGAATATTTCGAATAAAACAAGTAAATATGTGTTTGACTCAACAGTTCTTCCAGTCCTCACCTATGGGTGCCAAACTTGGCAAGTCACGAAAAACACTGAAATGAAACTCCAATCATGTCAGAGAGCAATGGAGAGAGCTATTTTGAACGTTCATATTGCCCAGCAAATTAACCATCAGAATATAACAAGTCAAACTAATTTTGAAGACGTTAGACACAGGCTTTAGAAACTCTAATGGGAATGGGCAGGTCATGTAATACGTACACCTGATAATCGATGGACAAAATTAGTAACCGAATGGATACCCTTAGAAAGCAAAAGAAGCGTAGGTGGACAACATAAACGCTGGAAGGATTGGAGAGAAGCACTAGATGAAACAAGGTGGAGAAGTCTGGGGGAGGTTTATGCTCAGATAACCTAAAATTATACCTCTCTTTTCAAATAATGTATATATTTGAATTAGTTTTAAACCTTGATTGAATTATTTGTTTCTTGTAATTTAATTAATTTTACGTACACATACTTGTTTAAATGTACTGTAAATATATTCAATCAAATTTTAATTATAAAATTATTGTAAATTTTAAAGTATCAATGAGTGAATAAAGCTTATAATAATAATAATAATAATAATGCATCATGCTAGGAGGAGGTGGTTCAATTTTGGTCTTGGGTTGCTCCACTGGCAATTCGGCATGTGGAGGGCATAATGAAGTCTGAAGACTATGTAGACATCTTTTGCAACACCATGCTGCCTTTTGCTCAATGTGAAATGGAAGTTCCAACACGACAAAGATCCCAAACATAAGTCGAAGTTGACCACAAAGTGGATTACAGAAAAAACGATTGTTTTACCATGGCCAGCCCAATCCCCAGACCTAGTCCCAATAGTGAACCTTTGGGAAATTGTGAAGAGAAGAATTTGAAACAACATTTTTAAGCAGGAAAGTGACCTCTTCGCTGGAATTCAAAGGCAGTGGAATGAAATGCCAAAAACGCTTATTAATAACCCTATAGCTTCAATGCCCAGAAGATATCCAGCCGTTATAAAAAATAAAGGGTATGCAATTAAATATTAACATTTACAAGGAAAGTAAGTAAGTAAGAAAAAAGTTTGAAATTTAGTTGTGAGATCTTAGTTGCAAATGTTTTGCACTTCAATTTTACGAACTATTAAAATATTAAGTTTATTTATTTTTTGTTTGGGTGAAGAGTGTTAATTTTTTTCCCAACAATTACAACGTAATATCACAAAAGTTAAGCATGAAAGAATCTTGCTGTTTGACTGCTTAAACTATTTTTTTTATGAATAATGTTGGAGGTTCTAGTTGCAAATGTTTGGCACAGCACTGTATATAACTTTGAAATCGAATAAAACAAAGATGATTCTTCTTAAATTCACTTTAAATATCCTTTTTTGGGATTTTTACTTAAATATGATTTCTGGCATATGAACGATAAGCCTGGCTCGTTCGATGACTTTTTACAATATTTGTAGCGGTATTTCGGCAATAGCTCGATGAATGTGTTCCTTCTAGTGGTCTATCTTTTCCTTTTTGAGCTTATCAGCGTGGACTAGCGATGTAACATGTTTCCGTAAAAAATCTTAAAGGGGCGTTAAATTCCATGATTTTGTAGTCTAATTCACAGTTCCGTAAAGAGATATTTTACAAAGACTTTTCCTTCAATGAATCAATTGTGGCATTGTGTACTTATAAAGCTTTATACATAATTACTTACACTCGGTACGTTCGCGAAGTTTTTTTCGTCGTCCATAGCTAAAGAACCGGAAGGTTCAAATAAATTTTGTTAGAAGATGCAGAAAGGGCTCTCAAGAAAATTGCGTATGGGTTTTTTTTTTTACTATAGCAGTTTAAAAAAAGGTTTAAATTTTTGTTAATCCTAAATATCTCATGAACCAATGACGCTAGAGAATTGAATTAAAATTAATTTTATTTGTTGTAACGTGATACAAAACAGGAATTTTTTCCGTTTTTATAAATCAAAAAAACTGAAAAATTTCGACTCAAATCTCTTTCAAAAATTTGAGATTCTGGCTTCCAAATAATTTTATCTTATAAGAAATATTGTTTTTAACTTTCGGTGAAATTTTGTGAAAAATCGAATTGACAGATTTTTTTACTTTTTATTATTTTTTTTTTATTTTTTATTATTATTTTTTTTTTAATTTTTTTTATTTTTAATTTTTTTTTTTATAATTTTTTTGGTGCCACCCTGCATGTCCTTAACCTAATCCTTAAACCTATGTAAGCCGGCCAAGACCAAACGCCCTAGCCAACTTTCAAAAACTTTCATAATTTGAAGCCACCAAAACTGGTTCTCCTGTCTCACGCTATCTCTTCGGTCCATCGAAGACAGTCCTACTGAACCGAAGGCACTCGGCTCTGCCCAGTGCGAGGACGTCTCGACTGTTAAGGAGCCGCCTATCTACAGTTTTACGGCTGACGTGTAAGATTAGCGGAAACTCCTACCTAGAGAAAATCTTCGGGCGGATTGTTGCCACTTAAACGTGCACTTTCGTAGTACTCATTGTTGGGCTAGCAAACCCCAAAAATTAAGCTGTTAGTCGACGACATCGCTCTCGCAGTGTGACCCCTAACAAAGCTTCAGCAAGAAATTATCTATTCTGTATATGTTTTTTCTGTTGTATAGAAACTGGTTGGAGTAGTAATGTTTGTACTCCGACTCTGGTGTTCTGTGTAGTCCAAGGCAACGACGCAGACATGGGGCAACGTTTAACCATACACCCATAGGCAATCATTGGCCGGATAAGAGCCATGTAGTTAATCACCTTCACCTTGCTGTCAAGACGGCTGCTAAAAAACAACCGTTTTGTCAGGGCAAAGGCTCCCCTAGCCCTAGCCAAAGCAGCACTCATATGTCTGTCGAAATACAAGTACTGATCCAACCAGATGCCAAGGTACTTTACTACACTTTTATTCGCCAGTGGTTGTCGATTTGGTCCCACGATCACTAGATTTTTCCAGTTCTTTCTCGTATCCCTTGAGGCTCCATACAGCGGAGTCCTGAACAGAATAGTTTCGCATTTCTGAAAGTTGATTTTCAACTTCCAGTAATATTGCTGAATCTTGTCGAAGTCACCCTGCAAAAGTGTCTTGATAACCTCAATTTTTGGGGCGTACGCTATTGCCTGAGTCAGACTTGCTATCAGATCACTGGTGTAAATGCTGAATAAGATCGGCGAGTAAGCCGCTCCCTGTTGAAGACCATTTTTTATATCAAAGATTTCGGTAGATGTAACATGGCCAATTTTGACAATAAACCGACTACCATTAAGCATGTCATAAAACATATACAACAGTGGTTTACTTATGCCAAGTCTGTTTAACTTTAGATACAGACCCTCTAACCATACGGTGTCAAAGGCCTTCTCCAAGTCAACCAGACAAGCACCCGTACAACATTGCCTTTAAGATGTGTTCCATTGAATATCAGAAACAAGCTTAGACGCAGTATGAATAGTACAGCCTTAAAGCCGAACTGATTATCCGGTATTATTTTGTTGTTCTCAGCCCACTTGGACAGAGCTCTATTTAAAACCTCCTTGAATACCTTACTGATACTCGGCAGCAGCCTCTAAAATGCCTGCTTCTAACCTTATAACCGGTAGTTTATATTCTTCTTTATTTGAATGCAAATTTAAAAAAAATGTAAACTCAAAAGTAAGAAATGTTCCTATATTATTTCAGCCATTGCTGTACCTTGCCCACCTTTTATATTTTTGCAACATCAAAAACTGATGAGGTGCATTATGCAGGCTTTTTCGAAACATCCTTGCCGTGGACTATGAGTGTTACTAAAGCTATTAATTAAAGCATTCCTACCTATGTACAATAATATTAAGTATGAATTATAATAATTAATTATAAATGAATGTGGCAAAATTAAATTCATAAAACCACCTACCTATTGTGTACTTTAACAATTATTACTATGCTTTACTTTCTTTTTACATAAACATTATTTTCACAGTAAATTGAAGCCTCAAGCTTATTTTCATGCAAAAGCAAAAACACATTCCCTATTTATAGGTAATTTTTGAGCAGTTAATTAGTAACCTAGGTCTTTTATTATTTTTCGTTGGCCATCATCATCATCATCATATTTTCATCGGATTAAAAACGATATTTTTGCATTTAATTTTGCGTTGTTTCGTCGTCGTCTAATTAAAAAATTAAATGAAAGAGAAGTGAATGGAGAAAATAATTCCACTTCCTACCTCTCGACTCTCGAATTACACAAAAGCAAACAAAAACAAAACCCTTTCAGTTCTTTCCTCCTTCCAAAACCTTTAATAAATTTACTTTTGAATTCGAACACGAAATTTAATCGAATTAATAAAATTTTCACGCTTGAATTAATTCAATTCAAAAGGTATACATAAGGAGGTAGCGTGGGTATACCTATGAAGGATGTGGGTCTAGATGTACCTATAGGCCCAAGAATAACAATTAAGAAACTTATAAAAATGTTCACATAACGGTATATGGTTAATGTTGAAGCTTGTTGTTATAAGGGTTTGAATATAATGTTGCCGGGGTATATCCTTATACAGTTGACAATGGGGGTGTGTTCATTAAACAACTATATTCTCATATTTCGTACATATAAGGTACTCGACCCAAAATACTCCAGAGAGCAGCACTGGGAAGAAAAAACAAACAAAAAATATAAAATAAAAACATAAGTGACGATAAGACTTTTGAAGGGTCTTATCGTCTTTGGAGGAGTGTTTTCCTTTACATTTTTTTTGTTTGTTTTGTTGTCTATAAAGAACATTTTCCCAGGCTATGAAATATACATACTTTTCACAATGTACACACATATGTACATTTATTGTTTAAAACATAAGTAAGTGTAATGCTGGTAATGTTGGAGTTCATTCCTTTTGTTGTATCGATACAAATTTTACATCTGAAGGTATCCTTATAGGTCTTTTCTTAAAAATTTGTATCAGTGAAGTTTATTTATTATAATATATAAAAACAAAAGAAGTTTAGTTGCTTCACACCTTTATTTAACTTGGTTTATTATAATTTAATTTTTTTTTTCTTAGGAAAATATCTTACAAAAAATATGGCGTCAATGGCGGTTGGCTTCTATAATTCGAAATGAATTCATCTTCGTGTTTTTTGCCTGAAGTTGGCTGCGGTTATTTTACTTTTACAATGAAGTTGGCTACAGTTTTATAAAGTAAGGCGTAGTTGCCATCGTTGAAGTGGAGAACAAGTGTAATGGTCTTCTCACACTTGGTCTCTTTAAACTATACTACATTATATATTCATTTATTTTCATCATCAATTAGAGATTATAGTAACTCTTACAAACTAGCGAAATACAAAATTTGTCTAAACATACTTACTTACTTAAGTTAGCGCTACAGTCCGGGGCGGACCTGGGCCTCAACCAACATGCGTCTCCAGCCAACTCGGTCCCTAGCTAGCTTTCTCCAGTTTCGTCCGCCAAGTTGGTTGAGGTCCTCTCCCACCTGAGTGCGGTCTTCCTCTACTGCGCCGTCCCTCGGGACTGGATTCGAAGACCTTCCGGGCTGGAGCGTTGATGTCCATCTCCTCTACATGACCGAGCCATCTAAGCCGTTTGACTTTAATTCTGCTAACAGTTCGTCGTTATATCTTCTCCTCCATTCTCCATTTATGCATACGGGACCAAAAATAACCCGAAGAATTTTTCTCTCGAAGCATCTTAAGACGCTCTCATCTTTCTTTGACAGGTCCAGGCCTCAACACATAAGAGTTATTCTTCGTTTGATTTTAACGTTGCTGTCGTTGTCTGTGTTTATAGCGGCGCCTAGGTAGACATAGCCCTTAACTAACTCGAAGTTAAAGCTGTCCATGGTGACGTTTTGTCCAAGACGTCGTTGTTCAATGTCCTTTTTTGATGACAGTCTTGCCATCTACCACTAAACCCATTTTCTTCGCTTCCGTCGCAATGCTCAAAAACGCTCCACTGACATCACGCTTTGATCTTCCAATTATGTCAATATCATCAGCGTATCCGAGTAATTGGATGGACCTTTGGAAGATTGTGCCTCTAGTGTTGACGGTTGAGTTTTGCACAATTCTTTCCAGAACGATGTTGAAGAAGTCACATGACAGTGCATCTGTCTAAAACCTTTTTTGACATCAAATGCATCGGTGAGATCTTTTCCGACCTTGATAGAGCAGCGTGCATTCTCCATCGTCATTCTGCAGAAACGGATAAGTTTGACGAAAATGCCAAAACTACATACGCGGCTTTAGAACCGATAGAGAGATGGTGGGTATAGATTTGAAGCTCCTGGGTTTTTTCCAAGATCTGCCGTAGTGTGAATATTTGGTCGATAGTGGACTTTCCTGGTCTGAATCCACACTGATAAGGACCTATCAGGTTGTTGACGAACGGCTTCCGACGTTCACATAATAAGGCAGAAAAAATCTTGTATGCAATGTTAAGGAGACTGATGCCTCTGTAGTTGGCGCAATTTAGAGGATCTCCTTTTTTATGTGTCGGGTACACTATGCTGAGATTCCACTCATCGGGCATGCTTTCTTTCGACCATATTTTGCAGATGAGTTGGTGCACGCTCCGTACCAAATCATCGCCTGCTGCTTTGAATAGTTTGGCAGCGATGCCGTTAGCTCCAGCAGCTTTGTTTGACTTTAGATATAGCTATCCTCACTTCGTCAAGGCCGGGTAGGCGGAATTGTTGATCTGCGTCGCCGAGGTTGAGTGGTTCTATCTCCCTTACAGCGGAATTCGGTTCTTCGTCGCCGTTATATAATTTGGAGAAGTGATCTTTCCATATTCTCAACATAAACTGCGGTTCTACTACCTCCTACCTCCTGTGAAGCCCCGTTTTGTATGCCTCTTGTTTCGCTGCGTGCGCTTGCCGGCGTCAAACCAGTGGTTTCGCTGTGATGGCCTTGTGAAACCTAGCACTTCAGAGGCGGCATATCTGATGGCTGCAAGGCAATGTTGCCACTGGTTTTCAATGCTTAATGCAGGCAGCATAGGACTCCTTAAGAGGTTACTAGAGACTCGATCGGAAAAGGACATGGCAGTCCCTTGCGATTGTAGCCGTCTAACGTCGAATCTTCACACAGACCGGGATATCCGTAGCCGTACCTTTGCTACAACGAGCTATCGGTCTGAGTCAATGTTGGTTCCTCGGAATTTTCGGATATCCTGTATACTGGAGAAGTTTTGTGCGGTGATCGCAATGTGGTCAATCTGGTTGATAGTTGATTGATCAGGAGATTTCCATGTCCCCTTGTGGATATTAAGATGCGTGAACTGCGTACTAGCTACCAGAACGTCTCGCCCTGCAGCGAAATCGACCAGCCTGAATCCGTTGTCGGAGGTAGTGTCGTGCAGGCTGTATCTTCCGATTATGCCACCAAAGATGTCTTCTCTTCCTAGCTTGGCATTAAAATCTCCTAAGACAATTTTAATGTCTTAGCCAGGGCACTTCTCATATGTCTTGTCCAAGAGCTCGAAGAATATGTCTTTGGTGTCTTCATCTTTCTCCTCTGTTGGGGCATGCGCGTATATTAGGCTTATGTTGGCGAATAAAGCCTTGATGCGGATTGTCATGATGCGCTCGCTCACACTGTTGAAACTCAAGACTTTTTGCCTGAGTCTAGTGCCAAACAACAAATCCACAGCCAAATAGACGCTGCCTTTGTTCCTGGTAGCAGTCGCCGTAGGATACATCACAGTCTTTTAGTTTGCGTTTGCCCGGTCCATCTCATCGCACTTCTTGGATGGCTGTAATATCTGCCTTGCAGCAGCTTAGGGCTTTCGCTAATTGTTCGGCTGCACGTGGTCTGTTAAGGGACCTAACATTCCACGTACAGATCCGAAGTTCGTTGTCCTTATTTCATCACTGTATACAATGTATACATAAGACAAGCTTTGGATAGGGATAATGTAACTCCTGTTGTGTTGCTTAATTTCTGAAAGGCAGTAGACTACGTCAATTTATTTAGGAAGATTATCCAGAGTTTTAATTTTTTATCTCATATATTCCTATGCCAATTTCTGCAAGTGTCCCTCAGGGGTGTATTTTGGGTCCACTTCTGTTTTCTATTTATGCTAATGAACTTCCATCTTTTTTTGATAACTGTGCTTGTCACATGTATGCTGATGACGTCCAACTGTATCATGTTAACCCCTTGGACTCATTGAGCATGAAGCATATAGATTAGTGAAGACCTTGAACAAATTTAAAACTGGTTCCAAAATGGTCCTATTTTGAATCCTTCAAAATCAAAAAGTGCAGTTATACTTTGAAAGAGTCTAGATCTTGTATATTTTCCGCTAATTGTGTTAGGCAATGCTCTAATTGGACATATTTAAACTAACAAACACTTCGAGGTGACTTTTAACAGTTTTTTGGCGTCTGTAGTCTCTACATACAATATGTTATGTTGTTTTTAGTGGCAAGGTCAAAAAGCAACTAAAATACTTCAATTTACCAATATCGGGAATATTAAGAGCAGCCTACTTATTTAAAATAAGGCCTTTCCAGTGTTTCAAGAAAATAGAAGTGTACCTTTTTCAAATGTCCTTATACCAATATTGACTTTTTCGAACTACTCGATGGTAGTAAAAATCATTCTAGAGTAAAAGTATTTATGCTTGAAATTCAAGGAAACTACCTTTATCCACCCCTTTTTATGAGTGGGTTGGGGAGTGCCAACTTAGCGACATACTTGTACCTCGTTGCTGTCCCATGAGTTTTCATTACTTGATTTGATTGAATTTTTTTTAATGCACTTACTTACCTGCAACCAAGAGAATATGGTAAGGTTATACACATAAATTCTAACCGATACAAATTGTGAAGCCCGGACCTATGCAGAGGTAACTTTATTATAAAGATTGCGACGATGAAGTCACCTAGGGGGTGCTTGATCAGCTAATGGTGTTATCTTATTAAGTCGAATAAAAAGGGTTATTTTATTTTCTTCTTTTCTCAATCACAGCAGTTAGGAATGAGGTGGACAGACAGGGGAAAAAGTAAAATCGGTATCCAACCATGAATTTTTTCCACTTTCAAGGAGGATAAATAACTTTTCCATTTCAATTTATTTTTTTATTTTTTAAATATTACCACTCAAAGATGTCCTGAACGAAAACGAAAACTTTCTTTTTTTGGTTTTCTTATTTGGAAAAGCAAAAAGTTTGAAGTTCGAAATGGAGTTTTTATTTCTTAAAAGCTTTGTATCTTTTAAAAATAAAATAATAGCGTGTGACTTACTTAAAGAAATGGTTTTTAGCAGACTTGTTTTTTTTTTCTTTAAATTATTTTCACAAACGAATTTCATGCTGACAAAGTTTGTACATTCGAGTGCAATTTTTTTTAGATAAAACAAGTTTCAAAAGACGAAAGAAAGATTGACCAGAATATTGGAAGCTTGGATAAAGATTGTGAATTTTATTTGTGTATATATTTAAGAAAATCAATGCTTGTTTTTGGTGCAATAAGTCAAGGGCTCTTATCAATTGTTTGATTTATGTATATAATATAATTACACATCTTTTGATTTTATTGTTTAAACTATGAAAATACTTTTTTATAATAATACTGAAGCTAACAACTGTATAAAAACACAATCTTTGAGTTTAATGTCCCAGCTAATGGACACCTTCGACATGGCAATGCTAAACAATAACCATCATTCCACGGGTTTCTACATACCATTGTTTTATTCTTAGCTGGACGATAAAAGAGAGGTTCACTCTTGCGTATACACATTTATCTTTTTTAACATAAATTTTGCTATGTTTTATGTGGAAATTACATTGTTTAGTGAATGTTTAAAAGGCATTGAACTTTTTGAAGTTGTATGACCCTAACCAACTTTTTCTTGCAAATTTGAAACAACTAGCTAAAAATACCTAGGTGACTTATAATTGTTGATTGTTCTTTGTCAAAATCAATGTAGAAGCATTAGAAATAAATAGGGTTTGAAAGGAGATGTTAAATTGATTTTGAATTTTTAAATTGTGCAGTCCACATTCGTGTTGTGCGGTTCAAGAACGAATCTTTGATCTAGCCACAATGAAATAGTTTTGTTCGAAGGTATTCTAATGAGTGGGGAAAATGCGGACAAAACCTATTTTTCTGAAAGTAGGATTTTTTTAAACAGAGAAAATGAAACCCATTTTTCAAAAATTTTCAAAAACATAATTGTAGACCAGTTCGCTCAAAGTTTAAATATCGTGAAAAAAAACTATTTCTATTGATATTATCATTGATCATTTTTTGATAATTGTGAACAAAGATCAAAAATATATTGTGAATAGCGCCTATTTACTTTTGACGTTTCAATTTCATTTACATTTTTTTAACGGACTAGGACTGGATTTTGTTTCGTGTGACGAATTTTGGTTGATTTGGATTAAAAATGTAAGTAGTTTGCAATAAATTAATGGTGCTATTTAATTTTAAGTGTTTTCTTTACGTAGGAGTAAAATTGTAAGCAACAAAAATCAGCTCGCCAGATTGGTAGAACGGATGGAAAAGAACCCAGACTTCGCTTTGCTTGCTTCAAAGTATTTTCTTCTTCAATTTCATTTTCACCGAAAAATACTTCAATAGTAGACATGCTTTTGGCTTTCGCGATCCGTAAAATATTTTATCAACAAGGAATTTGTGATTGACTGAAAATTTGATAATTAACAAATATTTTGACAACCATAATACCAAGACTGTCAATTTGAATCATTTACAATAGATCTAATTTCTGAAGAGCGTTCACAGTTTATCAAAAATTTTTATTGCTGACAACGATAATACCAATTCATCAATTTCATTGAAAAATGTCAACTAGCGTATTGATAATAATTGACAACCGTAATAGGGCTGAATGTCAATAAGTATTTTCCAATTTTTCTCGAAACGATTTTTGATATGGGTTTTAGTTTCCTATTTTATTTCCGCAGTCAGTGGGGTATGGTATTGCATGACAAGTGCAGGATATACTCCATGAATTGTTTTCTTCTATCATTTCAAAATACATTACTTTCTCAAAGATTCAGAATTTCAGCTTCTACACTTTTTTTTTCTTACTTCTTCCGGAGTTTCTTAAAAACAGGAAAATTAAAGAGGTGGTAAATGATGGGTTGAAAATGGTCGAATATTTTTCCAAATTCGTTCTTCATTTTCTTGTTGAACAAATTTTAATGGTACCAGGAATTTAAGAAATAAATGACCATCAGAAATACCTTCCAATGAAACTTCATGGATTTGGATACAGTGTATCAATTTCATATTCGTACCCCTTCAATAAAAAGTTGAAATGTTTTTGTGGCATAATTTGGAAGCAATTACAGCTTTCAATCGTCTTGGCATTGACCTTGCTGATTTTGTCAGCTGTTTCCAATGTTAATTGTGTCCACTCAAAGAGAATTTTCTCTTTAAGTTCGTTTTTGTTCTTAATAGTGTATTTGCGGATTCTGCGGTCCAGTTCGTCCCATAAATACTCTATTAGATGAATGTCTGGTGATTTTCGGGGTGTTTCCAAAACTTTTGCAAGTAAAGAGAAGCTAAATTCTATTTGCATTCTCCTTATTATCGTTATCCTGATAAAAAGTAAAGTTGTTTTCTAGACCCATTTGTGCAGCACTATCATTTTAGGTCTTTAGGATAACGATGTAGATCTTGTGATCCATAATTTCTTCAATTATGTGCCGTTTCCGAACTCCAGCTGCTGAAAAACAACCCCAAACCATCACCGACTCACCACCATGTTTAACGGTTTCTCCATTTTTTTTTTGCGGAAGGTATTCAGTATTCGGCTAACGCCAAACCATTGACTCATCTGTGAAAATGTCCGTTCTCCAGATGTCAAAGTCTTTTGCTTGGTATTATTTGGCCATTTAAGTCTTTTGGCATGACTAATGACACACTTATTTTTCGATTTTTATTTATTTCACGCACAATTATTCTCTTGTCTTGCATGTTAAAAATACGTCTTATCGTATTGCGAGGCAAGTTTTCAATCCTTTACAAACCGGTTAACAATACTTTGAACCGCTGATTTAGCTCGATTAACTAAAGATAAAATCTGCTGGTGGTATTTTACGATGAGTTCTCGAAGTTCTTTAGATGTTTCACTTGCTTTTCCCCATTGTTGTTAAATTCTGAGACAAATTGACCAAAACGCTTTTACAAATTTTAAATAACTTCAAAATAAAAAAAAAAAATTGGGTGGCGCAACAGTCCGTTTGACAACTATTGCCTAGTGACTGTCAAATCTCAACTATTCATGTTTGCGAGTACTGTTGTCAGAGATGGAAAGGACCTACAGTTTTAAGCCCAATCCGAACGGCAAATTTGAGAAAGCACTAGTGGGATATTTATAAAACCATTTTAACATTTGTCCAAATATGACTCATTTCGTTTTGAATTAATTCTATGTAAATTTCCATTATTCATGTTTATTTCCAAGATTAATTTAACAATCAATTGACGGTTGATACAGATTATCAATTGAAATGAAAATCTGTATTGTGAATTGATATAATTACTATACCATTGTGAATAATTCCATTTTTTTTATATAGTGAATATGCGACTGACAGATGTTTCTTTAAATTTTCTTGGGGAAGAGAAACGTCCAAGGAAAATTATTTAGAAAAATCTTTACATTTAAAAACAAAATGAATTCAGCTAAACTCCAAGGTAAACAATAAAATGATACTAATATTGTGGAAATGTCTAGAGTCCTCAAATCGATGAATGATTAAGCCTGTTGGGGCCACCACCAGTAGATAACTAAACTATTTTTCTGCACAGCTATTTGTTGTTCGTACTTTATGATTCTGTTAAAAACAAATAATTAACTATATCCTACTTCAATTATTAGTTATAATTATAATTTAAATGGAAGAAAAGTTGACAGCTAACCAAAAAATTGATGAACACTGTTGTTCACAATAACGATTTCAGTTCATTATCAAAAAAGACACTTCAAAAATATTCACAATAAGTCAACAATATTGGTCACAATGACATTTCATAAATTTTATTATAAAACAAAAATTATTATTAATTGATAGGAATTCTTTGCAATAAGTTTAAATTTATGATAACTTTTTCGTCTGAACTCATTTTCTTAAGAAAAGCTTTTAATAGCCTCCTCTTATTTCCAAAGTTTAACCATGCATTTAAATTAATTTAAGTTAATACGATTTTTGTAGACACACTTTTAAGATTGTTTTAAAATTAAACTTTAATGACCTTACAATAAAATTTAATGAACAAATCAAACAACTTAACGCCTCCATATCTTTCAAATCTTCATATCTAAGATTTCAAGATTAAGTACAACTAAAGTTCGCTTGAGGCAAAGAACAATTTAATTTTCGAAACATCTTTAACATTGACACACAAAAAGCAAAATGAAAACAGAAAAATAAAAAAACAAAAAACAAACAAACAAACTGTTTAAACTCGTTTACTTAACCCGATTCCAATATGTCACTCTTTTGTTACTCCAACTCGAACATGTTGGGTTTCTTTCTTCTTACACCTACACACGCATTTATTCATCCATTCATGCTCACATATAAGGTACCTATACATATGTACCTTAGAGACATTTCCAAGTAAGCCGTGTAGGTAAAATTAAATCGCACGTACTCAACTCACACTCAATTCGAAAGCATGCCATGACACAAGAGGGAATCATTATGTCCGAACGCACGTTTTGTTGCGTCTCATTTAAAAAGAAAAAAATAAAGCTTCAAAAGGTTTGGTTACCATCATAACTATCTGACTTCAATCCAAATACGCAACAACGCCCAAATGCCACATTTCTATCGAATCGAATACGTGAACATTTTACCAGAAATTCAAAAAACGTTTTTCAACTTCCATGTAAGCTGAACAGTATGTTTTTTTGTTGTTGTTGTTGTTGTTGTTAGAAAGGTTACAACGCAGCGTGATTACTTAGAAACTTACGTATGTACATACGTAAATGTGTGGTTGTGACAGTTTATTTATAATATTTTTATTTTTAAGATAATTTGTGTGTAGGTATTCGAGTTTTTATGTTATTGCAGTTATGTTACGAATTTCCAAACAAAAAAGTTGAATCGTCACGTGTATATGCATCAGGAAAAGTCAACTTTCGAAGCGGTAATAAAATAACAGTGGTGTAGAATGATTTTCAAATCAACAAAAACTTAATACCAAAGAAACAAACAATCAATTTAGATAAAAATCAATGATTAAAATGAGTAAGAAGAATAATAAACAATTACATTTTTTTCTCACATGTCAAATACTACAAATCAATTATAAATAATTTAAGGCCTTGTACATGAGAAAGAACAACGAATGGACGAACAAACGTGATTTTACACATTTCAAAAAGTCAATTTCAAACAAAAACACATTTTAATTATAAGAAACAAATTGACACTTATGTTAGGATAATAAAATTTGCATTTTGTTGTCTAAAACAAGACAATTTTGTAAAAACAATTTGGTAGTAACGAATTGAAGTGTGGTTGCTACGAACTGTCAAACTCTATTCGCGTTCCACATACCATCCACACTGCAACGAATAAGTGTTTGCGCGTAACTTAACCTCAAAATTATACCACTATAGGGTACAGAATTGCTGGAAATTTCCTTTGTATGGACTGCCATTTAAGGTTAGGGGCTCACATCTGGATTTGAATATTAACGATATTTCTTTATAGCTGAATGAGTTTTCAAAATAATTATTGCTTAAAAGGTTATGATTTAGTTGTCAGTTAACTCTTCTGGTCTCAAACTGCTCAGCCTCTGCTACTAATTTTTCTCGAATAAAGCCTTCGTGTTTTTGAATTATCTTGTAAAGCTGCTTCTTTATTTGAGCCAAGTTATTCAAATCAAATTGGATAACTTCTTTACAGCTATCGCCAATATTTTGCCACTTTGCAACCCACCAGTCCTTATTCAGCATTTCATAAAGGAGCATTTTCTTCGTCAATATATATGTGAAGCAATTGAATGTGAAGAAACTTTATAGATGTAGTCGACCTGCATCTTAATGGCTGAATCACAAACACGCTTCAACTTCGGCTTCACCTGACGTTCAGCCATAGGATTTCAATGCATGCTATCACAATGGAGCTTCGACCTCACGTTTCGTTTGACAATCGTAAGGAAAAGAACGTAATGTAACGTAATATGACTCCAAATTGAAGCTCTAGTTCAATTATCTGAACATTTGCTTTGTCTGACAGCTCAACAGCTGTAAAAAAAGTAAACAAAGAAAATATTTGCTCTTTGGACGGATGAAATAATAGAAATGTCATTCAAAGCAACCTCGAAGCAGGCTCACCGTAACGCAGACGAAGCCGAAGCTGAAGCGCGTTTGTGATTCAGCCATAAGGGTGTTTTTAAACAGTTTTGCAACCCCCGTTTCTGAATAAATTGCGTAGTAAGGTGTTCCATTTGGCAGATTAAAGAAGTCTTTTCTATGAAATTTCTTTGGAGCTTTTCTACTTCTTCAAATTCATCCGTTCCCAAACTTTTGCCGCGTATAAAAAAGACATGTTTTAACAACAACTTCAAAATTTTGTATTTGGCTGACAGTAATACATTTTGGTTTGAGAAAATATTGCTAAATGTCATATTGCGAAGACTTCGCCTTTTCAAACAGATGATTTTTGAAATCAATCGTTTTGTTCAACTTCACGCCCAAATAATTGTAATCTTTAGTGATTTCAAGACGATGGCCATTGAAGAACCAACCTTCTCTATTCAAACTGTGAGAAGATCTTGTGAAAACCATGATTTTGGATTTGTCAATATTTATTGCAAGTGCCCATGTGTTGCAATAAGTCGACAACCGATTTATCATAAGCTGCAAATTTTCTGTTGACTCTGAAAGGGTCACTAGATCTTCTGCATAGAGTAGAACATTGATTGTAGTGCCAGCTATTCGAACCCCACCAGGAAGATATTTGCCAATATCGTCAATGAACAACGCAAACAGCAAAGCACTCAAAGGGTATCCTTGTTTAACACCAGCGTTAGTATCAAATCATTGTGAGAACGTAGATCCATCCCAAACCGCTGCTTCTGTACCAGTAAACTATACATATTCCTTAATACATTTAAAAGTTAAGTGAGTTTAAAAAAAGATGAATTTCTGCTTATTTCGGGATAGGAATGCTTTGACAATTGACGTTAAAACAAATATCTGATCCACAGTACAATAGTTTTTCCTGAAACCCGCTTGAAAGTCAGTTAAAATGCTGTTATTATTAACCCACTTTTCTATTCTGTTTATTAAAACACCGCAAAATATTTTAGCCATAACATTCATAAATGATATTCCCCGATAATTTACGACTTTGTTTGGATCACCTTTCTTATGAATAGGGAAATAAAAGATTTTGGATCCATTTATTTCTTTGGCTTGATTCCAAAAATCTTTCGAATTACTGGCCAGACTTAAAGATTCAGCTTGAACATTTTCAAATTCAGCTTTTTTTTGTGCGGCATAATTGCTTGTTCTTGGAGTTTAATCCAAGGTACCATATTCTCAGTTCCTCGGTATAACAGTTTCGTAATGCTTGTAAAAGGAAAAATGATTTATTTCGGGCTTTCATACATTCTTTATCAAACTACTTTTTTTGAATTTTGTAATAAAAGCAGAAGGTTGAGCTGGTGACGAATTTCTTATACACGATATAATTTCCTTTGAAAACAACTCGATAGATCCATTAACTGAAGAAGTCTCTTAAATATGCATATCCACATTATATTGGTAGGTATTCAAGCTTTCATTCTTCCATTTATATTTGTCAATGACACGGTTGCTGTCAATTAAAACAAAAGTTTTCATCAATTTTCTGGTTAGCTGTCAATTTTTCTTTCAATTGTAAATTTGGATCGATGAAATGTTAATAGCTAAGAAATAATGTGAGTTTTGAATTAATTGAGGAACCACTAAGAAGTAGCAAAAATCAGTTGTGTAGATTGGAAGAATATTGATGTACCCTTAAAAGCCTGGTCCTCCAGAATAAACTTCAGAAAAGTTGTAGAGAGATGGGTCTAAATTCAAAAATTAGAATGGAGAAAACAGTAAACAAAATAGAAATAACATTCACTGGTGGTGGCCTAATCATGAAGCCTGATGGAGCCATCTGGATTTCAGCAATCTAGACATTTCCACAAAAACAGAATCATTTAACTCCTCATCTTCATCCAAAAAGAATTCACTTGAACTCAGAATAGTTTTTAATTTTGTTTATTTTAAAAATAATTTTTGTTGCACGTTACTCTTCCTCAATCAAAATAAAGCAAACATCCATAAGACACCCATTCAAAACATAAAAAAAATTGGAAGTATTCACAATGGCATTAAGTTATATCAATTGGCTATCCTAATACTGGTTTTTATTTCAATTGTCAAATTCTCTCAACTGTCAATCGATTTATAGCTGATTTTCGCAATAAGTGTGATTTAAACAATATTTTCGGGACTACACTTTCGTTGTTATTATTCGGACGAAACAAATCAACGTAAGGGAAACGCATGTGATGTCCAAGAGTGCAAAATTAGTCCTTTTCGTTAAGTTTCGTTCAATTCTACTCTATAAGAAAATAGCTTTCAAAAATTTATTTGTCATATGTATAAGTAATAATAACATTTACTAAAGAAGAAATGAATGGAATATGGCTATCTTGCGTTTTAGACTGAAACTAAGATAAAATGAATGGTCTTTCATTTGTGTCGCTTTCCATTTTTTTTTACCGTTATTTTGACAGATTTTACTTACTTACATATTTACTTAAGGTTGCTCTACAGTCCTGTGTGAACTAGCGCCTCGACCAATAAACTTCTCCATCTGGCTTGGTCCCTAACTAAATGCATCCAGTTTTGCGCTCCAAGTTGGTTGAGGTTACTTTCTAATTGTGCGCGTACCCTGATCCGCGGTCTTCCTATACTGCGCTGTCCTGTGGGTGTGGATTCGAAGCCTTTCCGGTTTGGAGCATTGATTTCCATGCGCTTTACGTGACCCAGCCATCCTAGTCGTTGGACTTTTACTATTCTGGCTAATTCTACATCGCTGTACAGCTCGTCGTTATATCTTCTCCTCCACTCCCTTTCGATGTATACGGGACCTTAGATCACACGAAGAACTTTTCTTTCGAAACGACCTAAGGTGCTTTCATCGACTTTTCTCGTATACCATGCTTCTGCACCGTATAGCGGGTGGGGGATGATGAGGGTCTTACATAGTGAAACTTTGGTCCCTCTGCCACAGAAAAGCCTCATTGACATCACGCTGAGTTCTTCCGATTATGTCAATGTCATTAGCATATCCTAATAATTGGACAGTCTTTTGAAATATAGTGCCAAGGGAGCTCTGGACTATTCTTTCAAGTACGATTGTAAAAAACTCGCATGACAGCGCATCACCTTGTCTAAAACCTTTTGACATCGAAATCTTCTGTTAAGTTTTTTCCAACCTTTGTGTAGCAGCGTGAATGGTTATCCTTGGATTCCATGGCTCTATACGGCTCGTCCCTGTAGATTCTGTCATATGCGGTCTTGAAATCGATGAAAAGATGGTGGGTGTCGATTTAACAGAATTGGCTCTAGTAAATGCGAATGTGTATCTCATAAATATTCTCTCGGGGCCAAGTTCGGGCAGATTGTCAAATACATGAATTCGTTTTCTAGCCGTACTACACGAATGTGGAATACTTTAACACACTCTGTCTTGCAAACCCTCTTTTTCTTTCCCAAGGGTCTATATCACTATCTTACAAAAATTTGAAAAACCCGTTTAGACAGAGGATCGACATTTTACTGCCAAAGAGGGAAGCCTAACATTACTTTTCTTGAAATGACGAAATTCTTGATATTTGCGTTAAGTGCATCGAAATTTGTCTTACATTATTTTCCTCAAAAATAAGTCAACTTTGAGCTTATACTGTCCTTATATGTGCCTGGGCAGTACTGTGTTGAGCATAACTGATATAAGGTTGCTCTGATGGTGATGGTAATAGATCCACAAAACCCTAAAACACCATCTGCACATAGGTACCCATAAACACCCATCTTAACAAAAAAGAACCCCATTTACTTGTTACAAAATGTCAACATACATATAAAAATGAATATGACAATTTGAAGTATTGTTGCAGTTGTTGGACTCATTGGTTAAAGCTACATGTGTTGTTGTGGTAAGTCTTTTTCGCTGTGATGGTTCTGGCTTTGGCTTTGGCTGGGTGGCTGCTGACGCTTGGCTAGGTAATTGTTTAACATGTAGGATCCACAGTGTAGTAGTTGGTGTTCGACCAGTGAACTGTCATAAATAAGAAAAAGAAATCAAATGAGAGTTTTAGTGTGAGTGTGTGGCAAAAGAGGTATATACAGCTATGTCCCAAAAAATAGGAACATTTGATTTATACGTCAAAAACAAAGCAATACATTTCGACAATAACTGTCATTTAATTTTATTTGCCCATGTTCCCAATTTCGATCGAAAGTGAATTAAGTCATTTTTCAATTTCACGTAAAATGAAATTGCATATTTCCAATTCGATAGATTTCGAAAGCTTCGAAATTGTTTCGAACTGTCAAAACTGAAGGATCCTCCATTTTTATTTTGTTTTTAAAGTAAAATGTTTGCTATTGTTAAGATTGATGCCATGTAATATCAATTTTAAGTGAAAAAAGGAAGCAGAATTTAAGAAGACGAATTTTGCGAGACAAATCAAATATATTGGATTTGCCTGACAGAAGATACATGTGTAAAAATTATGTAGAATTGTACTGATAAATAAAGTAAATTCTTCATTTCCTCTTTTAAGCTTTCATTGTAATTTTAGATTAAGCAAAGACGCCTTTTTATATGTTCCAAGAGAAATATAAACTTTTATAATACCTTAATCGATTTCTTCAATTCAAAAACTTGCTGAAATCCTCCGATTTCTAACACAAGGAAGCTATCAAAGATCAATTCACAGAAATAAAAAAAATTTATTTGAATGTGTTCTTAAAATGGAACAAACCGAAATACAGAACATCTATTTCCATGTTCGAAAATCCAGTTCACAATAATGAATGGTGAAACACCCAATTCACTTTCGCAAAGTGTATTCACAATAAGTGAAATGCAGAAAATGAGCATTAGTTAAACAATTCTTATTTCAATAAATTCTACTTTTGATCCGACATTGACATTTTTCTTGAACAGTAAAGTTTGACATATCAGTGATAAATCTACAAATAAACGTTTTTTTAAGAAGTCTTATGTCTATTCTATTTAATTTTGACTTTAGGATGTTTTTTTAAGGGCAGTATTTTGCTGCACGTATTTTTGTGTATTGTATTTAAAGAACTCTTGGCCAATATACGAAATTTGTCTCCAAGTGTTCCTATTGTTTTGACCATAGCTGTGCATACAAACTTACGAGTCTGCACAGAAACAACCGGCTGTGTTCACTATGTAAAAGGAACACAACAATAACTAGAAAAAAAACTACCGTTATGAAGCAACTGGATTTTTCAACTTCTCTTGTTTGAATTTCCAGTTTTTTTTTTCTCATTTTTGTTCTGTCTTCATCACTTCTTCCATCATCAACATATCGTTATCGTCATATCTCTTTCTCTGGATGTCGCTATACATAATGGACGAAGCTTGTTGCTATGGTAGATAGGTTGGTAGGTGATGAGTGATGAGAGTGATGACGATAAAATGTACGTTTAAACTGATTTGGTTATAACGCGCGATGGAAAAGACGAGCCATATAGTTTCCAAATGGATTTTCAATTCCATTATCTTGTGGTTAAGTTTAATACAAAAAATAAGAGAGACACAAACAACATGGAAACAGCTGATTCGAGTTGAAAAAGTAGGTCAAAAATAATATGGAATGGATTCTTCTCTGAACACAGTCATTGGTAAATGGTATATTTGCCACAAAACAAAAACAACAAATCGAACAAATCGATGGACAGTAGACAGTAGTTTTATATTTTCGTATTGATATAGTTTTTGGAGCGACTAGCGCAACAGCCATCTGGTGCTGATGGTCTATATCTTGACGTCATTAATTGGACCAAATAAAATTGGTATCTGCTGAAAGAAGGTTAATATGGGCGCCATTTAAAAGACTTCATCACTGCAATAGTGTGATCGTGAGTTTGATTTCTCGTTTAATGGGTAACATAGTGTAGTGATGTTGTCTTTAAAGAGGGCGTTTTAAAACTGCTAAAAACTTTCAAATGATTGTAAAATAATTGAAACTAGAAGATAGGCATATGATAGCAAAGTAAGTAATTGTTTAACCCTGATTAGGAAGGCATAGGTTTTAAGTTTTAACAGTTTTTTTTTTGGAAAATATTTTATAACCAGCTTTTTCAATGAGAGCTTGTCAACTTTTGTTTTTAAATAAAACCCAAACTTCTTGTGTTAATGGTTTAAAGAAGTAGGTACAATTAAAATGTTGTATGTGGAACTTGAAGTTGTTGTTATACCACGGGCATGTTTGCGACGATCGACTGTTTGAACCAATTTCTTGACGGATCGTTAACATGTATGACTGGTTAAAGATAGTTATCATTGGTTTTTATCGTTGAAATCATTTTATTGAAATTTGTCTGACAGGTTGATTTGAAAGTTATTGAAAAAAATGTGTAAATGAAATTTGAATAAACATTATTTTTGACTTTGCAAATGAATAGAATTGGAGCAAAAATCAGAGTAAATAATTCGAATTAATTTCACTGGTCAACAAAAAAATATCTTTTTTTTGCCGTTGTTCGCCACTACTTTTTTGTATACCTTAGCTAATGGGTGGTCAAGATATGTAAAACAAAATGGGTGGTTTTTCTTGTCTTGCACGTTAGGACACCTCGTTTTAATTTCTCGCACATCATTGCAATAGGTGAGACCACTTTCTTCTGCGAAAAAGTAAACAAATTCAGCAACGCGTTGCCTATAAACAGATATCTGTGTACTAGAGTGAAGTAAATTCCATTGCTGAAGTCTAAAACATTAGAGTTCAGCTTGAACTTTAGATAGACTTAGGTCTCTGACCAAATCATTTAGTTCTGTTCCCTGCTTTTGAGGTTGCGGTAGTGGACACTGTTCACTGTAAGGAAGAGGTTTTGTTACGGATTCTACAGCAGAATACACAATTTTATCTCTTGCCTTGTACGAATATCCCTTCAGTTTAGTCAGACAGAAATAACAGTCAGTTGCGTGATCTTTTTGTTCCCTCCAAATAACAGGTTTAGAAAATGGCACCATCCTCTTAAATAGCGTACACACCTTAGACAAAAATAACTTGGTACCCAAGGTTTGTTATATACTTTTGTCTCGAAAGCATATAAATCTTTTGTCTTCACTAGATTACATATATTGAACACCTGATAATGTGGTCGGGGTTCTTGAATTTCGAGGGCGTTAATAAGAAGTTTTCAGAGTTGGTTGCACCCAGCCACTTCTTAATTTACTTTTTACATGAATCTTAAAATCGAATCCCTTATTCGGGATTCGAGTTGTCTGCAGAATCTATAGCAATATCAATGGTTTCAACAATACTATCGGGTTCTTCTGCTACCAATTCAGGGATTTCCACTTTATACTTGATACAAATATTGTGCAAAGCTGCACATACACTTATGATTTGCGTTGCCTTTTGGGAAGTGTAGTGTAGTTCTCGTGCTAGATGTTGCATCTAAATCGGCTTTTTAACAAGCCAATCATTCGATCAATGAAAATGCGACCCTTAGCATGCTTCCTGTTGAAATTTGCCCGAACTGAACTTTCTTCGACATTGCGGTACGGTGTCATTAAATACGGTGATAGAGGATACCCTTCGTCTTCTATAACATGTGCGTAGAGATACAATATAATTACAAATTAACATGAATCATAATTTTTACCAAGAATCCGAAAGTCAGTACGGCTACTATGCTAGTCCTTCTCTAATTTTGCTTTCAACAAGGACATATTCCATATATTGGCATCGTGTGACGATCCTGGATTTTTCGCATTAATATACCTAACGCACATTAAGTGGTCACACACCTTTAACAGAACTGGAAGTTATTAGTATACCTACTGAAATGAAGGAAAGCTTACAAGCATAGTATTGATGCTATATAATCCTTTCCTGTTGTAGTATGTCTAAGATCTTTATTCGGCCCAACAATTTTGATATGAGTCCCGTCGATAGCACCAATAACATTTGGAATACTGCTCTTTTGAAAAAGTATACCTGGCCTGGCGTTCTTCTTCTTGTGAATAGTTAAATTTTATCCATTTGGGACAAATATTTGTTTCCAAGACATTTAAAACTTCTTTCAAAACAACTGAAACCGTTGGTTGCGCCATACCAATGTTAAAATCGTTCCCAACACTCAACTGGTAGCTTCTTTGCGCAAGAAATCTTAAGACAGCTGCAAATTTTAATATGTTTGGGATGGATTGTTGTCTTTTCGTTGGTTTTAACTTGTCCTTCATATCTAAAAATACATTAAGGAAGGCTTCTTTCGAAAGTCTAAAGTTTTGAATGAATGTAAAATCGAGCCAAATTAGATGTTGTAATGTAACGAAAAAAGATCTTTTATCTTTTAACACACATATGTTTAGACAAATCCATCGGGTTTGAAGCATCGCGTAGTTTTCTTCGAATCTTTGCTTTTCTTCTTCAATTATTTCATTTTCACCGAAAAATAGTTCAATAGTACACATGTTTTTGGCTTTCGCGATTCGTAAAATATTTTATCAACAAGGAATTTGTGATTGACTGAAAATTTGATAATCAACAAATATTTTGACAACCATAATACCAAGACTGTCAATTTGAAACATTTAGAATAGGTCCAATTTCTGAAGAGCGTTCACATTTTATCAAAAATTTTGATTGCTGACAACGATAATACCAATTCATCAATTTAATTGAAAAATGTCAACTAGCGTATTGATAATTGACAACCGTAATAGGGCTGTTAGTTTTGGTATTATGATTAATAGTGATGACTTACCCTCAAATTTTTGACATATTTACAAAACAAAATTTTTTCGGACATATCGATGTAATAGAAAATTTTTATTATTTTTCTGTTAATACATGAACATTAGGGATACTGAAAATTTATATTTGGACAAACGGCAAAAATTCGTGTTGACCAGTATTTTTGGACATATGTACATATAATGATCTGTTTAGGAAAATGAATTTTATTCAGGGAAATATAACATTTTCTAAGGAGCAAAATATTCTTTTAAACATATTTCCAGATTGTTTGTAATAACAGCTACATATAAATGGCCCAATGCGGACGGAAAAAGTAGCTTTTTCTTGTTTGATATAAAAACTGAGCTACACTTAATTAGCTTATCAAATTATTTACTTACTAAGATCCTCAGACCTGTTAAGGCCGTTGGGAACCCCTTAAGGCCAAGTAAAATAAGACTTTAAATAAATAAATTGGGTGGCGCAACAGTCCGTTGAGAACTAGGGTCTAGTGACTAACAACTCTCAACCATTCCTGTGTGCGTGTAATGTTGTCAGGGATGGAGAGGGCCTACAATTTTAAGCCAAATCCGAACGGCTAATTTGAGAAAGCATTTTTCATGAAAAGAATTACTCTTGGAGGATTTTTCAATTTCTCTCAAGAGGCAGTACCCGTGAAAAAACTTATGGCACATGCAGGGGTCAAGTCCAAGACCTTTGGCATGACAGTCCAATGCACTAGCTATCATAGCACTAAGTTATTGACTAATTATTTTAATGGCATCATCATTTGTCGGCTCGGTTTTTTTTAAACGATTAGGGAACCTTAACTTTGTTTCGGCCCCTTTAACACTGGAGTACACGCGCCCTATTTTTATACACCAAGGCACGCGTGGCCTACTTTTTCCATCTAAATAATTGTCAAGTAAAAATCAAAATCTGCTCTAAAATACATATGTTCCTACATATTATGTATTCGTATAACTTAGCAATGGTAGGCTGACCAGGCGTCCTTTTCATTAAGGACAAAACCTACCTACAAAACTTTTGTCCGGTGACTTTTTTTTTTTTTGAAAAAGCGATTTGTCCTTTTTTCGGTTTTCTCTCATTTTTTCGATTTATATTCAAAAATAATTTAGAAGATTTTTCATCACAAACTGATAAAGTTAAAGAAATGAAGTTTTGAACAGTGAACAAGATTTAATTGAGGTTTATACTAGTTGATTCTCTAGGTGAATTTAATTGCTTTATTTGGATGAATTTTAACAAAGTTCCGGGATAACACGATATCCAAAATTCTTTGCTCTATTTGGAAGAAAATGGCGTTAACATAAATGAAAATAAATTATTTGAGCAATTTTGCAAATTTTAAAACGTTTTTGGAACAAGAAATAAAAATATAAATTTTATAAACCCACCTATTCACGAGAAATGTGTAAATCATTTAAAAAAAATGTGTAGTCTTAAATTATATAGTGAACTTTTGATGATAACCCAGTTTGTATTCGCGATTCCTGCTTATAATGCTATTGTTGAGCGCATCGCATGTTTTCATTAATAAACAGTCAATGGACTGAGGAACGCAATAGATTAAAAATAGAAAACGTCAATTCTATTTTGTAAACATAATTTTAAAAATATTTCATGTTCTGAGTTTTATAGTTATATTTTGCAAAATCCCGAAACTTTGAATAAAATAACGTCTAATGATATCACTGAGCAGACAAAGTATAAGCTCTACAATTGGAGTAATAACGGGAAACTGCCTCATAGGTAGACATGCTCTGAGGCTAGGGGTCTACACAAATGACTTCTGTAGAAGCTGCATGGACGAGGAGGAAGAGGAAACAGTCCAACACCTTCTATGTACATGTCCAGCACTCTCCATTAGAAGGAATTACTTTCTCGGTAATCCCTTCTTCGATAATACCAGTGAACTGGCAACTATTGACGCAAAACGTCTCTCTAACTTTATTAAAAGTACAAAATGGTTTGTTTAAATTCATTACTCTCCCATGAGTAACCTCATTAGTGGTATCACAATGGACCCTTGAGGTCTACGTGTGTCAATGATATCTGGACAGCCACTCCAACCTAACCTAACCTACGTCTAATGACAAATACAACCAAAATTGAAGTTGAAAATCATAAGAAAAAAAAACATGATAAAATGTTTTTCCTTACCTAATTCTAGTTCCATGAAAATACGGTGCTAATTAAACCTGAATAATTTTCTTATATCCTTATATCGATACTTTTATTATATTTTATATTATGATTTTTTTAACTGTTACTTTTTTTTAAGAATTAAATATTTTGTTTTGTTTTATTCAAATAAACTATAAAATAATTTAACATCTGTTTTTCTTTTGAGATTTTTTAAGTGGCCTCTTTTCCTTGACTCTATATATCTGGTCACCCTAAGCCATAGTTCACTTAAACACGAACTTATTTTACAATTTCACATTTTTAAAATGTTCTAATTTATCAATGCTTGAGAAGTAAATGCGTACACTGAAAATGTCAATTGATGTTTTTTCACACTTAAATCCCAGTAAATCTAAAACTCCTTGACAGGATGGCATGCTTCCAATCACAGTTCAAATTCAAGAAGGTTGAATTTCTAACCGGAATCTAATCTGCAACTACTCCAATATAAATAATTTCTGCAAACAAATGTTAACTTAAAAAAAAATAATGTTTTTAGAGCCTAAAACTTTGAGAAACATAAAGCTAAATGTTTGCACTTTGTTTCGAAAATGTTTGGCTCTTAACCCTAGAAAGATAACCATATTTCATAGGCCATAAGTGATACACATGATTTGTACGTCCAATCGACGTAGGTTATCTTTCTAGGGTTAATAAAAGCAGTAAAACCATTAACAGTTTAAACTTAATACATACTCGCTTTCATCTATAGGAAGGTCCATCAGTTTACCCCTGAGGTTAATTACGGTCGTACTGTAAAGTAAAGAGATTTGTTCTTCAACCGTACTACGCGAATGTTGACTACTTTACTTCGCTCTGTTTTTCTCTATCATTGCCAACTTCAAGAATTCAAAACCAATAAACATCGTTTCCTCTTCAAATTAAAATCTTTATTCAATAAAAGCAAATTTTTGACATTAAACATAGATTCATTTATGAATTTTTTTGGGAGTTTTGAGATCATCATCTTCATATAATTAAGTTTAACTTCAAGTCTTCTTCTTCTTCATGTGGTACCCGTGGCATGATGGTTAGTGCGTTGGACTGTCATGCTAGAGGTCTTGGGTTCGATCCCTGCCTATGCCATCTAAAGTCTTTTCACGGGTACTGCCTCTTGCGAGGATTTGACTCTCCAAGAGTAACTATTGTCATGAAAAAGTGCTTTCTCAAAATTAGCCGTTCGGAGTCGGCATATAAACTGTAGGTCCCCTCCATTCCTGACAACATTACTCGCACACAGGAATGGTTGAGAGTTGTAAGTCACTAGGCCTTGGTTCTCAACGGACTGTCGCGCCACCCAATTTATTATTTAACTTCAAGTCTTCTAGTTTGCCTTAAAATTTTGGAAATATGAATTTATCTCGTCGACAATTTTTGTATCTTAAAATAAGACTGAAACATGTCTTGTGTGGGGCCTAAAAATAATCATCACAATAAATACTCTTATAACAAAGAATATATTCCCTAAAATAATAGCTTGTTTCTTTGTGATGTGATAACAAATCATTCTATAAAAGAATATAAAATTACTTAGATACTCTACCCACATACAAAATGTAATGTTTTGTTTTTTTTTTTGTTATCAAAAAAAGGTGTTTCTATAAAAATGTACTCAATTCATCGACCTCAAAAACAGCGCAACCTTGATATCATTTTTATTCCATTCTAAAGCTTTTTTCCTTCCATGCATATGTTCATTCAATATAATATCTGCATGTATTAAAAGAAATTAAATTTATAATTAACCTTATCATTTTTCGATTAAATGCAGCTGCAGCTGTCAATTGATTGATGTCAACATTTCTAATCGCTACTAAAAATTTTCCAACCTCCTCCTCTATCTATGCACCTCAACTCAACTTTCCATTTTGCAAAAAGAAAAATTATTCTGTTGCATTTTATTTTGTTGTTGTTTTCCTCAAAATCAAAACTTTTTTTTATTGACTTAAGTAAACTTGGAGCTCATATAAAAAAGTACTTACCAATGTTTGATGAATGCCTTCAGCAAACAACTCAAACCGCCTACACCACTAACTTGTGTACTCATAGAATCGTACATTCGTGTTTATCATCTGGCGATAAATTAATTTTTATTTTTAAATTATTTATTTTTTAAAAATCTCTCTGTACAAAAAATAAATGTATAAAAACAAACATACCTGCAAAAATATGCATTTAACATTTAATTAAGACAAAATAAGCAAAAGAAAGAGAAATTAAAAGCACTCAGACTTTCAGAGCTGAGTTTTCCCTCAAATGAAAGTATTGTACATATATTTCCCATAATAATAAACATATGTAATTATGTACATAGGTAAGTGCTTTTGGTGGTGCGAATCAGATGCGGTTTTACTGTTTGATTAGTGTGTACAAAATTGATTTAATTTACCACTTATCACCAGTTGAGCGGCCGGCTTCAATGCTGCACTCAATTATTGCTCTCTATGAGTACATTATATACCTTCTCTTATTTATCTCTTCTTGTTTTTTTCTTCTTTCCGTTGCTATAGAGGAGCTAGATAATGTCAAAGTATATAGAGGTCAATTAAAGGACATCATCTCTACTCTCAAATATCACACAAAGCAAATCAATAAACTTTGTATGGATAGTGGCGCCCAACGCTTGACTTCAAGAGTGTCAACACACTGTACTATGCATATACAGTTCTTCAACCATGATAATACAGTGCTGTAGCTGTTTAGTTCTCTTCTTATGTTCCATTGTGCCCCTGTTACATTATAACACAACCAACCTACTATTGAACTCTATCTGCACTCGAGTTTGTAGTATATAATGCTGAGTTGACACTGTTGAGTGTTAATTGAATTTTGCAGCTTTTTTTTTGGTTGAAGGAGGTACGTGATGTGTGACGTTTTGTAGCGGCCGCGCGGTTTCTACTAAGTACATACATAGTGTATTCTTTGTATAGTGGGATATTTTATATCAAGTTTTGACCAAAAAAAGAGCTCTGATGCATGAAGTTGTTTGATTTACATGACAAACCTTAAGCTAAGTACAGACGATTTTTAGATCTTGTAATGTTGTAAGATCTTTCAGTGCTCTGACCATAACGACAAATTTTATGTTCAAACGGTTGGTGGATTTTGTCCCAAAGTCTAATATTTTCATTGACAGATGGTTAGCTCACGATTGCCTGACGTATGACGTTTTAAAAATATTGTTAGGTTGAAAAATGACAGTTTACACTAATCGAATTTTCTGTTCAAAGGGTTAGTAGATTTTGTCATAATAGTCTTACAATTTCATTCATTCGCTGACAGTTGACGTTTTGAAAATATTATCATGTTGAAGATCTTTCAGTGGTCTGAAAATGACAAATTTTCTGTTCAAACTGTTGGTAGATTTTGTCCCAAAGTCTTACAATTTCATTGACAGATAGTTAGCTGACAAATCGCTGACAGAAAACGTTTTCAAAATATTGGCAGGTTGTAAAATGTCAGTTTACACTAATGGAAAAGTGATTGGTCCAAAATTGATTGTAATTGTTTTAAGTGCTCTGACAATAGCTGACAATTTTCTGTTCAAACCAGATATTGTCCAAAAGTCTTACCATTTCATTGACAGATGGTAAGCTGACAATTCGCTGACAGATAACATTTTGAAAGTTATGTCATCTTTAAAAATGACAGTTCACACTGATCTAAAAGTGATCGCTCCAAAAATGATTGTGATTGTCAGATCTTACAATATTGGTTTAAGTGATCTGACAATAGCTGACAATGACAAATTTTCTCTTCTGTTGCTGATTTTGTCATAAAGTCTTACAATTTAATTGATAAATGGTTGGTTTACGATTGCCTGACAGATGAGTTTTTAAAAATATTGACAGGTTGAAAAATGTCAGTTTACACTGATCGAAAAATGATCGGTCCAAAAATGATTGTGATTGTCAGATCTTATTATATTGTTTTTAATGCTGACAATGACAAATTTTCTGTTCAAAAGTGTTGGAAGATTTTATCCCAAAGCCCTACAATTTTGACAGATGGTTGGCTTACAATTCTCTGACAGTTGACGTTTTGAAAATATTGTCATGTTGGAAAATGTAAGTTCACACTGATCGGGAAGTGATCGGTCCAAAAATAATTGTAATTGTCAGATTTTACAATATTATTTGGTAGATTTTGTGCCAAAACCTTACAATTTTGACAGATGATTGGCTTACAATTCTCTGACAGTTGACGTCTTAAAAACATTTATAGGTTGAAAACTGTAAGTTCGAAAGTGATCATGTTTGTGAAAATAATTTTTAATAAAAATGGCAAACATTGCAATTGAAATTATTTTAACATCTTATGTGTTAGAAGACAGCGAGGACAATGAATTGTCAAATATCTTTTCCGGGTTCCTGATTCCACAATCAGGTTCACTTTTCCAAAGTGAAGAGATCTCTTGTCACATGGCTTCCTTTAACAGATTGTATTTTGCACATTCAGAATCTCAAGAATTTGTTCACGTCTCGATTTTTAATCATCATCATCATTAAGCACTTCAAATATTCCTGCTTCATTTTCCGTTATAATTAAACAAAAAACTCAAATTATTGACAACTTAAAAACCAAAAACTATTACGATATTGCGTTCGTGTAGAAGTTTTATTAATTGGGTTTATTTTGTGAAGAAATTGTCAGCATTCGTCAGTTGCCATATCTAAATACATCTTACAATTTCAAACGTGTATGACAAAGCCCAGATTTTCTGACAGTTATAAGAAAAACTTTAGTTCAAAGAGTACCCGAAGATTTTGGCATTGTTGACAATATTGTCAGATAAATTTGTATTTTCAAAAAATTTGAGACAGTTTTATCATTGACAAATCTAAAAATATATTTAGATCTGACAGGCTGGACTTTCTTCAATGTCAGACTTTCATTTTTAATTTCCATCAATTTTCATCAATTTTTTTCAATTGACAATTATCACTGACAGATCTGAAAATATTATAAGGTCTGACAGCTGTCCGAACTTTAAACTGTCATTTTCACTTTCACTAAAATCTGACAGTTGTCCGAATTTTCTCAAATGTCAAACTGTCATTTTCACTTTCTATCAATTTTCTGAAAAAAAGTAAAATAAAACATCCGCATGATTTCAAATATTGACAATTATCACTGACAGATCTGAAAATATTATAAGATCTGACAATCGTCTGAACTTTCTTAAATGTCAAACTGTCATTTTAACTTTCTATCAATTTTCTGAAAAACATAAAATAAAACATCCGCATGATTTCAAATATTGCCTCTCCTGAAATAATGTCAAAAAGTTTGAATTGAAGTTGACAAAATTGGCCACCTTTTTGGCACAAATTATCCTATGTACGCCGCTGCGCCTTGCAGTTGCAATATTATGCAACAACTCAAGCGAGGGTCATTGGTTTGGAACTCTCATACGACATGCATGTATGCTCACAGCAAATACTTACAAAAACTACAAAGCTGCGTGTGCATTACCCGCGCATAGTATTTCTAAATAAATAGTAAAAGTGCACACAAATAATAAAGGCATGTGCAGTACACTTGCCTCCCGCTGCGCTAGTTGATGTCTCTAGTCGTCGTCGTCTGTGAAAATGTTTGTCCTCCATTTGCAATGAAAACAAAAGTTTTTGGCCTCTTCTCCTACTGCATCAGCTGCAGCAGCAGAAGGCAGCGCACCGCAGATACTATACACATATACCTACTATAATTTTTGACTGATGACAGTTTTTGTAAATGGCGGCGAATAGCGGTAGAATAGTGATGTCTCTGATGATGTTGATAATTTATAAAAAGTATTTTGACAGTTGAATGACGTTTTTCCGTGTGAGAAATTCTCCGACATTTATATACGGACGAATGACGTTTGTGATGTCATTTTTATAGCATTTAGCTTTAGTACTTCAGTTTGTTTTACCTCAAAAAGCAGCAACAATAACAAATCTGTACTCGATTTGAAATTACAACAAATCAAGAGATTACAATCGTTGTGCAAGTACATAGGTGACTGCTGTTTAGATGTAATAATATTATTGACAGTGTAGCCATTACCCAAGGCCAATAGCAGAGTTCTAAGTTTAAATCGCATTGCATGAGAATTAAGGGGAGGTTACATGCGGGAGGACGAGTAGTGCGCCTTGTGTTATGTTCACATGGGTTGGGTTTGTTTATTTTTAGTTCAGTTGTTTTTTTTATTTTTAATTGATAAGCTGAATGATACTTTTTGTTTATTGTTTTCGCTGTTTTTTTATTTTATAAGGTATGTATTTTTTTAACCTTTGAAACGTGTGCTTTTGTTAGGAATTGAATCAATTTCTGTACCTAGATTAAATATGGAGCATATTGATGAGATTTTAAGTATAGATTTTGTAAATAAAAGCTTCATTGAAATTAGACCGGTCTGGGCAAAGTTGTGTTCCGTATATGTAATTTAAAAATCGTGACGTTTTTGAAGGCAGCAAGTTATATTTACAAACAAGTTAAGTTGAAAACATACTTTGACGTTTGTTCATATTTTGATTGTTGGCAAATATATAAAAATAACAAAGCCATTAAAATACTGCACAATGTAACTATAAACCATTAACTATATTGCAGGTTGGATGTGTATTTAAATGGAAGTAACACTGCGACATGACATAATTTGTTGTTAATATTTATATTTTTCATATTTTTGAATGACAGTCACGGTATTTACCAATGATTTGAAGGAAGAGGAGTGGCAACAAAACTGTCATTTTATTTATTATTTATTTATTCATGCCAATGTAAACGTGTTTGATATGATTAATTAAGTTCCGTTTAAACTTTGACATATGAATACTAAAGTTTCGCCTTATGATGTTCGAATTGAAGTAAGACTATTTTTTATAGATAGATGTTCAAACTGGGCTGGGAAATTCTTTTAGAAATTTCATATCATACATTTAATCAGAGATTGGTATATACAAATTTGATTTGAAGGAACTGTCAAAGTTGAGTTGGTCGAAAGATTTGAATTCCCATGTAATAAAGGTCTTATATAGTAATGATGCGTATACTGCTTTATAAGTGAAGTTGGTTGTAAGTGTTGAACTTCATAAACAAACAAATTAGTTATGAAAATGGAACCGTCCTGTGACAAAGCCTTACTAAAATTTATTGACTTGACATTAGGAAAAGAACTGTTAGGTATTTTGATTAATCTTATATTCCGATGATGCAATAACAACACCAAAAAAGGAGTTAAATTCATTGTGGTGGTCTGGGATTTTGACGTATTTGTTTAGCTTTCAAAAAGATTACTGCTCTTAAATATTCCTCTGTTCTGAAAATAATCATCAGTTAATTTTCTAAAATTTTGAAAAAAAAATTCATCCACATTGTTCCAGTAATATTTAAAACTGTTTCCTGTATTGAAAAAAAGCAATTTAAAATTTGTGTAAGCTTTCCTCTGGACGTCTTTTTCAATATTTGATGAATGCACTGGAAGTTTCCATAAAAATCATTGGCATAGGTTCGATTTGTGGAATTGACCATTTTGACATTTCTTGAAGTTTCAATTTTCCTAGAATAAAAAGCAAAGAATTTTAGAGAGATATTTCCGTGTGCGTGTGTATGTGCGTTTGGACGTCCGTACGTTCGGGATACCACAAGAACCAGTGGAAATTTTGTTATTAATATTTTGTTAGTCTTAGAAAAGTCGACAGACGGTCAAGGATCGGAAGTTTTCAATGTTGGTTGCATTCCAGCCTCTTTTTATTTTGGGTTTTTGAGGTTGTCTTATTACCTCCGATTATTTTTGAATGTGTTGCAATATGCAATATGGAATTATTGAATATATAGAATTTAATACAGATTTCAAAAAGAACTTTGAAAAGGACAGGCGATAGAACTTTAACCGAAACTGTTACATCGCTCGAACATTGACGTAATGTTTCGTGTTTCTCGTATTTTACCAATATTTTTATAAGCATTTTACACTCAATCTCAATTTCGGACGTCCTGAGAGGTTAAGAGATTGTTTTTAAGCCGAACATCAAAAATGTGGAAGACCTTATAAATGCTATCCCTCCATGTTAATATTCATAACTTTAAAATTAATGCAAATCAATATCTCCTCTTAAATACTTTTATTATTTTCCTAAACTTTAGTTAGTTATGACTTTGACATTGTACTAGATTTTAACTTTGAACGTTTTCTGCTTAATTTTGCTTGTATGTTTGGATAAATGTTTTAAAACTCTTTCACCGCTCGAACATCGACGCAATGTTTCTTGTCTCTCGTATTTTAACAACATTTGTATAAGCAGTTTATACTCAAACTGATTTCGGAAGTCCTGAGAGGTTAAGAGATTCCTTTTAAGCCGAACATCAAGAATGTGGAATACCTTATCAAATTCTGTTTTTCATTCCTATGTTCATATTCTAAACTTTAATATTAATGTGCATCGATATCTCCTCTAGGTTAGGTTAAAGTGGCTGTCCATGATGGAATCGGACACACTTAGGCCAGTTTAATGGGTCATTGTGATACCACATGAATCTTGAGGTTTCATCCTAAGTTCAATGGAACCAGTTTGAGTCCTTCACGAAACGTACGAGGCTGATTTTGCAAATATGATTTAGATCCTTAAAGAAGAACTCTCGTAAATAATTCTTGCGTTTTTGAGCTGAGCAGGGCATGTGCAGAAAAGGTGAAGAACTGTTTCCTCCTCTTCCATACAGCTTCTGCAAAAGTCATTTGAAAAAACGCCTAGCCGCGTGGGGCGCATCGTCACTCTCTGTTGGGAGAGAAAAGGACGTCCTAGGCCTTCCCACCGCGAGTTCACCTTCGATTGTTGTCGGAGGCCAGTTATCCGCGATAGCTTCATCTTTTTTGTATACTCGAATTTTGATGGATTCGAAACCATAATTCATCGAGCCATTGGCCAGGGCTAGAGAAGCCAAGGATTCTTTATTGAGTACCGTAATGGCACTCCTATGAAGACCATTCACTTCCTCGAGCTTGGCTTCCTCCAATTATGCGTCGGTAGGGATGAATTAGAAACCTCGATCATCTCGAAAATGTCCTCGATACCAGGAGGTTTGATTGGAAATGTCTTCCTTAGCTACAACCTCGAGTTTCGCACCTGCCAATCGCCAAAAACCATGAGTGTGACATGACCTTGATGCCGACCCCCATCGCTTATGGAAGGAAGTGGTCCTGGAAGCTCTCTCAAAATGCTTAAAATGCCACCCAAAAGCTTTACCTTGCCCAGCTACCAACGATCAGCTGTTATTGTGCCATCATCATCGCTCCTGTCAATTCCGCAACCACGACTTTGCCTTTGGCGACGTTCCTAAAACCGGCTTGTTTTCTGATGGAATTGAGCTGAGTGCTGGTGTTGTGAACACAAGGCCGTTTTGGTGTCGGTATGGCCCCTTCAAGAGACCTTTCTCTTTTAGACGTGAAGTCTTTCCCGGTCCTGTTGCAGCAGCAAGAACACTGTTTTCCCATTCAAAGCGAGAGGTTTGCTGCGGTGTCCTTTCAGCCTCCAAAGATTCACCAGAGGCCTTTAGAATTCTCGCAGCTTGCCGCTTTTCGAATGTTTCTCCTTTCCATTTCTGGATGTTCTCAATGAAGCAGTGGTAGAGCCATTCTTCACAACTCTGCCACTACTGGAATTAGCTACCTTCCTACTCTCGTTGCTGACAAACAATATAAGAGGGTCCATGGATTGCCACTACTCCTTTCTCTGTGTTGGCCTCTCTCCTCTTAAATACTTTCTTATTTTCCTTAAGTGTTTTGTTATAATTCCATTGGTTATGTAGAACTTATACTAAATGACTTTGAAATTGTACTAGATTTTAACTTTGTACGTTTCCTGCTTAATTTTGTTTCTATGTTTGGATAAATCCATCCATCATGGATCTAATTTCATGACCTAAGTAATTTGGTAGTCATCGCCAGTTAGACCGCCAGTTACTATGCATAACATAGTTATCACCTGTGTGATTATCTTCAAAGTCAAATTATTGTAAATGGTAAAAGTCGTGAGAATGTTTAACAAATAAACATAAACATCTTTACAATCGATACACATTCCCTCATAAAATATGAATGTTAATTTCGATTGCCAAACCGACCGAGACCAAGACCATGAAGAAGTGATGTTTTGATGATGATATCGCATGTTTTGCCTTTTTTTTATTTTATATCTTTTCAACAAAATACATTCACGAACCTATTTTCTCAAATAAAAATTGTTGTCTATTGTTCAATATAATGTGAAGTATTTTTTTTTCTTTCATTCTTCAATTCTATTTTTTTTATTTTTATTATTTGCCAAACGTAAATGTTTATTCAACCAAAATTTCTTTTACAGTCCAGTTGTTTATTGTGCAGAAAGATACTTTAGTACATTTTGTTTGCTAATTTTATGCACTACTTAATTTTTATACTTTCGGTTGTTAGATGAAGTCTTGATGTTGTTATATGAGTCATTTTAACAATAAATTGAGCTAAGTAAAAGTATACAAAGAAAAAGTTACAGCAAAAGTAAATTCACAATGTTAAAAAATGTAACTCTTACTTTTGTGGGAAGAAAAAAAAAACAAATGGAAAAATTTCACTTTAAAAATAAAGTGATTTAAAAATGCCAAAGAAGAAGATAATAATTTCTTCTCTATAAAAATGTGTCTAAGTATTTACTTAATGGTTGGATTTTGTCTCTCAAGCTGTTTCTGTTTCTAAATGGGAATCAATTAAAAAATTAAAAAAACAAAAAATGTGATATAACCTTAAAATTTTATCGGTTGGCTGCACGACATTGTTATAAATTATTACTTAATCATCATGTTAAAGTTTCAATTTGCTGAGATGTGCTAAAAGTATGTTTTTGAATTTATGAATTAAATTATAGAAAGCATTAAGCCAGTAACACGAGGTAGAAGTAAAATATTGAATTCTTGACACTTAATTCCATTATTTTAAAAATTAATGTAATTTACTTCCTTCCTTTTTTATTACATTTTAACTTGATTTATTGGACTTGGATTGGTTTGTAGCAAAAAAATCACAGGGATTAACATCAAAATAAGTTCTACGAGAAGGAAGAACCCAGAAAAATGGGGGTTGCCTTGAGCTTGTGCATCCATCCATTTAATTTATTAGGTTATTCTAAGTAGACCGGCCCTACTAAGTGAAATGATCAATGGCTTGAAATTCTTCACAAAGCATTTTTCGTATTTTTTTAAATCATCTAAAAATGTGAAGATTTTTAAACCAATTTAAATGTTAAACTCTGGAAACTAAAGGGTGATTTTTTAGTTTAATAATTATTATTATCTTTTTGGCAGCACTGGTTTCAACAACTGACGCACGTTTCGTGTTTTGTTTCACTGTTAAACATCTTCAGTTTGGTCTATAATTTTATAGCCTTTTCACACCAAACCTAAAACCAGGTTTTCGGCAAAATGTTTTAGAAAACCTGAAAATCGTTCACACCGAAAATGTACACGTTTTCATTTGACATTTAAATTTGTTTAATAACCGCTGTCAAATCATAGCATCAACAACAATAAAAACTAATTTTATTTAAAACATTTTCTTCTTCTTTCACAACAAATTTAATCCAAAATACTGAGCTTGTGGCTATTGCTTCTGTTTGCCAAATGCGCCTTCAGAATCGCCATATATTGTGGCCGCCCGAGCAACTTATAGGCGGGATTGAGAAGATTCTGAACGATTTCGTGTAGGTTCTTATGATGGCCGGAGCAGAAACGGTCAATTCCTAGTTCCAGATTCGTACCAAAATCACACTCATCCAAAGCGATCACTGAAGCTGTTATGCTGGGCTGCAATTTCTCCATGAATATCTCATTGGTTTCTTTCTTTAAGGATTCGCTTGGCTTGTCCACAGGACTGAGGATCTGGAAGACGTTTCCCACATTGTGGAATGTTTCCTTCACAAATGAACTTATCGCCTTTCTCATATCTCCCAAACCCTTGTAAATGAATGGAGTTACCGGAAAGTCTTTTTCTAGGTAGTAAGCTAAGCGTCGAACAATTTGTGGCGATGAGTTCGAAGACGCATCCCTTGGTAACGTCATTACGAACTATGAGAAAGTCTTCCTCGTCCTTGGGGTCGTCAGTTACCATAGTGAATTCCGGTTCCTCGCTTAACAAAAAGCGTTTGAAACTCTAGAGGATCATAAAAGAACTGCCAGTTTACCAAAAAGTACCCGTGGCATGATGGTTAGTGCGTTGGATTGTCATGCAAGGGGTCTTGGGTTCAATCCCTGCCTGTGCCACCTTAATTTAAAAAATTAATTTTCGCGGGTACTACCTCTTGCGAGGAATTGACAAATCCTTCAAGAGTAATTCTTGTCATGAAAAAGTGCTTTCTCAAACTAGCCGTTCGGATTCGGCCTAAAATTGTAGGTCCCTTCCATTCCTGACAACAGTACTCGCACACAGGCTTTATTAAAGCTCATGTCTATACAGACAAACCCGTTCAATTGACACATTAGAAGACAACTCTGAAGCATTAATTCATGAGATACCGCTCGAAATTTTGGAAAGAGTATGCCAAAATTGAGGCGTATTCGATTTCATCCCATCTTTAGAATCTTAATGAAAAATTAAGATAAGATTCCAAAATTTGTTTTAAATTTCTATTAATTCAATATTTTAATGATCAGTAAAATTATGTTTGGATAAAGCGTTCTCTAATAAGGACTTGACAACTTACTTAATCGGAGAATCTATATTGGTTTAAATTGTCCATTGGTTTCAATTTATAAGTCAACTTGATCTTGTATGGGTGTAAGATCCTTAAGAAAAGAATACCATTATGTGGTCTGAGCGATGCCCAATTGACTGATTTAGATCATTTCGATATTTCGACCAACCCCTTGTCTCACTGATACGGCAATTAGTTGAAACCGTTCCTTTGTCAAATAACACAATATCAATTACGAATAAAAGTCAGTAATTTGCGCTGCAAATGGATGGATCAACGGAGGTTGAAAGGTTGGCTATTTTAATAGTATTTGTGCGCTACCAATAAGCAAATTGATAAAGGATGCACCAGTAGCCATTACTTTCTACACCGTCATGCACTCGCAATAAAAAAAATACCGGGGTTCCTTAAAAAATGTCTTGGACAAAAGCGTGAAAATAATTAACTTTATTAAATCATGACCAAAGAATACAAGGCTTTTTAAAGTATTGTGTGATGGCATGGGTAGTACGCATACGTCTTTACTTCTTCACGCAGAAGTAATGTGGCTTTCTCGCGGAAAAATACTGAAGCGGCTTTTCAAAATAAGCCGTGGTCTTTTTCAACTAATTGGAGTAGCAAACTTTATGGGGAGACACCTCGATCTCATATTCTGATCTGATTGCGATAACTGTGTTGTCTCCCCGAGCCCTCACCTTCTCAAAACCTTGGATCGCTATCATCCACCCCTTAATCTCTGCTTCCCCATTGAATTTGAAAACAACTTTTTTGAAATGGAAAATTACTGTTATGATTTTCGAAGGGCTGATTTCTCCAAACTTAACAATCTCCTTAGCTCCGTCGACTTTGAATTAAGATCCCTCCACCTAACAGTTGAGTCCCTTACAAATTGGTTTTATTTGATACTTTCGTACTGTATTGAAAAATCAGTACCGTTCTCTCGTAGAAAAGATTTCACCTCTGTTCCCCCTTGGTACAACAGAGAGCTCCGTAGCCTAAGAAATACCCGTAACAAGCTTTAGAAGATCTTTTTACAGTCCAAATCTGATACTGATCACAACAACTATCTTCTCGCCTATAATTCTTTCTCTGAATTAAGGGAATCCCTTATAACCAATACTCTCTCTTTCCCAAGGTGTATTTCCTCATATATGGAAAGATTCATTTATATTTCCCATTCATAAACAAGGCAATAAAACTGAAATTAACAATTATAGACCTATTGCTAAATTTTCATGCATTCCAAAATTTTTGAGAGCTTAGTTTATGATTCAGTTTATTTCCATTGCAAGCCTTTATTCTCCCCCGCTCAACATGGTTTTCTTAAAGGTAGATCCACTACGACTAACTTAATTGAATTTATATCCAAAGTTTTGTCAGCCCTTGAAAATGGCAAAGAAGTTGATGTTGTATACACTGATTACAGCAAAGCCTTTGATAAAATATCCCATAACATAATTTATCTCAAACTAAGAGCTCTAGGCTTTCCATCTATATTTATAAACCGGATTAGCTCCTATCTTGCGAATATAACTTATAGAGTCCTTTTCCGTAACTCAGTCTCCAGTCCGATACATGCAACTTCTGGAGTCCCACAAGGTAGTCACCTTGGCCCCTTCTCTTCGTCTAATCTGTTAACGATGTCTGTCTTAAATTAAAAAACTCAGATATCTTAATGTTTGCGGATGATTAGAAAATTTTTAAGATTATCTCTACTCCATCTGATTCCTTTCTTTTACAAAATGATCTTATATCTTTTTTGTTTGGTGCATGCATAATTTCCTAGAGTTAATGTTTTACGGGTTATATCTTTAAGGCTTTTTATGGATTGCTGAGCAAAGGCATACATCTTAAACATGACACCATAGAAAAAACAACTGAAAGCCATCAATCAAAAAACTTCCGAGGCCAATTATTGTAAAAACCTTTTCGAAAAATCACGAAACTTTTCTTAAAAAACTGATTTTCACTTTTTGGAGTGAATTTAGAAAGTCTAAATGCGTTATTAAAGCAATCCCATTTTAAAAATGAGGTAGTTTTTAATTGTCAAATGTCAAAATATGACAGCTTCAATAATGACAGCTGCCCAAATAGAAGCCTGTTATTGGAAAATTATTTAGAAGACTTTATTACCCGTTTACAAGAAGATTAAAGTATTGTATGCTACGATAAGATTTTTCAAAATATCACATAGATTCTTCGTCTTCTTACCACTTCTATTATTTTCGGTCGATAACTCTCAATTAAGTTAACAAACTAAACTGAAACTCAACGAATAACTAATTTCAATATCTATAAAATATTATAGTACTATAAAATTTAAATTCATGCCAAATTAGACATTGACAACACCCTGTGTATTTCCCATCTAAACTATAAAAAAAACTACTACCACACCGTAGTGTAATATCTCCTAAACTCATATATAAATAGCCTTGAAATTTATAGCCCAATAAATTGTATTTTATTTGCCTACCGCAAAACTTCCAATAAAACACATCAACTAACAATATACAGTGAGTGCATCAAGTTCCAATTATATGGCAACAAAATTGTGAACAACATTTGTTGTGGTTTATTTTTTGTATCTTAAGCAAATTCGTCTCGTTTTTCTTTTTCTCTCAAAAGGGCTTGAATTTTAATTTATAACCATTCATTTTATATCAACCACAGAGTCCATTCTTTTCAGATCATTGCCACTATTATCAAAATTAACAAATTAGAAAAAATAAAACATTCACAAAAAAAAGAGAAACATTAAGCTTAAAACATAATGACAAGATTTAAATGCTAAATACTATCCCACTACATTTTTTACAGTGTGAGAAGTGAGTGAACTAAAAACTAGGTGGTTTTCCACATTTGTTAGATATTATCAAACTCAACGAGAACGACCAGATGCAAGACGAGTTGTATAAGAAATCATTAAAAAAAAAACACCATACCCGGTCTACTTAAAAATAACCTCGAAAAACCATATCAGACGCTCTCTCGCTAGAAATCGCTCACTTCGCGTTGCGTCGCTCCGTTGCCGACCCTCACCCGTATGTGTGTAAAAAAAAAACTTAATTTATACTTAACTTTAAAAAAAATTATCAAAACCAGCATAAACATTAAACACGTGCGTATTAAACTATAAAAGTTGCCTCGAGCTCTACTTGCCTGTCCTCAATAATTGCTATTTGCGCCATGTAAAAAGAGAGTATTGCTAGGTGTGGACGTTCTTTGGTCTGATTTGACTTTTTATCAGTCAACTTGACAGTTTACAAGAAAGTGATTATTGAATGATAAAAAGAAGTATAAGAAAACCTTATGGCTGAAACACATACACGCTTCAGCTTCGGCTTCGCCTGACGTTTACGAGTTCAACGTTTCGTTTGACAATTGTAAGGAAAAGAACGTAATCTAACGTAATGTGACTCCAAACGGAAGCTCTAGTTCAATTATCGGAACATTTGCTTTGTCTGACAGCTCAACAGCTGTGAAAAAATGTCAAATAAAATATTTGCTCTTTGGAGGGATGAAATAATAGAAATGTCATTCAAAGCAACCTCAAAGCAGGCCTATCGTAACGCAGACGAAGCCAAAGCTGAAGCGTGTTTGTGATTCAGCCATTATACATACGTTTACATATTCAATGGAAATCCATACGCAACACTAAAGTTGTATCGAAAAGCAACAATATTATATTCGCCAGTGCAATGTAATATGTGGACAGCTGTCAGTTTTAACTGTAAACTATCATCTGTCAAATGTGTTTTTGTTATGGTTGCCAGTTTGTTTGTTTTGGAACACGATTTTTTTTATAAAAATCAAAGACTTGCTGTAAGAAGTTATCAAAAATGGTTCCTTAAAAAAAACCCAACATGCATCTGTAGTCAATATTCCACAAAACAGTTCTGAATTCAATCGAAAAATACAGAGAGTAACAAAATGTGTGTCTTTTTTAAAGTCTTTTTCGTAAACAAGTTAATTGTCAAACTTAAGTTGCGCAGCCAGCTGTTTGCCAAAAAAAAAACATCAAATTTCAACTTGTGTTGTGGTAGTAAAAAGCTTCCAACACCATCACTGTCTCTCTGTCTTCAGTCTCTTCAAATAATCCCAAAGAGAAGAACCATCTATCGCTTAAGTCTTTTTCTGTTTTTATTTATTTGTATTTTATTTTTCTGATAAAAATTGTGTTATTTATTTGAACAAAAAAAAAAGAAAAAATATAAATAAAACCAATCGAAGGTCAAACGAGTGATTATTAAAATAAAAATTAAATTAATTGCTGTTTATGCTTCAATAATTTTTGAAGAAGTATCTATAAAAAGTAACGATTGATATGGCATTGTGATTATTAGAAGGTACATGTAAATTTTCAATACTCCTATCTAAGTGAGATCTTGTGTGGTGTGTAAATAATGAATAAAAATGTCGCAGTAGAAATTTCCTTGAAATACCAAATTTAATACAAAGTTCGAAAATATGTTGGTTTTTTCTTAAAGATTACAAAATTTGTATTTGCTACGAAAGAAATTGGAAAAACAGATGTGCGTAGTTGTTGTTGTTATTGACTTTTGATGTTATTTTGTGTATAACCGATGTCAACAAATATTAAATACATATACACTTCACGTCACTTGATTGTGGTTCATAGTATTTTTTTTTTAATTATTGAAGTTAAAGTGTTTTTCGACAAATAAATGAAGCATAATGTTAGATTTGTCATTGGTAAACCAATGTTGGCAATCGTAAAAAATAATTTTGACAGCTGTCATTTAAGTTTTATTTGAAAAGTTAAAAGTACAAATTTGTGTTTTTATAATAATCAACAACAATATTCCAAAAATATTCAGCTTTGGCAGTAAGTTTTCTAAAATATTGTACGAATGAGGATCATTAACCATATCAGTGACTGCAACTGATGCTGGTTGTACTGGTGAATATTGACGGGAACAAAAAAAGGTCAGTTCGGAATAAATTCATGTTAAATTTTTTAAATGCTGTTAGTTTGATTTTGACAAAATGCTGACAGAAAATTCTATTGACAGATTTGTGGGAGTTTTTAGTTATTTAAGGTAAAATGACGAACAAAGCTTCACTTAATGGGTTTCCAAGTAAGAGGTTTTTAGTTTCATGCTTAGTATTTTTTGAAAAATAGCGTTTTTGACGATAAATCGATGTAATGGGTCCGATATGTCGATTTGAACATTTTGACATTTCTCGAGGTTTCAAGGGCCCTAGCGTCGAAATTAAAGATTTTTGGAAATATGTCTGTGCGTGTGTGTGTACGTATGTATGTCTGTACGTTCGCAACGTTTTTTTCGTCGTTTATAGCTCAAGAACCAGAAGAGATATCGACTTCAAATAAATGTTGTTATGCAGGTAATAGTGAAGAAAGATGCAGAAAGGGCTGTCCAAAAAATTACGTGGGTGGATTTTTTAACCATAGCAGTTTAAAAAAAACGTAAACATTTTGGTTAATCCTAAATATCTTATGAACCAGAAACTTGAATTAAATTTTATGTAATAGATTGTAACGTAATACCAAATAAGTATATTTTTTGAAAATAATCCAATTAACGGTTTATTTATAAAAAAAAAAAACTAAAAAAAAAATTTGTCACCTTTAAAATTTTACGAATACAAAATGATTTTATCTGCAAAATAATTTTGTGCAACGAAAAATAACGTTTTTAATATCTGGTAAGATTTTGAGAAAAATCGAATTGACAGTTTTCTTACAAAAAATAAAAACCTAAAAAAACATTACTTAAAGTTGGTAAAAATTGAATTTCGACTCAAACATTTTTTCAAAAATTTAATATTACAGTCTGTTACATAAGAGCGTGCCCACTGTTACATTTACATAGGTAAAAAATATCAGATTCATGCTTTGTTGTAAAAAGTCAACTGTCTGTCAAATTTGGTCTTCAATTGATCAGCTAAATCGCTTGTAGAAGCTTAAGACTTCTGATTTTAAGAAGTTGAGTATTTTAGAGCTACCTGAAAAGTGGGTGTCTAATTACACATTAAGAGATTCTTCATCTGTGATAGTCCACGTGCCTGCTTCTGTCTTTAAAGCACTGGGTATTGTTGGACTTTTTGAGACAATTTTCCTGAGTCTTGAGGCTTCTGAAGTATTTTCTATTTTACCACAAAAGTTTCTCCAAGAAGACCTCTTGCTCCTTTAATTCTTTTTTATATTGCTTTAGAGCTTGTTTGTATAAGTCCCAGTCAGAAGGAGATCTAGTGTACTTAGATCTATTGAAGAGTTTGTGACAGCTCTTTCTGAATGGTTCTAGTTCTTTACGTCACCAATGAGGTTTCATTTTACCCTTTAAAATGGTTACAGGGCATGAAGTTCGCATTGATTCATTAAAGGCTTCGGTGAGATGAGTCACGGAAAGGCCTAGTTCATCTTTACTGGAGGAGCTTTTAAGAAGGTTATGATTAAGCAGCTGTGCCAATACCTCCCTATATCGCTCCCAGTTTGTATTACGGTGATTGCGAAAATCCGTAGATATACTTGTATTTGCCACATCTTTGAGCTCAAACAGAATGTATCTGGTGGTCAGAGAAGCAATTCTCTTTTGAGACATGTCAGTTTGAAATCAGATTATGGATCGAGTCAGAGGTAAGTGTAATATCAAGTACCTCTTCCCTATTCTTGGTTACAAAAGTGGGTTCATTACCAATATTACTTATGAGTAGGTTAGTGCTTAGTAAGTAATCAAATAAGAACTCATCTCTCATTTCTATTAGAGCTACCTCATACCTTGTGATGGGCGTTAGCGTCCGAACCAATTAGAAGACCAACTTTTTTCGATTGCGCGTCCGCAATTGCCTTCCTCAAGGTGTCTCCTGTAATTGGGCTGTCGTGGCCAAGATAAGAGGATATGAGCCAGTAGGTGGTGGTTGTTAAGACAGCGGTGGTGGTGTCCTTGTCGCTGTAATTGGGGAGTAAAAATACGTTTAAGTCATTCTTTACTAACATGCATGACCTTGGTTCATCTTCCTCCGATGCATACAATAGTTTATAGCCAGGAGTCCTGAGGCCTCTGATGATGGAGCTTGAGACCCACGGCTCTTGTATCAAGACGTTCCTATGCAATCGGAGTACCAGGTTGTTTGCGGCCATGATGGCGTGATGGAGATTAATCTGTACTAATCGCAGCATTGCTACTTTTAGTCAGATCAATCTCCACCACTGTTTTGTTGTCGTTTTCATGCTCTGAGGAGGACTGAAGTAGGTCTTCCTCACTCAGAGTGATGCCTAAGGTGGCGTCTTCAATATCCATGTCGGAGTTGCTGTCGACTATAGTTTTAGCCTCCATGCGGATGGCTTTACTTTTGTAAAGCCATTCGCCTGCTTTCAGTTTTGTCAATTTGGGACTTTTAATTTTTCTGTTCCGACAAGAACTTGTTGAAGAGACTTGATGAATTGAAAATAAAACCATTAAAAGTACTGAATCGCGTAAAAATGTCATGCGATGAATTTCGTCAGACAAAATATCCGAAGAAATTATTGACGTAGCTTGCGAAAAGACAATATGCTTCATCACTGAGGCTGATTTTTGATAAAAATCCAGATCGTTTTGATTAGTTTCAAAGACTTAATAAGCGAAGATACGATAATGATTTTGATCTTGACCAATTGGCTAAATTCGGTTGTGATAACCGAACTCTAAAAGCCTTAAAAACTAAATCTTAATATAATCTGAATACGATAAAAATTCGACCAGTTTTGAAGCTCGACTAATGATCGACCAATTTGAGTTTTCGTCAATATTACTTGTTGAGCTACGCCGACGCTCACAGCTCAAATTCTTCAAGTTGCTAACTTTTTCCAAATCCCAAGAACTCAAACTAATCCATAAGCTGTTTCATTATTGCCAACTGAAATCCCTGTCAGTGCTACTTAAAGTTTTTTTCACGGGTACTGCCTCTTGCGAGGAACTGACAAATCTTCCAAGAGTAATTCCTGTCATGAAAACTGCTTTCTCAAATTAGCCGTTTGGATTCGGCTTAAAAATGTAGCTCTCCTCCATCCCTGACAATAGTACTCAGGAATGGTTGAGAGTTGTAAGTCACTAGACCCTAATTCTCAACAGATTGTTGCGCCACCTATTTTATTTATTTCGAATGCGATGTTGAGATGTGTTTACTTTTTTTTTTTAATTTTGTAGTTTTTACCTGTTAAGGGCCTTGCACATGAGAGCGAACAACAAATGGACGGACAAACGTGATTTTGCACATTTTAAAAAGTCAATTTCAAACAAAAACACATTTAAATTATAAGAAACCAATTGGCAATAATTTTGGGATAATAAAATTTGCATTTTGCTGTCTAAAACAAGAAAATTTTGTAAAATCAATTTGGAAGTAACGATTTGCAGTGTGGTTTCTACTAACTGTCAAACTCTATTCGCGTTCCACATACCATCCACACTGCAACGAATAAATTGTTCGCACGCAACTTAACCACAAAATTGTACCACTCTTGTTCTGTTTTTATTGCGAAAGGTCATGGCTGATGAAAGTATGGAGGCAAAACTGACAATTCGTCGCTATCTGCGAATAGAAATAAAGCTCATGTGAAAGAAAAGTCAAAATATAAGAACATCCACAGTTCGAAGCTCATGTGCAAAAATGTCAAATGATGACAGTTTCAAAAATCACATCTGCTCAAACAGCAGTCCCAAAATACCACCTTGTTGAAAAAACCTTTAATAACTTTCGAACTGTCAAGTGTCAATAATTACATTTGAAGATATCAACAAACGTCAAATGACAAAAATGTCCGATTTTGACGTATAACTTTTCAAAAGTGACTCAAATTTGTTATAACAATCCATGGATTTCATTAAGTTTTTAATGTGTAGCTAATGTGTAAACATTAAACAAGTTAATATTCCAACGTGGCGATATATGTCGTTGTCGCTATCAATAATATTATTAATTAATAACAATAAACAGCTTTTTTTGTCGATCACTCTTTTCTTCTTATTTATCAAAACAGCTTTTGATTTTGTTTACGTGAGCTTAGTGGGGGCTGGTCGCGCGTGATCTTCACATATTTACATTCAACATTTACCTACTTGGTGTTTTCTCGGAATGTTCTTTTATCTTTCTTCTTATTTTTTATCGTTGTTTTTCTGTTTCTCTTTATTAATAAACAAAAATCGAGAAAAAGAATTTTTGAGTGTATTTATTTCTTTTTGAGAAATTTCTAACCAAAATTTGATAATTTGTTTCTCTCGTTGCCCACTAGATGTCAATTCGAGTAAAAAATCATATCTAGTATTGTTGTGGATGTTCTTTCAAACAGTTTACCCTTTTCTTGTTGTTTTCAAACTTCAAGTTGTCCGCGTGCGTCATCGTCATCGTCGTCGACGTGTCGAGTTCGATCAAGCCAAGGAAAAAAATATAAATAAATAAAATTCATGTTTTTATTATTATTTTTTGTGGTGTTATCACAATCAGCCGTTTTTTATTTATAAATATTTTCAAGTGTGTAATAAATTTTTGTTTGGGAATTTCAAATTAACGATATCGTTTTATGATTTGTATTGAATTTTTATTTTGTCGAGTGTAAAAAATACGTACCTGACACGATACTTAATAATAAATCGAATTAAATTTTATTCAAATAAAATAAAAATTGAAACGAGTTTTTCCAAATAAAAAGAAAACAGGAATCCCCATAAAAAGAATGTGGATTGTTTTAATGTATCTCTACGCCACATATAGAGGTCACTGACTGATTTAATTCAACCAACCGAAAAGCAGTAATGTTAATGTTTTCGATACACAAGTAGGTAGGTGTAATTTTTGAAAGCTTTTGATATTAATTTTTAAAATTTTACTGTGTAACCAAGTGTTTTGGATTAAATATTTTATAGGTTGATGTTTTTTGTGTCTAAATCATCTGTCAAATTATTGATAACAGAATTGAAAAAGGTTTTTAATTGAAATTGTATGTAACACAATTAAAAATGAAGGGTAAACTTATGTTGTTCTTGTTCCCCACAAAGATTGACGTTTGTTTGCTGTCGTTGTTTTGACAGCTGTGAAAACAAAAATCAGGTGATGAACACAAAAATCCAATTGTTTCATTCTTGATTTACTCTCTATTATTATTGTCACCAACATTAACGGCTGAAAACTATAAGGATTTTTTTTTTAAATATTGTAGGTTAAAAACAAGTCGGTAATCGAAGCAATATTTCCATTTTTTTGTAGCTATTCTTTATTTGCATAGAGTTAATAAAATACGTGAATAGTTAACATTTTTTTGTTTAAATATATTTTGTGTTTTGAGAATTGTATATACAAAAAAACAACAATTATTTTGAATAATTTCAAAAATTTCATTAAAATACAATATTTTGAAAAGGGTTGGGTTCGATATTCTAGTTTTTATACTCGCGTTCCTTAAAATCCCATTTTTTTAAATCCTACTTTTTATAATCCTGATTTTTTTATAGTCCCGCTCTCTTCAATCCCATTTCTTATAACACCGTTTTTTATAATGCCCTTTTTGACTATCCCGATTTTGCAATCATTGCCAGTTGTTTAGTTTTAAAAAATCGCGTGATATTATTCATTTTTAAAATTAATTTTTTTATAACCTTTAACAAATATAAGATATCAAAAAATAATAATATAAAATGAAGTATAATTCTTTTAAAACAAAACAAAAAACAAACTAAAATCAATTAATAAAGTAAACTGTTTTCAAAAATACTGTTTTCACAATTATTTTAGTTGAACTGAAGTTTTGTATAGGAACGAAATCGACTTTTTTTTTTAATATTTTTTGATCATGATGAAAATGAAAGCCAGAACGACAATTTCTTCCAACTTTTTTTAAAGTTTGTCATCAGTTCCATAATCATAGAAAATTTAAAGGAAAAAATAAATGTTCGCTATATTTTTCTTGCATTTCGCATTACATAAAATTTTACCCGTGGCGTGATGGTTAATGCATAAAACTGTCCAGCTTGAGGTCTTGGGTTCAATCCTTGCCTGTGCAACCTAAAAAGTTTTTTCACTGGAACTATCTCTTGTGAAGAATTGACAAAAATTGTTAGGAAGAAATTCGAAACACTGTTTTTCACAATCCAGTGCGATCAAAACTCTATATGATACTATTTGGTCATGATGCTTTGTGATGTGTTGGGTCCGAAATACTGTATTTAAAATATCTGTATCTCAAAATAATGTATTTCAAAATACTGTATGTACAAAATACTGTATGATCAAAATACTGGTTCTCAAAATTCTGTAAATAAGGCTAAAAATAAAAATCCTTTTGACATTATCAAACTGCATTATCATAATAATTTTTCTTTAGCATAATGTTCTAATACAATTCCCTTAAACCAGCCAGCGGTTCCTGATCTTTTTTAACTGCGGAGCAATTTTTATCAAATTAAATAGGTTTTTTTTTTAAATTTCGTTTATTTTATTGCTGAAGTATTTAAGCTTCCTCTGACAGTAAACTGAACTCGTCTTTCAACATACAACAGAATTCTGATAAAGACTTCTTTGTTGCAAAAAGTTCTTTTATCGAAAAATCTGATGCCAGGTCAATCAAGCACTCAAACTGCAGCGATGTCAGGGAAGATTGTTTTCCCAACGCGGCAACGCTAATTACACAACATGTCCCCAAAACAAAGTTTTCGTCAATGAGGAAGTTCTAACTTCAGCTCTTATATCGGAAAGCCGCGTCAATGTTTTTCCGCGAGAAAGCCACCTTATTCTGCGTGAAGAAGTAAAGACGTGTGTAGATCACACCATACTTTAAAAAGCCTTGTATTCTTTGGCCGCGATTTTATAAAGTAAAGTATTATCACGCTTTCGTTCAACACCGCTTTATTCCTGCGACGGCACCGGACATTTTACCATTCATGGCCTTGGCAACGTCTTTGCACATTTCCACGCAGTTAACCCATGGTATTTCTTTTGCAATACAAAAATTGCAAACAAAATAAAAAATTCAGCACCAGTTGTAGTAGTTGACAACGGGTTGCAGAAAAGCAAATCTTCTTGAAAGGACTTTTATTCGTTAAAGTAAAGTAGTTTTCACATTCTCCGCTAAGTTGAGATTTAGTAAGTTCAGCATACTTGCATTTGCTATCTGGATGAATCCTTACAAAATGACGTCTCATTTATGCTGGAAACATTCCACTTTGCCGCAAATTACGCATTGAGGTTTGCTGTCACTATTGTACGTAAATTATTCTGTAACATACAGAATTTTGACTATACAGTATTTGAAAATACAGACCCGATCCCTCTGTGTTTAAATTTCAGTATTTGAAAACACTGTAAACTTACAACACTGTTTACCAAAATGCTGTATGAAATTATTTTATTTTATAATATCGCCGAATTTCTTACTACAAAATATCAAGAGAAGAAAAATCCGGCACCACTTGTTTTAAAGAATCTTAATTTTTTGAAAATCCGAACAAACGTTGTATCGGAATTTAATAAAAATTAATTTAAAAAGAGTTGGGGTCAAAATTCTGTATGGATCATAATACTGTATCATAAAATACTGCATTTGAAAATACTGTATGTACAAAATAATGTACAGTGGTCAGCATAACTTTTTTGACAGAGTGAATATCTTATTATTTTGATATTTAAAATATTTTTTTGGCAAATCTGAAATAGGATTTGGATCTTAGGCAAAAAATGGATAATTTGATTGCACAGTTATTTTATTATAATTAGATTACTTAGTCAATACAAATTTCTTTTTGTTATGGCATAATTATTTTGACAGTTTTATTTTAGCTAAAAAAAGTCTCATCCCTCCTGCGACTTAATGATGAATTCCTCTTCCCTTTTATATAAGCCCATACATACATTTTTTATGACATTTATGTCAGGGCTTTGGGGTGGCCAGTTCAGGGTTTCCAACCCAATATCTTTCAGAAACTTGGTGATCATTTTGCTTTTGTGGCAAGGGGCATTATATTGATGAAAAATGAAAGAGTTTCCAATGAGTCTATCACCAGATGGAAATGCGTTCTCATTTAACACATCCAAATATTTGCTTTGCCATCGATTGGGGCTAAAACTCCATGACCGCTTGGAGAAATGCATCCCCAAAACATTAATGATCCACCACCATGGGACATGCAAGACTGGAGCAAACTTTTTATGCATTTCTTTCCGCATTCGAACAAATTTCTTTTTATGTGATCCATGAAACTCAAAGGAACTTTCATCAGTCCATAAAACTTTGTTCCAGAAGCTAAAAGGCTTATTTACATATTCCCTTGCGAATTCAATCTTTTTTATTTGTTTTAAGGTGTTATAAATGGTATCTTTCTTACTGTATATGTACGTCCCAAAATTATATTCCTTGAGACGCGAATTGTTCTTTCATTAACGGAACTTTTTTGGAGGGATTTCATTTCAAACTCCAAGCTTTTAGTGGTTAAGGCAGGATTTTTGGTGAATCCTCTCTTTTTTTAGAGTAGTTTTTCGTTTTCTACCTCATATTTGTTTAAAAGACACGCCGGAATTAAATCTTGCGACAATGGGCGGTGTGAATAAAAACGAGTATGACGAGTATTTACTTACAAGTAAAGTGTAACGAGTATTTAACCTCCAAGTAAACCGATGTGAATAAAGCGTCGAGTTTACTTGTGACCGTGTACTCGTCAACCCGAGGGTTTACTAGCAAGTATTTACTCGCGAGACAACTGAATTCACAAAAAAGGCAAGTAAATACTTGTAGCGCCACACAGACTACGCATCATTTACTGTTGTGACTTGTTCTGTTTTCGCCTAACGTTCTGTTTTCGCCTAAACTGACCTTGACTCCCCGTCAATCTGCCTTGGCCTGATCCATACCTTCAATAGTGCGTGGAAATTTAATCCAATCTTCAGACTTCGACACTATTTTATCCAATAAACTTGAAAATGTTCTGCTGACGGTACTTCTTTCAACCCCCATGTCGTTGGCAACACCACTTTGGAATCCTGGATCACTAACGTATCTCAGAAAAATTTCCATCTTTTTCCGTGCGGTGAATCCTCCACCCCTTGCATCAGTGTTTTCATCAAGAAAGTGCGAAGTGAGAAATTCTACGTTTTCGCTCTCAAACCGTAATAGTTCCTTAGATAGATCGGGACTTATATCACGCCGGTCTCTATAACGTTTCACACCACGCAGGTTCATAAATGTAGCCATCTTTAGTGTACAAGTACGACTGCAAGAATGGGGTTGGGTTGACTTGCGAACAGACGAATATTTACTTGCTACAGAAGTATTTACTTGCGTTTATTCACACCAAAATTGGCATTTTCCGGGTTTTACTAGCCTCTCAAGTATTTACTCACGAGTAAGAGTAAATACTTGTTTTATTCACTTCAATTTTGGCGTTTACTTGTAATTTTGATATGTTCAAGTATTTACTTGTCCTACTCGTTTTTATTCACACCGCCCAATAGATGCTCTAGCCTCAATACTTAGGTCTGCCGTTTTAACCATTTTTGCACAAATCCGAGCCTTAATGAATTCAACTTTTTGATATGCTTTCAATTTCTAAAAAATTATTTTAACTTACCAAGAATACAGAAAAACATCCGTCAAAATAGTTTTGTCACTCAGAAAATAGCACTTTAAATAAAAAAAGGGCTGCCAAATGACTGAGTTTGATCATCACGTGATCTATTATAACATACTTATTAACTTGTTATCGATTTGCTCTTTTCAAACTTTAACCCTTATAAATTATTATCACAAGAGCGAGAGATGTACATCTGTCAAAATAGTTATGTCGACCACTGTATGTTAAAATTCTGTATATCTAAATTCTGTGTGCCATTTTAACAGCACTTTTAAAATCAGAATTTTAACAAATATAACTTTGAAATACAGAATTTTGTCCTGTAGACATTTGTTAATAAAGAATTTTGTTCATACAGAATTTTGGCTTACATAATTTTAATTACAATACTATGACCTATACAATATTTTGACCCATGTAAAGGTTTTTTTAAACCATGTAAAGTTTTTTGTCAATAAAATGGAACCATTTTCTACAAATATACAACTATCAAAAAGTAGATCCTAACAAAGTTTATTACTATTATTTCAAAGATTTTGGAACTGGGTTCTACTTTTAAATTTTTAAATTAAATTATTAATTTAATTCAATAAAAACCCAACTAAAAGCTTATTTGAGGAAATCTTCAATCAAATAAATTTGGCTGAATGGGGCTACGTTTAAATATTTTTACAAAAATAAAAAGAAAACATTTTGAAATTCATGGTTTTTAATTTTTTAAATTTGTTACAAACACTTTGGTAATACTTCCTAAAATCCACCAAAAGTATCTTGCAATAATCGGACTTGTCAAATTAAAAATGTTGACACCATGAATATTGAAAAAAAAAAGGAATAATAATACCCTTAACACGTTTACGGTTAAACACAGTGCGAGAATTAGGAAAATAGGGAAGGATTGAAGAGGAGATACCGGTGCTCATTGGTTTTAAAATTTTGAATATTAAAATGGGAGGGGAAAGCAGAGTTGGGTAAAGCATTCCACATTCTCGATGAGTGGCTAAAAAAAGAATCTCTATACGAGTACTTCCGAAATTGAGCTCGAGGGTAAACTGATGAGCATTCCTGGAAGTGCGAGTATTACGGCTGAATTGTTGTGGGGGGGGGGGGTGCAACTGGCTCATTCGACAGAACATTGTTTGTAAAAGTATCTGTAAAACAACGAAAGGCATGAAACATTGCGCCGGTGTTCGAAAGATGTTAATGTTTCGGTTATAGTTCTATCGCCCTTTTTTGTATCCTATCTAGAACTTGTTTTAGGGGCTCCTCCCAAATATGCGACTAATATTCAATTTTTGGACGAATGAAGGCTTTTTAAATTACCGCCAGATATCAAGGGGTGAAACATTTCGTGAGCACCTGGCAGTATTTTTGGTAATATCAAATATATGATCATTCCATTAGTTGATTAGTGTTCTGGATGCAAGTGCCACTCATAGATAGCGGCCTCGGGGGTATGTTACGCATTAACGACAGGAGACAGCATTGAGTTTTCGAAGCATAAAATTCTACACGGTTTTCGATTTCCCATTGGACATGCTGTCAAGATCAGAATTTAATAAGCTTATCATACGCTTTCGTCAAAGTTCCACATCCGAAGGACAAGGATGTGAATCTAGAAACGAATATGAAAAGCTGAGGGTAATGTCGTCGGCGAAACATTTTAATGGATTAGAAGTGACAGACAAAAGATCATTTATGAATATAAGGAAGAGAGTTGGAGACAAAACGGAGCCCTGGGGGACACCAGCATTTATTTTATGAATTTGAGACTTGAAACCATCCAAAACAACTTGTATTGAACGGTTAGAAAAATAATTTCTTATCCAACGAAGATGAAATTCATCAAAACCAAAAGCACGCATTTTCGATAGAGCTTGGTGTCAAACTCTATTAAATGCTTTTGCTAAAAACGTTTAACAATTTTTCTTTCTGCACACGATTTTGTAAAAATTAATTTTCGATTCTGAATTTAGAGATTAAATGAAGATATCGACTTCAGACTATTTTCATCTTATTCAAAAACAAAATAATTCTTAGAATTATACTTGTTTTAGCGTCCCCAACAAAGAAGCTTAACCTTAAATGCATATCGCAGTTTTCGAAATTCTTAAAATGGCAATTTGACTTTTGAAAAAAAAAATTAAGAAAGTTTTTTTTTTAAATTAAATTTGCTACATTGTAACAAGTTAGCCAAAAAAAAAAGTTTTGGTCTTCAACGTGTATTTAAATAAAAAATGTAATTTGTCTGATAAGAGTCAAATTGACACATTTGGGCAGAACATTTAAACTTTTCTAACGATTTAAATTGCTTTTCGACTCAAAGCCCTTCTGAATTGAAACTTCAAACACATTTGCATATATTTCTAGCTTGGATCTTTTGTCTTGTGTATTTATAATGGTTAAGAAGTTCCTTGCCATATTTTCTTCTATTTTTGATTTAACCGGTGAGAATTTCAATAGATTCTTAATATAACCTACTTTGCGCATTTCATGTTCTTATTAGATAAGAAGACATCTTTTATTGTTAGTTTGTTTATCTATATCTTTTTCTTGAATTTCAAATCCCAAGTAGGCCAACATCATTAAAACCATCATAATCAACATACATCCTACGCAATACATACAATTTCAAAAACAACAACAAAAAAGAAGAAAATAATCATAATGATTAAATTATAATGAATATCTAGTATAGGTACTCGTATACCAACCAACCTACCTACCTTTCTACCTAAAGGCAGTCTAAATTGAATACATATTTAATGTTCATCTTACAAATTAAAGAAAGCATAGTAGGTATAGGTACTTTTTATAACTTAAGTGAAATAAAATAAATCTCAAGATTCAAAATAAAAAAAAAATTAGCTGACCCAGTTTATTTGAAACTCATTTATTACCATCAACCTATGTATATCCATTTTTTGAATTTATTTAAAGTTCAATGAATATAAAGAAAAGAAGCAAAATTGAAGTACCAATCTTATACAATTTTGTTTAAAATAAACTTAAACCTTTTTAAAAATAATTACTCTCAGGTTAAAAACTTGAAAACCTATAAAACAAACCAAACCCTGAAGTAACGTTAAGTTTCTGGTTTTCTCATTTTCAGATACGGCTGCTATGGATCCAATTTTCTACTCTCCAAGCAATGGAATCCCATCGGAAAGTAAACTGGCAACATACATGGTGAGCTATAAATATCCTTTTTTTTCAATTTTACTAACAGCACCAACAAAATAAAAAAAAAACAAATTTTAAAAACTCACAACACATCCGCTAACCAAAAAACCAAACCAAAACCGCCCATCACCATCACCACTCACCTTAACGCTTGGTCCTCCAGATCCATACTCTACATTTCCATACATTGCATCCATATATATATATTTTATCTACTAAACAGCCAGAAGCAGACTTCTCTCCAATAATGTAAATATCCTGCTTGTCGTGCTTAAACTGTTTCATAACAAGATGCTTTTTTGCATAACCGCCGCCGCCAACGCCGCCGTTCGCCGCAAAACTAGGTTTTCAATCCATAATTTTGTTGTTGTTTTGTTTTTCAAAAAGTATCTACTATAAGATATTGTATCTGTTTGCATGAAATGTATGTGCATACTTAAACTTTAACTACACACAATCCCCACAAAAACCATCATACCCCTGAGAGGGTAGATTAAAAGGAAAAAGAAAACCCCAAATGAAATGCAAATTCAAAACATCTGGAAATGTTAATATTGTTGTTGTTTTTTTGTTTGGTTTTCGTGTTAAATGAAATTTTCGTCTGGCACCCGGTGTGTGCTTAAAGAGCTTACGAGTAACGAGCTACGACCGTACGAGCGGGAATTGACATATAGAAACATCTCTACATGTTGATCAGCGAAAAACTAAAGTAGGTGGCGTTGTTTAAAGTTTACAAACGTTACGAACATAGATTGTGGGCGAGCCTCCCGCTTGTCTACAACACACCAATAACAACAACAACAAAAAGTTGTTTCAATTTAAAACTTGTGACAAAATCATATCCCCAAGGCATGTTGTAGGAGTATGTAAGCGGTTAATGTTACATCAACATCAGGCAACTTATTTCATTTTGCAAAAAGCTTATTGTTCAATATTTTTGTTTAGTTTTTGTTATACTTCTAAAAAGTTTAATAATAGTGATGTCATAATTTTTTTTAGTAGAAAAACTGCCAAATTGTTAAATGGTTTAAAATTTTCAACAAAAAAAAGTTACAAATTAGGTCATAGTACTGTAGAACTGTTAGATATTTAACTTATAAACGTTACATGGTTTTCAATTAATTCCAATGGATAAGAAAGTTAAAATTCAGCTTCACAAAATGTAAAATGAAAAATTTTAGTAATGAATAAATAAATAAACCAGGGCCTAGTGACTTACAACTCTCAACTATTCCTGTGTGCGAGTAATGTTGTCAGAAATGAAAGGGACCTACAGTTTATACGCCGAATCCGAACTTGAGAAAGCACTTTTTCATGACAAAAGTTACTCTTGGAGAATTTGTCAATTCCTCGCAAGAGGCAGTACCCGTGAAGAGACTTAAGATGGCATAGGCAGGGATCGAACCCAAGACCTCTGGCATGGCAGTCCAACGCACTAACCATCATGCCACGGGAACTACAAAAATTGCATTAATATTCATACGACATTCTATTATATATATTGACTACTTCCGAGTTTCCTTTAGAATGGAAGAAGGCTAAAATTGTTCCCATACCCGAAAAGCAAACAGGTACTGCTACAGAATTTCGGCCGATTGCCATTCTTCCGTTTCTTTCGAAAGTGGTTGAAAAAACAATTCTGGGCTTGTGAATGAAAAAATATCATCATTGCTCAGAAGGCAAAAGTCATGTTGCAATCATTCCGTGAAGGAAAACAGGTGTGTTTGCTGAAAAAGGCCCTATATGGCTTAAAACAAGCCGGCTTTCAGTGGAACATTAAATTTGACCAAAATCTTTAACAATTAGGACTTAAAACTACAAATTCTGATCCATGCGTTTACGTAGCGTGGAAAACTGGAAACATCCTGATTATTTCCATCTTTGTTGACGATGTTCTTCTAGGCTCGAAGGATGTGAACTGAATTAACTCAATAAAAAGTAAACTGATGATGGATTTTAAAGTAAAAGACCTTGAGGAAGCTAAATATTGTCTCGGAATCGAAAAAAATCAAGATTCAAACTCCATTTCCATAAGTCAAAAGAGTTAATTGGAGGATTGATGTATGCTGCTGTTTGATCCAGGCCAGATATATCTCATTCAACAAGTGTTCTTGCCCAGTTTAACAACTGTTACACGGTTATTTATTGGGGTGCTGCAAAGTTTGTCTTACGCTATCTTCAAGACTCAATTGGCTTTGGATTGCGATATTCTTCAAATGAAGAAGGTGTTCTTGGATACGTTGATTCTGATTGGGGGAGGTGCGTGATAGATAGAAGGTCATACACTGAAGACGCCTTTACATTTTCAAATGCAGTCTTTAGCTGGAAGTCTCAAAAACGAAGGACAGTAGCTCTGTCCTCCACCGCGGCTCAATATATGGGTATCTCAGAGGCTATCAAGGAGGCCATTCATCTTAGAACTTTTCTTAAAGAACTTAACCTTCGAAGCATGGAAAAGATCATTTTATAAAACGATAATCGTGGTGCCGGAGTTCTTGCTCAGAATCATGTTTTTCATGGACTAAGCATATAGAAATACAACACCATTTTATTCGAGATGTCTTATCTCAAAGTAACATAAAGCTCGAATACTTACCAACTGAGGAAATGCCTGCTGATGTTCTAACCAAGGCCCTACCTGGACCAAAGCATTACCATTGCCTATCAAGACTTGGAATAATCAAGGTTTGAGCAACTCATTGAGCGGGAGTGTTGGACATACCTGGCAATTCTCTGATCAAACATAGCTACCAACCTAACGTAGCAAACTAACTTATTTCTTATCTGTCAATTCAACTTTTGTATTCCTTCTTCTGCTTTGACATTCCCAGGTGTAAAGTTATACAACAATTACATTTATCTTTAAATATAACGGTAATCACTGTGCCTTTTTATTAGTTGAAGAATCTATGGACCTGATTCCCTTGATTTTCATCAATCTGCTTCACAGGGCAGATCCAAAGTTATCTTACAATCAACAACCTGTTAAGTATCTGTCAGTCTTATTTTCAAATTAAGCGCAGCTGCAAAGCCGCCTTACTTTTTGTAACTGATGAAATAAGAATGACAATGGAAAGTGATCATGTTACATTGCTAACACTGTTAGATTATTCTAAGGCTTTTGATACTGTTAACCAATCAATTCTTTGTAGAGAGCTAGGAAAAGAGTTGAGAGTCCTGTAAGCTTGTTCTTTCGTATCTCAGCGGAAGGCAACAATGCGTGGTGGCCAATGGATACTCGTCCACATTTCTCAATGTTTTGAATACAGTGCCACAGGGATCTATCCTTGGACCAATCCTCTTCTCACTTAACATAAATGAGATACCACAAGTTGCTAAACATTTTAATGAACGAGGATCTGCTCCGCATTTCACAGTGGTCAAAAAAAAATGATCTCCGCCTAAAAACTGTCAAATCAACATCCCTCCCTATCCATCTGTCGCAAAAACTTTGATCCATAAACCCGTTGAAACTTGACGTCAAAACCATTAAATATGTTAACACTGCTAGAAACCTAAGAGTAGTATTCAATCGTACTCTCACTTGGGATGACCACCTTAAAAGTGCCATTGGTAAAGTCTATGGAATTCTCCGCCTTCTGCAAGCCACTCGAAATTTTATCCCGATCAAAACTAAACTGCTACTTGCTAAGGCCCTTATGCAACTAATTGTGCTGTGTGGGTTTGCAATCTTTTTTAAACTAGACTGTGTTTCTAGCCGCAAATTGAATGTTGCTTATAACAATATTGAACGCTATATTTATTATCTCGTTATTATCACATAACCATTTTTGGGGTACGGATTTCTGGTTGTAGCAGAGACAGCTCCATAAACTTTCGCTCTCTGAGTAAACTGCATGAAGCTACTTGTAAACTGTTGCTAATGCAGAACGCTGTGAGGAGGGCAGACACCAGGTGGAACAACATCACCACGTGTCAGCTCACAAAAAACATCTGACCAACACTGGATTTAAAACGTTCAAGGTGCTTGCTCTCTCTAAGCAGATCGCATATAAGCTCGATAACAGGTGTCATAACCGGACACTGTCTAGTAGGAAAGAACGCCACGCGACTAGGCGTATTCTCAAATGACTTTTGCAGAAGCTGTATGAACGAGGAAGAGGAGGACAAAATTCTTTATCTTCTCTGTACATGCCCTGCTCTGGATCGAAAACTCAAGAATTACCTAGGAGAATTCTCTTTTAACGATCTAGATCATACTCTTATCACCATAATCAGCCTCTCACGTTTCGTAAGGGTATCACAATGGGCCATTAAACTGGCCTAAGTGTGCCCGTTTCCATCTTGGACAGTCACTTTAACCTAACCTTACCTAACCTACCTGCATGAAATCATCCAAACACAACAACCTGCTTATCTATACGGCAGGCTGAATTTCCCTCATTCAACAAGGTCCTTTGCTGTAATATTACCCCCGTACAATTTTCTCAACATTGAGCGTCAATTTTGTATTCATATTGTACGCCTTTGGAACTCTTTACCCATCGAATGAAAAGAATAAGAAGCAAAGTAGATTTAATTTTTTTTTACTTTTCAATTATTTGGCAAATACTTGATGTAAAATTTCCTTTTCCTTATATAAATATGTAAATAGAAGTCTTAGGTATATAATTCTTATTCATACTCTGAAATTAATGTAAAGGTTTGCAACACTTTATAAGACTCATGTCCTACCTTGTAAGAGATTTTTGAAATAAATACAAGAACTAATACAAGTATATCCTAAGATATAAAAAGTAAGGTACCTAGAATGCATCCCTGAGGAATACCATTTTTGTGTAGTAAAAACTTGCTTATTTTACCAAAGGAAGAAAAATGAGCTTAAAGATGGAAAAACTTCAGTAAAGTTTCCCAGATGATGTGCCATCTTCTCTGTCGAAATGTGGTTCTTTGATAATTACTTTTTGTGTCTCTATACATGCGGGATTTTGTTTGTTAACAACACCGCCATAGAGAGTTAAGTGAATCTCATAAATGCGAGCCATTGAAGCCTTTTCCGCGCATTATTTCGGTTTGGAACTATTCATCTTAAGAATTGATTTAAATATTTTAAGACATTAACTGAAGCCACCGATTGGCAAATGTCAAAGTTATGCTTTACGGAGGCAAAAAATTGAGGTATTAAAAACTTTAACAGCTGACCAAATATTTTGCATAACAGATTTGCTGTTTTGGTTGTAGTACCCGTAGAAGTGATGGTTAGTGCGTTGGCCTGTCATGCCAGAGGTCTTGGGTTCAAACCCTGTCTATGCCATTTAAAGTTTCATTCACAGCTACAGCCTCTTGTTAGGATCTAACAAATCCTCCAAGAGTAATTCTTGTCATGAAAAGTGCATTCTCAAATTAGCCGTTCGGAATCGGCTTAAAACAGTAGGTCCCCTTCATCGCTGACAACATTTTTCGCACACATAAATGGTTGAGAGTTGTAAGTCACTAGGCCCAAGTTTTCAAAGGACTATTGCGCCTATATGGTATACCAAATTTTTTTCTTTGCGAATATCCCACTTTTGAAAAACAAAATAAGATTTACACTCAATTCATTCATTATCACGCCCCAAAATTTGAAAAGGCAATTTTATTCATTTCAGATATAAAATTCTATACTTTTTTCCGTCCTCAATTAATATATGTACACATATTTTTTTCGAATGTCCCACTTATGAAATACTAAAATTAAGAATCAAAAACAAAATTAAAAACACTATGTTATAAATTTCCTCAGAAATATTAGATATTCAGAGCAATGAGATATTAGCAAATAAAATACCAATATAATTTTTCAGAGAATTAATTTAACAACGTTTTATTGTTTTGTTTGAATATCCCGTGAATATCCCATAAACAAATAATTAAATCTTAACGATATTAAAAATAACTTTATACAATTTTGTTTAAAATAAGTTTGGCCTTAGTTTCAGGATTAAGCTCCTTTTTGGGTGGAATATATTTCTCTTTCTGAATATCCCTTAAACAAGGATAGCGATAAGAATCCTTTTAGGCGTTTTTTTATTTAAGCTCTGAGCAAAACCTGAGCACGTCGAGTATAACAGAGTTTGATCAGAACTCTCCGATTTATTTATGAAACACACTAAAGAAATAAACTGTCAAAAGTTTTAGAATGTGTCATTTCTTTCTTTCATGCCATAGAAACAAACCTGAAGTTAGCCGCTTTCAGAATAGAATAACAAAAACACCTCTAAATTAAGTACAAACACTTATTTTTGCGAATATCCCACATTTCAGGTCCTTCAAAAATCCTCTGGTGATGTTAACTAAAACAATCAACTTGACTTTATTATCTTTAAATTTCGGTGAATTTCATAACTATATATGTATGTAAACCAAATATGAACCACCTTTATGCAAAGTCTATTAACCCACAAAACTGTGTTGACATTGGGTTAACTACCTAAAAACTCATTATCTGAACCAAGGTGTCGTTGAACCCTAAATCCACACAACCAAAAAAATAAGAAAAGGTCAGCACACCAAGGCTGGTCCTGCTTGATATTCAGAAAGAAGGTATTTTATTTTTTGTTTAAATGCTCATAACTTGTTAAAACTTCTCCTGTAGTCTCTTGTGGGTTTTGTAGATCAATAATTTATCTATACTCGTATAGCTTTAGACTTTTTCCATAGAAATACAATTTAAACATAAAAAAAACTTTATCTTGCCAATTAAATTTTATGTGCCATGTAAGTTAGTTTAGGCTTTAGATATGTTGCCAATAATGGCTAAACTAAATTTCCAGCGAAATTACATTTTCCTAACTTTAATCATGTGGCTAAGAACTTCTAAACCCTTTTGTTTACATCATATTTTAATTATAACGATAAGATGAAAGGAGTATTCCTATACGCGTTGTTTTGACTTGGCACATATAAGCACGTATACTTTATAGTCTCCAGTCCAGATGTTGTACATATAATAATAATATGATGATGATGCTGAAAGGATAATCATAATCAAACTAAAGAAGTGTTATAGCTCTTAAGTCATTAATTAGACGATAATCATAGACCATTACGTAACATCAAAGCAAAAAAGGAAAATTTACTATTATACTCGTGTACCCTATACACACTATAAGTTCATTATCATTAAACGTGTGATTATAATACTAACGATGATGATGCTTTATGTAGTATATTTACTATAGTGTGTTTTAATGCCTACAGGTGTGGCCAAAATAATAGGAACATTTCTTACTTTTGAGTTTGACTGTTTGAAAACACTTAAGTAAAGTTTTAACACTTCACTCTATTAACAGTTTATCAAATTGCACTTTTTCGATGGCCTTAGTTCAAATCTGACTAGAAAAATTACTCTTCCAGGATGACAGGACAGGTTTTTAAGATAATACTTTTTTAAGTTCAAAAAGGCTTTTTGAGGCTATCTAAATTCATGAAGAAGTTTTATTTTTTTCAATAAAATTTGCTATTGTTTTCCAATCCATAATCGCTTTTTTCAGTATTCAGAAGAAATATTATAAGCAGTTTATAAAATTTTTGAAAAATCTTCATAAGTTGTAAAATTTCACCAATCTCACATAATTTAAAAAAAAATGCTTTGAAAAAAAAAAACGGTTTGAAAGTAATTTTTGTAACGAATCGGCCTCTAAACAGGGTTATAACATCAAGTTCAATTTTATTTTCGAAATTTGTGAAGTTCGGATTCGAAAGAAGCACTAAAAATTAACTCTAAAATATGTTCTTCAAAAACACAAAAGTGTTAAAATCATAAGACAATTTAATGTGGCTGTTTTAGACAGACATACTTTAAAACTCTTTAAAACTAAGATTTAAATTCTGGACAACAGACAGATATGAAACGTAATTTTGTTGATCAGTTTAATTACAACACACTCAAAGGTTTCAAATCCTTGAACATGACAAGGAAAGACATAGTGTGATAACAAATTCCACATTCGTGTAGTACGGCTAAAGAACAAATATATGTGCCATTGGTAGATTTCAGCTATCTCATATAATTAAAAAAAAAATACTTTGAATAAGGCAAAAGTGTTTGAAAATAATTTTTGTTTTTGTAACGAATCGGCCTCTAAACAAGGCTACAACATCAATTTCAAATTTTGTTAAAAATTTGCGAAGTTTGGATTTGAAAGCAACACTAAAAATTAACTCTAAAATGTATACTTCAAACCCACAAAAGTGTTGAAATCATAATACAATTTAAGGTGGCATTTTTAGACAGACTTACTTTAAAATTCTTTAAAGTTTAGATTTAAATTCTGGACAACAGACTGATAAAAAAAGTAATTTTGTCGATCAGTTTATTTAGAACACACTCAAAAGTTTCAAATCCTTAAACATGACATTCGTGTTGTACGGCTAAAGAACAAATATCAAATTACTTTGAAAAAGGCAAAAGTGTTTGAAAGTAATTTTTGTTTTTGTAACGAATCGGCCTCTAAACAAGGCTACAACATTAATTTAAAATTTTGTTCAAAGTTTGCGAAGTTCGGATTTGAAAGCAACACTAAAAATTAACATTAAAACGTATTTTTCACACTCACGAAAGCAAAAGTGAAAGTTATAAAGTCAAATGAAAACTCATTACTAATGAGACGAATGATTTAAGGTTTATCTAAAGACAAAAGAAAGTTACATTTAAAAATCATAACAAATTTATTGCTAAGATTGTATGTTGTGTTTTAACTTACTCTTCAAGCACCCGTTTCAAGTTGACATTTTTAGACAGATATACTTTTAAACCCTGATGTGGTAGAAAAATTATAAGTTGAGATTTGAATTCTTGACGATTTGATCCTTTAAACACATTTTTTTTTGTTTTTTTTTTTCGTGACACATATAAAACGTGATTTTGTGGACCAGTTTAATTAGCACACATTCAAAGGTTTTAAATTCTTGAACATTGCAATATCAAGGAAAGACAGAGAGTGATAGGACATTCCACATTCTTATAGTACGGCTTAGGACCGAATATCTGTACTTCATAGTATGACCGAAATTGGACCCAAGGGTAAACTGATGAGTATTCCTATATAAGCAGAAGTATTACTTATTTCACTAAAGTTTAGATCGTTAAAATAACGGTAAAAAGCTTTGAGACAAGAAACATTACGACAATGAAAGTGAATTTTGTGAGAATTGTCGATTAACTCCTAAAGCAAATTGTCTGCAACTGTTTGGCTTTATGGAAAATGAAAAAAAAAGAATGTAATTTTTGTCGAAATGTCTCAAGAAATAACTTTAAGGGTTTTGAATACCTTTTATATGCGACGGAAACAGTGTGTTAGGAAATAAGAGCACAAGAGCACCGAAGTGTGACTCAAGGGTAAACTGAATAACATTCCTATAGAAGTGAAAGTAGTCAAACTGTTGCACTAATGCTAAGATCGTTAAATGTCTATGTTTGAAGTTTAAATAAAGTGTTTCAGGTTTTTTGGCCGGCTTTTTTTTATGAAATCTGTATCAAATTGACTCTAAAATCTTGACAGCCAATATTACTTTTAACAATTCACAAATTAAGGAAATGTTTAAATTCTATATTTGTTGACTTAAGGGGGTATTCTGGTCTAGAGACATGAATTTTAGGTAATTTTTGAAGTGCTGTAAAAAAAATCAAGCAACATTTTTACCACCGATTTTTTAAACATTATTTATTCACATTAGAAGCATAAAAAAAAAATAAAAAATCAAAAATGGAGTGGTGCGTCTCAAAAATTTGGTGCGTGACCATAGCCACGATTTTAACTCTCCTAGAAATCTGAAATCAAAAACTAAAAAAGATTATTAATCTACAATAATGTCGCAATGTCTGGAACTACGGAAAAGTTTCAAACATTTTTTTTTACAAAATGGCGACTGCCTAAAATAAAAAAAATTACCACTTTTTTGAACATTGTTAAAAATAGTAAAAATGAAAATTTCCGGACGTAGACAAGTCCCTCAAGAAGACTCTCTTAAAATTTCAAGTAAACCGGTTCAGCAGAACCTGAGAAATCGTGGGTATCAGATTCAAAAAGACAGTTCTGAGAAAAACGCGTTTAAAGTACCCCATTATGTCTTTTGTTCGATTAGTTGCAGCCCAACCGATTTGGATGGCTGCTCAGCAAAATACTTATTTCTCCGTAAATAATTTGAATTTGGAAAAATCCTCTCGTAGACATATTCTTAAATAGTTAAACTATGAAAATATGAAAAAAATCGATTTTTTTTTATTTCTAGACCAAAATACCCCCTTAAACAAGTGCTAAAGACATTGGCACACAGTTTTAAACGATTTATTAAAATGTCGAAGCCATTTTCACCAATTTACTAAGCTTAAAAAATTATTTACCTAATTTTTAACAATTTTGACAGCCTTATCGGGAATTCCTTGAGAAATATTTTTCGCTAGGAATTTTTCCCTTCTCGGGAACTAGTATCGGGAATTTCCCACTAAATTCTTTTCTTGAAGCATCTAGGCATCCTTCCACCGATGCTTCTAAGGCACAAAGTCGTATTATCGTTTCCTCCAACGCACTGAATAAATGTTCCTTGTTTGGGCCTCCACCGGTTGTTTTTTTTCTTTTGTTTTCAGAAATTTTCTTCCCCACGGATTTTTTTTTTACCAAGCCATGGTTATCAACTTATCACCTACTTTTCTCCATTTAGAAATAGATTTCGTTCCACGGCCCAAACTGTTCAGTTCTTTTTCTACTTCTTTTTAAAATGTTGACACATCTTCCTTACACCGATTTGTTGTTAAACCATTAGCAATATCTCGGTTTTTTCCATAAAACTGATTAAACCTAGTACTTGGTGATTATTTGTTGAATTCGACCTTAAAAAGAAAAATTTGTATTATTTTCATTATTATTTTGTTAAAAATTGATCACGTTGTTTGCTCCGCTTTCAATTCCGACAACTAAATAATGGAGAAATATTCAGACAGAAAAACAAAAATTTTACCATGAAAAAAGAGTTGCCTATAGGTATTTTTCCATTGAAATGTTGTTCCCAATTTCGAAAAGTTCCCGATACCAATTTTTCGTATATGGGAACAAATCCATGGGAAAAGAACTATCTCTTAACAATTTCCTAAAGTTAAAATCACACAATGGCAACTTTAACTTTAAGCAAGTTTCTAAATCCTTATGACATCTGTAGAAATAATCTTATAACTTTTAAACGTGTTTGCTTTGTTTATTATCACGAACTTTCATTTTTTAGGCAATAAAAAGTAATCAGCCCTTTCATGAATTCCATCGTTATCGGAAATTTGTACGAAACCCGAAAAACTGTATCATGAAATACGTTCGTAATGCAAAATTGTATGTGATTTTCCATTACGAACGGATTTCATGATTCGGGATTAGTAAAAATTTCCGATTGCGATGGAATTCATGATGGGTAATTTACTACTAAGCTAAACGAAAAAAAGTTTTTAAAATTTTTGAGTCGCTAAGTAAACTGCTAAATATTTAGCAAATTGCCACTTAGTGAACCATTAAGCCTTTAAAAATAGGCTGTTTAAAATTTATTACAAGCAAATTAAGTTATGTTCCTATTATTTCGTCCATCACTGTATATGCATACGTACAAAGGTAGGTGTTGTTCAATTGACATTGTTTTGAAAATTCCCAAGGAACTATTAATTTATTCCTGTAATAAAATAATCATTTGAACTCGTGTAATAATAAAAACATACACATAGAAGCTGATGCTTTCAATTCCAACACACTCCACCATACACACTTTATATTTAATTCTGAATTTAATTGAACATACAAATTATAAATGCAAATTCCCAGACCTACTCTACAACGACGACGATAAGATGATTTTCTAAAGGCTTGAATAATTTACTAAACTATCTTGTATGTGTTATAAAAACTTACATGACAACAAAGTTTTGACATGACTTTCAAAACTAATCGTTTTTGGAGTAGAAGATACATTCTACATATTTAAGCCTTTAAGAACATTCTCAACTACTTGGATCTTTTTCAAATCGATTTAATTTCATTTTATCGTTTTTGTTTTTGCACACATTTCAAATATTATTGCTTAATTCATCATCACGATATGATGGAGGGTTTTGCCTCCAAAAGTATGTCGCTCTTCGTTTCGATGTACGATTCGAGTCATCATCGTCATTCAAAAAGAATGAACGGTAAATTGATTTCCAAATTACTTATTTGCACATGCCTTACCAATAAATTGAAGAATGATGATGGTTGGTAGAATATCGAACGGAAATGTATATCTGCCAATATTTATCTTTTACAATGTTTCCAGTATTCGAGTTCCAAATAAATATACATTTCAGGACACATCATATACCTTTCGACCTGTATTTTTGTATGGTATGGTATATCTGCATTTAACGGTATTTGAAACCTACCTGATGTAATGTATGCATAATAAATAAAACATTTTGATAGGTCACGAGCGCACTTCGACAACAACGAGAAGCTTGATGATGGTGTTTTTTGAATTCCAACTTCTCTGATATTCCTCTATTCCTCTTGTGTTCTGTATGAATATAATTGTAATCGAGTATAGAAGGGTAACAAGATTATGATGATGATATTTTCAGCATTTTGCCTCCATTTATTAAGTTTTCCAGTTTCCAAGCTCCTTCGAAAATGCATTCATTGATTTTGCACAACGAATTTAAATGTGTTAATTTTGGTGCAACAACAAAAAAAAAAGCATCTAAATCACATTCAGTACGTTTCCATTTGTGCCAAAACAACAAGAAAAAAGAACTGAACAAGAATTGACTCAAAAAAGTAACATGCATTTTGGTCACGTGTAAATTGTCACGATGTTTTCGTTTTTTTTTTAACTTTTTGTTGTCGTTTGTGTTAAATGAAAAATTTAACACAAAAACAAACGAAAAAAGTTTTATTTTTTTTTGAAAAGATTTGTCTTGAATAACTTCAATTAAGTTTTTATGTTCGTACCTGCTTTTGAAAACTTCGCCCTCAATAAATAAATTTTATAATGAAATATTACTTCATCAAACTTAGATTTTAGTAAATCTCTTTAAGTTGAATTATGGAATTTTTGAAATGCAAGAAAAAAGAGAAGTATTGGAATAAAATTTGATTTAATGTCTTAAATATTTAAAGACAATACAAAAATAAGTTTCAAAGAAGCTCGATAGCTTAATAGATAAAGAACATACTAATATTGTGTTACCATACTCTGGGTTACTAGTTGTTAAATTTGAAATAAAAACTCAAAAAACACGATCCCAAGCCCAAACATATTTCAGTGGTAATTTTATTTTTCAATCAGAAGTTTTGAAAATGAATTTTTACCATAAATTTGTAGAAAACAGCTAAATTTTCTAAAACTTGTACATAAAGTTGGGTTCTGCATTTCATGTTCAATAGAAATAATATCGAAATTTAAAAAAACGTTTTTGAAGACTTATAAAAATTTGACTCAATTTCTGGAATCAGTTTCGGACGTACTGTAAAGCACAGAGATCCTTTCTTTATTGACACAATACAAATGTGGAATCGTTTACCAGAATCAATATTTCTAACTCATTAAAATTTGCAGACATTCAAAACCAATATGCATCGGTATCTTCTTTCTAGTCCTGTTCATGATGTGCGTAGGACCGTCGTGACAGATGTCTTGAGTTTAAATCCTGCCAATGTAATCTACAATTTTGTTTGCACGGTTACAGCCTCTTGGGACGAATTGAAAAAAAGAGTAATTCTTGTCATGAAAAGTACTTCCTCAAATAAGCCGCTGGAATTCGCGGACTGTAGGTCCCCTCGCACACAGAATTGTTTCAGAGTTTTAAGTCACTAAGACCCTGGATGCCCAAAATCTGTTGCGCCACCTAATTTATTTTTAGTTTTTAAAGTTCAAAATGTTTTTTGAAATAAAAATGAATTTATTAAAAAATTTTATCTGATCTCATTTACTTTGCAATAAGTCTCCTCAAGCTTTTTAATACCTTGCAAAAGATTCCAAAACACAAGTCAACAAGATTTTGAAACTGACAGTCAAAGGAATTGTTTTTATAGTTTGAAGGTATACCAATGTTAACTTACAGATATCGGTGGGCAATTGTGATCAATTCTTCAAGAAATGATTATTTTCCAGTTTCTTGAATTTGACTGCAAAATTTTGACTATTGTTGTAGTAATTGGTAACAAGTCCAATTTGCTGTTAAAGTTTTACATTTTTAGTTATAGCGTAATTAGTCCTTGTCAAATCTCAAAAAATTAAATTTTTGAAAATGACAAGTGCCCAAAAAACGGATTTTGGGCTCTCGACGTAATTGGTCCGTACCCTTTTGAAAACGACATTAGTGAAGCGGTCACCGTCAATAGCGAGCGTAACATAACGATGATAACTAATTTCTTATGGCCCAAATTGAACCATATGGACCTACACGTCATGTGGTTCCAGCAAGATGGCACTGTGTGCCACACAGTAAACGCAACGGTTGACATTTTATCATCTACCCGCCCTTATTGAAAAACTCTGTATATCAAAACCACATACAAAATAATATAAAAAAACAAATATTGAAAACGGAAATTTAAAAACCAAACATTTTAGAACGTATTTTTCAAAAAACGTGAAATCATGTGTTTCTTTTTTTTGGAACTTCATGTAGGTTAAAATAGAGTTTCAATACTAATGTGAATTTTCAAAAACTTAGATGCTGAAAAGATTTTTAAAGATCTATATATGTACATATGTTGTATCTTTTATAATGCCTTGTTGTTTTTTTTAGAGTTATATGTTTTTTCCTGAGGTGATTTCGAATAATAAAATTGTTTTGAAAAAGTAAAAACCTAATTTCCTTGGCTTAAATTTAATTATGTCCAAAATGAATAATTATATCACATTAAAATGTTTGATTTATTACCATTGATTTTTTTTTAACTAATAAAATGAATCCCTAACCCTTTAAATTGGAAAAAGTCTTCAAATGCTAAAAAACAGCCGTTTTCAAATCGTAACACGTTAAATGCCTTGAGAATATCTTTTCGATGGATTTTGTTGGCCTTAATTCAAATCATTATAAAGTCAAGTTTTTAAAATATTTTGTTCTTAAATGTTTTTTTTTAACACAAAAATTTAAAACCGAGTGAAATAAATGCTTGGTTTTGTTGAGAACAAGGGCGTTCGTCTTAACAAGTTCAAGTTTTGAAAAAATATTAAAATAAGGGTTTTTAAATTTTAGACGCAGATGTTGATTTTGAATAAAACACAATATTTTTTTTAATATAATATTGTTATAGTTTAATTATGTATGAAAACAAAATACAGGCCAAATGGCTACCGCGACCTAAGCGGCACACCTCCATCCAACGGTCCAAACTTTTGATCACGCTGAGGCATAATTGATGTTATGTGCCGTTAATTGCCTTCTTTTTAATTCAGTCAAAAAAGTAATTGTGTATCTTTTTGAGCTCTGATCGTTCATATCTTTAAATTCGTGGTTCTTTTTTAGAACCACGCGCGCTCTGTGAGCTCAGAATAATATAACAGAGTAAGCGGAGTAAAATGCTGAACAAAAACAAAGCCGGGAAATTAAAAAAATCGTCGTCAAAACAAAAAAAAAGGGAAGAGGCTGGAAAAAACGAATTCCACATAGCATTTTTATGATTTATTTCAGGCGTCAAAAGGACCAACGCTATGACTGTTTTTTAATTAATTTGATTAAAGAAAATTTTTAACGCCTTCAAACAGATGACATTTCAAATCATTACAATTTAGTGCTCAAGTTGTTTCATAAATAAATCATGATAATTTAGTGCTCAAGTTGTTTCATAAATAAATCATAAGGCTCTGAACATACTCTGCTCAGAACTCTACTCAACTCTACTCTACTCTACTCTACTCTACTCTACTCTACTCTACTCGACTCTACTCTACTCTACTCTACTCTACTCTACTCTACTCTACTCTACTCTACTCTACTCTACTCTACTCTACTCTACTCTACTCTACTCTACTCTACTCTACTCTACTCTACTCTACTCTACTCTACTCTAATCTACTCTACACTACTCTACTCTTCTCTACTCTACTCTACTCTACACTACTCTACTCTACTCTAGTCTACTCTACTCTGTTTGCTCAGACTGCTTAGTACTCAGCTCTGAACTAAAAAAGAAAAACGCCAAATGTACCGAATTATCTCGTCCCTAAGCTCTGGAATTGTTGCGTACACCTTTTCTTTCAAGTAATCCCAAATAAGCCCAACGGTGTCAAATCACATGATCTTGGCCTCCAATTGACAACGACACCCACATACGGTCATTGAATTTATCGAGCAAAAAAGTGGCACCATCTGATTGAAACCACATATCGTCCACATCTTCCAATTCGAGCCATAAAAAGTTCCTTTCCATTCACAGTAACTGCATTTAGCCTTTGTTTAAATAAAAAAAAACGGCTCGATGATGTAACCATCCCATAAACCGCACCAAACTTTGTCACTCTTTGTGGGTGCATTAGTTTTTGGACAATAACTCTTATTAATTATCATTATATTGTACCAATTTTACGCACATTTGGACTTAAACTATAACAACCCTTTATTTGTGCTTTTCAAAATCATCATACAATTTTTTGTTAAAATCTATGTTTTGTTTTATTGATTCCTTAAAAACACCTTTTTTGGTTGCCTTGATCATTTTTAAAAGACCCGATTTAAATTTATGAAAACCTAATGCTTTAAAAAGAATCATTTCGTTTGTGGGACAGAAAGAAAAAGTTCTTAAAACCTTATAAGAGCTAGTTAATGAGAAATAAACTCGAATTCCAAGTTTAATTTAAAATTCGAAACTCAAATCGTTTCAAGTTAATGTTAAAGAATTCTTGAGTCTCTCTTACAAAAAATACGATATCATTGAATAAATAAACAAAAAAAAAACACTAGGCTAAAGAAAGTATAGTTTTTATTTGAATCCAAAATTCATAAACAATTAAATGTTATCTCCAATTGAATTGACACAGTCAAATTAAAATTACAAAAACAAAATCACCACTTCAAGTCCTCGTTCTATATTTTGTAATAAAAATTGCATAGTTTTATAGAAATCCATGCAATTCTTTTTGCAAAATTTGTTGTACTTCAAAAAAAAAATCCGACTAAAAAAGTCAAAAAGCAAAAATACAACTCAAAACGTATTAAACTGGGTCATTGCTCATTTAACCAGAACCAGAAAGAGAGCTCCATAAGTAAATTTCCAAAATAAATTTGCAATAATTTTATTTTTGCATTAAACAAAATACAAAATAAAAAAAATCAGTTGAATCAGCACACATCAAAACTACTAGAAGGGAAGACGTTGGGGGGGGGGGGGAGCGGTAGATATGCCATTACACCGGCAAAGTGGCACACGATATTATATTTTATTAATAAACTACCTGATTGCAAAGCCAATATCATCACCACTCAACACAGCTCAACTCAATTCAACTCAACCTCACCTGGTCTGATTAAAATGTCTCTACTATACTCGTAATATACTTAGGTAGGTACTGTAGTAGTACATGCCTACCATTAACTGGAGGTTCAAGTATAGAGGGGCTATGTGTCTCTAATAGAGTCGGTGTCGTCTCCTTGGGCTGAAAGTAGTTCAATTTAATTGATTTTGTTGTGAAAATTAATTAGTTTGCCAAAATATCAAAAAATCCCAATATAATCCTCGGAAGCAAAAAAGGTAAAGAGAACAATCAAGACGTAGAAAACAAAAAAGTACGAGACGACGCGACGTGGACTACGAACGCACGACGTCAATAGAAAGCTTTCTTTGCTCTTGAAAAAAATAAATACAAACTTATTAATCCGGTTCTATGTGACTCGAAAACGTGCCCGCTTCTATGAAAACAACATATTTTCAACTGAATATTGTTATTTTGTTGTAAATAAAAATGCTAATTGTTTGAACTGATACAAAACATTTGTGACTGTCCAACGACGACGTCGACGTTGATAGACAATTTGAATATAAAATAATTAAAAGTGTATCCACTATACTATCAAAAGTAATTATATTGTTTACAGTTTATTATAGTGAAACGCTTCTGTAGCAAAGTTATTTATTTATAATTATATTATTGTTGTTGTTGACGGCCGCTGAATTCGCTGAATAGCTGAAATAACCAGCGATATCTATGTTTTTAAAACAAGGAAGTTTATTCCAATTAATATTGTAAATTGTAAATTTAATGTAAAATTGGTTCTAACAACAAATAACTAATTCATATCTCTCTTTTGATTCAATATATAAACATTCTCACAAAAATATAGTACATCATATTATTCTTGAGAATGGAGAACTTGTTTGTATTTGTTTGTGAATTTGTTAATCGTGATGTGGTTTTAACATTGAAGATAAACATATTTCAATGCTGTCAGTTAAATAATTAACATTTATGTGTTTTGTACATCCAAAGAAACTTGTAAATATAAAATTTATCAGTTGGTGGAGTCTGATTCTAATTTCAAATCAAAATGGTAAGATACCAAGACTTAGACTTACATTGATTACATAAATTTAATCCCATTATTTTTACTGTGTGTGATTGATAAGTAACATGTAAATAACACTTCAGGTCACTTAAATGTATCAATTGCTTTGTACCATCATTTGAAAAAGCTTTTCTATTCAGCTTTGTCTTTAAAACAAATTTGATACTTTTGTTAAAACCATGTAGTGCCCGTGGCATGATGGTTGGTGCGTAGGACTGTCATGCTCAAGGTCTTGGATTCCACGGTTACTGCATTTTGCGGGTTATTGGTAAATCCTCCAAGAGTAATTCTTGTCTTGTTTTATCGAAGCTTTAAAAACACTGTTTTTGGTTGTCTTAAACATTTTTAAAGAGCCCTTTTTTAAAAACCTGGTGTGATAGAAAATTTATAAGACGCGATTCAAATTCAGGACCACCTTATGCTGCCTCTACGAAGAATGCTGCCTCTTGCGAGGAATTGACAAATCCTCCAAGAAGAATTCTTGTCATGAAAAGTGCTTTCTCAAATTAGCCTTTCGAATTCCCTATACAAACTATAGAGGATCCCCTCCATTCCTCAAATGACTGAGACACACTAATAGTTGCAAGTTTACGTATACCTTTAACTCATCTATCAACACTGAAAAATGATTTTTTTAAACTTTTAAGTTGTCCAAAATTCAAATCTTGCCTTACATTTTTTTTATCACATCAATTTTTTAAAATATGCCTCTTTAAAAATGTTTAAAACAATTTAAATTGGTGCAAAGATTAAGTTAAACTCAACACAGTTCTTAACAAAAAATTTGTATGTTTCCAAACCTTGAGCTTAATGTTACAATGGTTTATAGTTTTTTTTTGAAAAAGAAGTTTGAAAAAACTCAACATAAATTTTGAAAACAGCACTGGATTTATTCAAGTGACCGAGAGTGTAAGATTTCAAAGATTAAGTAGTGGCTTTGAGCTTCCTCATGAGCACATGATAGTGATTATTTTTTATTTCTAATTAAAAAAATGTTTTTAAAAAAACTTGGATCGCCTTCTGAAGCGTTACCAGCTTATCTAATATTTAACTCATGAAGGTTTTAAATTCAGCTACAATCTTTTAAAGATAACTCATCTTATGTTTTCTATTTAAGGTTTCATTTTATTTAAATTTACATCTTGATTTTTTTGACATTACCCAACCTTACCTACTGACTTAAGGTGGCGCTGCAGTCCAGGCGGACCTGGGCCTCAACCAACATTGTATCTATAGCAAGCTCAGTCTCTAGCTAGATATTTAAAGTTTCGCACACCAAGTTAGTTGAGATCCTTATGGCTGAAACACATACACGCTTCAGCTTCGGCATCGTCTGCGTTACGTTAGGCCTGCTTCAAGGTTGCTTTGAATGACATTTCTATTATTTCATCCCTCCAAAGAGCAAATATTTTGTTTGTTGACATTTTTTTACAGCTGATGAGCTGTCAGACAAAGCAAATGTTCAGATAATTGAACTAGAGCTTCCGTTTGGAGTCACATTACGTTCCATTACGTTCTTTTCCTTACGATTGTCAAACGAAACGTGAGGTCGAAGCTTCATTGTGATAGCATGCATTGAATTCCTATGGCTGAACTCGTAAACGTCAGGCGAAGCCGAAGCTAAAGCGTGTTTATGTTTCAGCCATCACCCACCTGTGTGCCCCACCTGAGTCGCGGTCTTTCTCTACTGCACCGTCCCTCGGGATTGGATTCGAACACCTTCCGGGCTGGAGCGTTGATGTTCATTCGCTCTACATGACCCAGCCATCTAAACTGTTGGACTTTAATTCTTTTAACAAGGTCAGTGTCGCTGTAAAGCCCGTACAGTTCGTCCTTGTATCTTCTAATCCACACTCCATCTATGCAGACGGCACCAAAAATCACCCGAAGAATTTTTCTATCGAAGGATCCTAAGACACTCTCATCTTTCTTTGACAGGGTGCAGGCCTCAGCGCCATATATGAGAACCGGGATGATTAGTGTCTTATAGATGGTGATTTTAGATGCTCGAGAGGGAACTTTACTACTCAATTGCCTTCTAAGTCCAAAGAAGCAGTGATTTGCAAGAGTTAATCTTCGTTTGATTTCAGCGCTGGTGTCGTTGTCTGAATTGATAGCGGTGCCTTGGTAGACCTACCTCAAAGTTATAGGCGTCCATAGTGAAGTTTTGTCCGAAACGTCGTCGTTAAATGTCCTTTTTTGATGACAGCATATGTTGGTCATATATTGGTCTTGCCCTCATTGACCACTAAACCCATCTTCTTAGCTTTCGTCCTAATGGTCAAAAAGCTCCACTGACATCACTCTCTGATCTTCCAATTATGCCAATATCATTGGGGTATTAGAGTAATTGGATGGACCTTTGGAAGATTGTGCCTCCAGTGTTGACAGTTGAGTTTTTGACAATTCTTTTGATGTTGAAGAAGTCGCATGACAGTGCATCACCTTGTCCACCTTTTTTTGACATCAAATGCATCGGTAAGATCTTTACCGACCTTAATAGAGCAACGTGCATTCTCCATCGTCATTCTGCACTAACAGATACGTTTGACGGGGATGCCAAAACTAGACATTACTCTGTAGAGCTCTTCCCTGTAGATGCTGTCCTACTTAACCAAGCCTAGTCCATCCTAATTTCTTTCTCCATTTTGTACCTACATATGTATCGAAGGAATTGTAAATATTTCAAAACTTTAGGAGTCGATTGAGGCCTCTGAAACCTTGAATTTTAAAAAAAATCCCAACAAAGGAAGCATGTTCTCATATACATTTTGTCTCTCTAACTCTCACTCCTTTAAATAAAATTATCAAATGCATAATTAGAAAACATCAGTTATTTTATTTTTTAAATATTTAGTTCCTTCCTTATCTTACCCTTTCTTATAATCCTTCCTCTATTCCACTATTCTAAAAAAAAACAATGTAAATAATTTTCATAATTAAAACAAAGGAAAGAAAAACAAAATCAAACTAAAACAAACCTCCCAAATATACATACTTAATTCTTTAGAACCGACAAAATGTTGGAACGCCAACTTATGGTCTTTCTTCGGGGTTTTCTCTTATTAACTTGGACTCACCTTTATCAATTAAGAAAGCTCAGGTAAATTTTTGTAGATTGCAGACTCTTTACTACTCATAAAATTATAGTAATAGTAAATATTTGCTTTATTTATTATGAACAAATTAAGAAATAAACAAAACTCTCTTCTTTTTTCTGTTGGCTCTCTTTGTCTTTTGTATAAATTATTTTATTTATTGTTTCTAAATTGTTTTAGTGTTTTTTTGTTTTGTTTTATGATTTTTTCTGTTTCTCTCTTTCTTTTTGTTTTCTTTTCATTTGTGTTCTTGTTATTGGCTCCTTTTTTTCACACAAATAATTATTTAAAAAAAAATAAAAATGAAAAATAAATTTGGTGATTTTTTTCATTTTACTTTTGCCAAATTAGTTTTTAACTCGCTCTTAGTTTTTCTATTAAAACATTCGACTTGTAGGTTACACCGCATTCACCCGAATTCATTCCAACGCGAATAAATTCATCGCCAAATTTTTACTCACCATATCAACCGATGCTAAGCAATGGCGTCGTTGGCAACACTGGATTGTGTGGAAATGGAAATTCTGGCCAAAATCAGGCCCCAACAACGCCGGTATCGGTGAAAACGAATGCCAACCCGATTTCGGGACTACAGAAGAGCGTTATAGCTGCTGCTGTACAAAAACATCAACAACACCAACAACAACAACAGCAACAACAACAGCAGCAGCAACAACAGCAACATCTACAACAACAAATCCTTCATAAGTCACAATCACAACAGCAGCCGCAATCGCATGCAGCGGTACCAAATCTTGTTAAAAGTGTAGCTGCTAATCCAATCGCAGTTACAAAAGCACCGACCGCAACACAAACGTTTGCGATGACTACCCCTCTGAAGCAGCGTCATTCGCCCTCCAGTGTTGGTGAGAAATCACCTCCACGGATATCGCCGCATGGGTCACCTATTCCGAATACACTCTCCGCCAATGTACACCAGGTAAAGAATTTCCTATAAAATTAAAAACACAATTTGTAATAAAAATATAATTTACAGGAAAATGTTGGTGGAACGATATATTTTTACCCGACTGCCAATCACTCTTCCAGCCAAAATAGTAGCTCGGTAAGTAGTGACACTGTCGTGGCACATGCCCCAACCGTTGTGCCCGGAGGAGGTGCAACAATTACTCCCTCTCCAGCCGTACTTTACACCGGGCATGTTTATCCGGGACCCTCGTCGAATGTCATTGGCATGCAGCCGAAAACACAATTGGAAACGGCATTCTTCATACCAGATGAGATGCGTTCCGATATCCTCACCCGCAATGAGATCTCTAATTTCATCTTGGACACAAGTGATGCAGCTAATTCGAATATCCCCCTCGAAGTGGACAACTACCATTCATTGTATCCCTTGGAGCCACCACAAATGCATACCAAGATGACAATGCCCACATCCACCTACAAGGCAACACACATTACAACTGGAATTAAGTACACCCTGAGAAGACTTCATGGTGAGTTCATGCTGATTGGTGATTGTTTGAATTCTTCAAAATCGTATTCTATGTTTTCTATATTTCGATTCTATTCTGCTCTCCAATTCACTTCAAATCAAATCAAACTACTTACTATCTTAATCGCTCCATCCTCCCTTCTTTTGACATCCTTTATTTTTTCCAACTCTCCCACTCTTGTTTTTCTCTTCTTTTCTCTTTTTGTTTTTTTATTTTATGTCACTGTCACTCTGTTGTCTTTGGGTTTGAAATTGGCCTGGTTCACAGAATTAAGGGCTTTTTGTCATTTGATACCTTCTTAATCTAGGTTTTCGTCTGCAATCGACTAAATGTATGGCAGTCGTTGAAATGTGGAAGAAACTACAGCACTCAAACGTTGTCCAGCTCCGAGAGGTCTTTACGACAAAAGCATTTGGTGATAGTTGTAAGAATTTTTCTATTTACTTTTTATTTCTAACATTCCCAAAAATGTCTTTTTTAAAAATGTGTCTTATTTTTGTGTATTGTTTTTATAGCATTAGTATTAGTTTATGATTATCATCCAGGATCACAGACTCTCTTGTCGAAGTTTTTCACGCCAGCAGCCGAAAAAAACGGATACTCAGATCCATTCCCCGGCGAAGCGAGACCTTTTAGGTAAAGTGTTGAGTGTAAAATCTGTAAAATCTATAATGACACAAATTTTAAAAAAATCAATCAATCCATAAAAATAAATGAACAGTCATAAAAGCAATCTGCAAAGAACCACCAATGGACCACTGCTGCCTGAGGCGACAATATGGGCAATTATAATGCAATTAACAGCTGGATTACGTGCTGTTCATCAAGCTGGACTCGCTTGCAGGTACTTTTGTTTAAGGGGGCAGATAATTTAATCATAAATACTAATGTACCTTTTTTTTAATTTTTCTTAGAGTCATAGACCCAACGAAAATAATTGTTACTGGTAAAAGGGTGCGTTTTAGTTTTCCCGGGATCACAGACATTGCTACATTTGATCCAAATGCAACAAATCAATTGGCTGTTGCTAACATGCACCAACAGGTGAGTTCGTAAAAAGATTACACACTGGTATACTCAGTCACTTTTCCAATAAGATTTTTATGACCTAAATTCAAATTCGACTTCAAAATAACTTTATCAAGTCAGGGGTTTGAGATATTACTATTTTAAAATTTAAAGACTTTGAGGCTTTCTAAATGGATAAACCTTTTTTAAATAATATTCGTAATAGGTTTCTAAATTGATAAACCGTGTCTTCATATTTCACTTGTTTTACATAAATCTTAAGGAAACACTGAATCATTTATATTTAAACCGATTGTAACAGAAAAGACAAAACGGTTTGAAATTAATTCTTGTTCTCTTTACGAATCTGTCGTCCTAAATTTATTGAACAAACATATACAGTACCGAGCAAAAAAAATGCAACCGAAAAAGTTGGTACAATCTTTAGCAAGAACTAAGTCATTTTAGATTATAATACTTTGAAATTTAGCATAAAATGTTCAAATTAATTTTTTTCTTTAAACAGATTTGAATTTTACCCAATCTTACTCCATGAAAATAGTAATTGTAAAAAATGTTCCTAAACTTGGATTTTACGTCAAGCAAAAAAAATGCAAATTCGTGGAAAATTTTAAAAATAACGGATTTATTCATCTTTTTTGAAGAAATTTTGTACTTAAATATTTTAATATTTTGTTGCGAAACCTTTATTGGCAATAACGGCGCGTAACCTTTTAGGCATTGAGTCAATCAACGACACCAAATAGCTCGCAGGTATTTGTTCCCATTCAGTCCTTATTTGTTCCATCAACTCGGTACAATTTGAATAATTTCGCTTTCTTATATCCCGATCTACATGATCCCATAAATTCTCTATGGGATTGAGGTCGGGAGATTGTGCTGGCCAGTTCAAAACATGAACCCTCTTCTCTTCTAAGAAGTTTCTTACCAAACGGCTGGTGTGTTTTGGGTCGTTGTCGTGCTGAAATAAGCTGCTTTCAGGCATATTCGTCCGCAAATGTGGAAGCATATGGTCTTCTAAAATGCCCTTATACATTTGGGCATTCATCCGGCCGCTTACTTGACAAATCGGGCCGACGCCTTGACGAGAAAATGAGCCTTTGAAAAAGCCAAACTACAAATTTGATTTCATGAATATTTTAAATTGCTTACCCCACACCATTACTGACCCTCCCCCATGTTTAATTGTTGGAACTTGATATCTAGGGCTGTACCTTTGTCCCGGGGGCCTTCGCACATACCTAATGCCATCTGACGAGAACAAGTTGAACTTGCTCTCATCACTCCATAAAACTTTTGTCCATTGCTCACTTGTCCAATGCATATGGCGCTTTGCAAAATCTAGCCGTTTCTTCCTATTGATGGAACTGATGTATGGTTTTCTAGCTGGTCGTCTTGCATACAGTTTTGACTCCACTAATCGTCGCCTAACTGTGTGTACCCCTACGTTAACATCAAAATGTTCATTCAAGTCCTGAGTAACTTCCACTGCAGTTTTAAAGGGATTAACTTTAAGCTGTCTTATGATCTCACGATCTAATCTGGAAGTTGTTTTGCGTGGACGGCCACTTCCCACTTTGCGATTAATATCCCCTTGTTCCCGATATCGGGATATAATACGCGATATTGTTGATGTTGCTACACAAAACTCCAAAGCGATATCCTGCATTAATCTTCCGTTGTTAGCAGCGTTAATTATTGCTTTCTTGCATCCAATCGATAGTTGCTTCTATTAATTGCATATTCTAATTAATTGAAACCAAAGAATACATTTTATGTACCTACCTTCCTAGTCATATTTGCCATTTGCATTTTTTTCGCTCTCAGTAAAATTATGTTTTTCTAACTAAATGTAAATTTGCAAACACTAGAGAGAGACCAATTACATATTGCTATTATAAACAGAATGCCTACACAATGGGTACACATATCCGAAACGGAAAAACAAAATTTTACCGTTACGAAAGATAAAGCAATAATAATTGATTTTGGTATGACTGTTTGCATTTTTTTTGCTCGCTACTGTACGTAAACATAAAATTTGAACCGTCTTATTTAATAGAATTAGATAAACAGATGATTAGTTATACAGTGCATTAAAATTTATGTAGGCTCTATGTAACGTTGCGAAAATTCACATTTACAAAAAATTCTGCTATAAATATTAGTTATACTCGTGCAAAGCTTATGTCAAATTTATGTCTATTGCCAAGTTATGAAAAACTACTAAGGCTATAATAGTTGTTTTGGCATTTTCTAAGGAGCACCTCATACGCCAAAGCATCTTTCCACCGTGTTACGAGTAGGTATTTTATTTCAGCATCCGTTCGAAGATTCAAAACGGAGGTAAAGAGGATATTGGTACAAGGGTCCCCACCATCCCCAAGCAGACGACCGTTGAACTCCCCATCATGAAATCTTTGTTTAATTCTGCTTTCGCTAAAAACTCGTGAATCGTGAGTGCTGCCTCTCCAGCCGCAAACAATGTCATTCATTTTTAGGCATGCGTGGCATACTACTTGGATATGCAACGAGTAGTACCCTTTTCTGTTTAAATAAATAGTTCTGGCCTGATGTTCCACATACTTTTGTGATCCTTATGTGGGTACAGTCAATGGCCCCAACCATCTTTGGAAACTCCCGTATTTGAGAGAACTTGTTGACATTTTAATGAACAAACGTTTTGTATTTTGTTTAAATTCTTCATTTCTTAGGTTCATTGGGCTGAACAATTTTTTATAAACTTTCCGCCTTCTCGGAGTTGGTAAACCGCGATTTAAATTATTAAAATCATTTGTAAACGAGTTTAAATGAAAAGGCATTATTGTTTTCTTTTTAATTTCAATAATGTAGGCTCTATGCAACCTCAAAACAGGTTCAGCTTATTATGGGAGTATGCAACCTTGCATAAGTTTTATAAATAGCATTTTTGCGTTTAGAGGCTTTATGTAGGTTCTATACAGCGTTTTTAAATTAAACTGTAAATATCTAAGCTCCTGCACCATGAAAGCATTTAATTGAAGCTCTTTCAACATTTTGACACAGTCAATTTTTTTTATAAGATGGAAATCTTCAAAATACTCTCCTTAATCGGTACCGAGTAATGTAGTAGATCCACCGGATAATCAGGACCTATGTATAAAAGATCGACAATTCATTCTTCTTTCCTAATTTGTAATTCACTTACAAGTTACAAGGTTTCATTTGTTTTTTGTTCATAACATTATTTTTTCATTTATTTATTGTATTGGTCCTAAGACACTTCCTTGTGGTACACCGTCTTTAGTTTTCATAATTTCGGAGTAATTTTGGTATTACCGTACTTTAAAGAGTCGGTTCGTAACATATGAATTCACTATTTCGTAAGCAGTGCGGCTTAGACTGTCCCTATGCAGTATGTTCTCGAATCTCAAGTGTCAAAACTTATCAAAAGCAACATATCAAAATATCTCAACATTCATAAATCCGCTGGTCCGGATGGTATCCCCGATATACATCTGATTAATTATCAGCTTAGGAAGTCTCTTGAGGAACGGAAGCTTCTTAATGACCGGCAAAAGGGCTTTCGTAGCAATAGGTCCATTGGTGATCTCAAGGTTCATCTCACCGAACAGTGGAACAGATCTTTACATCGTTTTGGAGAAAGTAATATTATTGCACTTGATATTTAGAAGGCATTTGATAAAGCCTGGCATCTTGTTCTTTTATCAAAAATGCGTGCTTTTGGTATTGACGAACGTTTTCCTCGTTGGATTAGACATTTTTTTTTTGAACCGCTCAATTCAAGTTCTTTTAGACGGATTCAAGTCTGAAACCAATAAAACAAATACTTGTGTGCCTCAGGGCTCCGTTTTGTCTCCTCATTTTTATAAATGATCTCCTGTCTGCTACTTCTAATCCAATACATTGTTTCGCGGACGATAGCACTCTTAGATTTTTATATTCGTTTCCAGACTCACAAAACCTCCTCTTCGGAAGTGGAACTGCAACGGCAAAATATGATAAGCTCATTAAATTGCAGCATTGTACAATGGGGAATAAAAAACCGTGTGAAATGTAATGCTTCGAAAACCCAATGCTGTCTTGTATCGTTTAAGCGAGATATACCCTCCTTGCCACTATCTATTAGTGGCACTTGTACCAACGAAACTGAAAATCTAGACATCCTTGGAATGTGCATGGAGCGATCACATACGCGATGACGCCAAAAATACCGCAAGATGTCTAAGTGCAAGCAATTTTTCTCTCCGTCTGATCTGGCTACAATCTTCGAAACCTATGTAAGTCCGAAACTAGAATACAACTCACTCTCGTCTCTGGTCTGGTGCTTCAGTACCGTATTTAAGCCTCTTGCACAGTATTCAAAGAAGAGGTTTTAAATTGATTGGTGACATGAACATCATCAACTCGATAAAGTCACTAAAGTTTCTTGTCTCACGCTTTTTCCCGTTATTTTAACGGACTTAAATAGCCAGTTGCATTTCTCCCCTTAAACAATTTAACCGTAATACCCGCGCTTATAGAAATGCCCATCAGTTTACCCTTCAGCCCAACTTCGGCCGTACTATGAAGTACAGAGATACATTTTTTGCCGTACTATGCGAATGTGGAATGCCTTCCCAAGCTCTATCTTTCCCTATCATTGCAATGTTCAGGAATTCAAAATCAATGTACACCGACCTATCCAACTCTTCCTTCTTTTCCTAATGCCCACAATGTGTCTTTTGCATATTAAATGTATACAAAACCTTTTTAGTGTGCGCTGTTTATAAAAAAAGAAGCTGTGATGCGACCCACACTGATAATTTCACAATAATTTTAATGTTTGAAAAGCTATTTGAGTCGCAAGTAAATTTTTACCAAGTTTTGGTATTGTTTTTTTGTTAGGTTTTTATTTTTTGTAAAAAAAAACTAAATTAGATTTTTCTCAAAATTTTACTGAATGTTGACAATAATATTTGTTTAATAAATAAAAGTAGTTTTAAGCTAATATCTCAAAGCTTTGAAAAGATGTTTGAGTCGAAAATTAATGTTTACCAACTTTTATTAATTTTTTGTTTAGGTTTTTATTTTTTGTAAAAAACAGTCAATTCAGTTTTTCTCAAAATTTTTCGGAATGTTGAATTATAAGTTGTGATTTGAATTTCGGACAACTTAATCCTTGAAAAATGAATTGTTTTGGTTTTATCTTGTTAGTATCTTGCCGACCATTGTTAAGACATAATTCAGTCTGAAGGGTCCTGGTATGAAATAAATTTGTCAATATTGGTTTTACAGAATTGAAAAACAAAAAAATTAAGTCTATTCCTTTTACTTTTAGAACTCTGCTACTTACTGTCAATCTAATTTATGTATCTATAAGCTTTTTATATGAACATTTATATAATATTGCAGGAGGACCTCACAGCTCTTGGCCGACTAGTTCTAGCACTCGCCTGTAGATGTTTACAATCTGTTCAAAGAGAAAGTGTACAAAACAGCATCGATTTGGTTTCCAGACATTATTCGTCCGACTTAAGAAACTTTATAGTGTTCGTTTTATTCACAAAATAATACAAAATTTTAAACAAATATTTATTAAAATGGTTAAATTCTTAGATATTTATTCACAACCACACAAAGACGCTCAGTGACTGATTTGATGCCAATGATTGGTGCTCGTTTCTACACACAATTGGATGCATTACAGAGCCAGTGTGATATGCAAGAGGATGAATTATCTAAAGAAATGGAAAATGGTCGCCTCTATAGGATATTGGTTAAATTAAATTGCATTAATGAGAGACCAGAGTAAGTTAATATTTTTTTTCTTCAGATTCTTCTTTGCAAACATTATTTTAATGAATTTTCTTTTATTTCAGCTTCAATTTGGATTGTACATGGTCAGAGACTGGTGATAGATATATGTTAAAGCTATTCCGTGATTATTTATTTCATTCCATCACCGAAGATGGTCGACCATGGTTAGATCACGCACATATTGTTCAGTGTCTAAATAAATTAGACGCTGGTTCATTGGAAAAAGTAAGTAATAAACAAAAATATTGTTTATTTGTAGTAAAATAGTTTAGAAAATATTTTCACTTTTTGAAGGTTTAAAATGTCTAAATTATTCAAAAGCTAGAACCACGAAAACCAATTAAGTTAGTCTCCTTTCTAAAGTAAAACTTCTTTTAATTTGTATGTTTGATTAATATTTTGCCATTAAACAAAACACAAACATTTAATTTTCAGGTCCAATTGATGTCTCGAGATGAGCAATCCGTTCTCATTGTCACTTACGTTGAACTCAAGAACTGTCTTGAGAATTCATTTGCCGAATTGGTGGCTCAAGCAGCCACATAATAAATGCTTCCCAAATTATACATCACTCCCGAAAAACAACAAAATTCTCCCTCTCCCCTTCCCCTTCAAATTTAAGAACCAAAAGCAAATTTATGATAATTTCAAAAACAACAACAAAAGTTATATAAGCTAAAAAGTGTATTAAAATTTAAAAAAAAAAGTCAATGCAATATTATCTCCAGGAAAATCCAATCCCAAAAAAAAAATAAAAACAGGAATGCAGAAAAAAACAAAACTATTTTTACAAAAACATGTTAAATTTCTGTCTGTCAAAAACGCGTTAAAAACTTATTAAAAAAAAAACAACATCAACAGAACACAAATAAATTGTCTCTTCCTATTTTGATATCCAAAACAAAAAATTGTAAACAGAAAAAAAAGTATTTTTACACGAAACAAAAATTTAACAAATTTTTATAAAAAAAAAAAAAAAACAAATGTATCATGAAGAGATCAGCAAGCAGGAGTGGAATTATTCTCAGAGCGCCTCAGCCTCTCTTCTCTCTAATATTCCATCTTGACAGAAAACAAATTGAAATACATTAAAAATAGCAGAAGGCTCGTGTTAAAAATTCGTTTGCTGAATAATGCGCTCAAAATTTCTCCAGCTCCTATTTTTTTTTTAATGATTCTCTCTTTAAGACTTAACGAGCTAAATAAAACCACACTATTTTTTGAATGTTAAAACAATTAAAAATGTAATAAAACTTGTTGATCTATTTTGCCTGCAGTAAGATAAAACTGAAACAAAAATAAATACAAACTTTAAGCAAGAGAAAAAAAAAACATGTTTACATCTTAAACGAGAAAATTATTATTGTAATTATTAAAACAAAAACCACCTTTACGCGCATTAATATAAATTAAGAACAGGGCCCTCTAAAATTATGTATTCCAAAGAAAATGAAACTTAACCTTCTACTTTTGTTTGTTTGTAAAGCATTTTTATGTTAAGAATTGTAATTTTTCTTTTAATTTCAAACTAGTTCCAACTCAAAATCTATTTAGTCATGAAGAATAAACATAAAACAAAAATTATATTTTATATTGTTTGAAATTTGTGTCATTAAAAAATGTTTACATGCGCTAGAGTTTATTTTATTCTAATTGAAACATTGTAAAGAGCAAGAAGTTTTGTTAAGGTGTCCAAAGTAGTTATTATTAAACTCTTCTCCTTGTTGTTTATTTTTCTATTTTTTAAAATTTAGAATGTACAAATATCAAATTGTAAAAAAAAACTTTAATTTTTTAAGAATTTCTGATTTTTGAAACATCATTATCAATGCTAATTTTAACTTTTTTAAAGTTTATCAATTTTACCAATTTTATTATAAATTCTTTTAAATGAAAACACTGGCGTAAAATTAAAAGTAAGCTGATATTAGAAGACATAGGTTTACTAGTTTTAAGGAAAACTAAACTATTAAACTATTTTTTATTTTTTACTTTTTAAACAGTAACAAAAAATAATGAAAGAGAGGAAAATGTTTGGATATGATTTCAGAAGAACAAAAGTAAGAGCTTTTCAATAATTTACAATCGCTGTTTTTCAATCCCAATTGAAAAATTCAAAGTAGTAATTTGATCATTTCAGCTCAACCAACTTACTCCTCTTATAATCAACTTTCAGGGGATGGATTCAAAGAGTTGTTTTCGGCTGATGCACTACACAACTCCTTCTAACCAAACGAACTAAAATCAAATTTAAAATCCATTTAGGTGGCCCCTTTAAAGTTATGGTTAGAGAATATGAAATGCCTGTGGGGTAAGGTTTCCCAAGCTGGAGAACTTTTTTTAAAATGAAATTAATGAATGCTTAACACTACAAATTTTATGAATTTAAATTCATCCTTATTACTTTTGTTGTTTTTTTTTTTCAAAACGACAAGCTCTAGAAGCGAAATATGGTGTTCTCTTCAAACTTCATCCTTTTTTCCAATTTAGTGAAAATAGTTTAACTGGAAGGTCAACTGTCGCCTCCAGAAACGCGTGTTTTCTTTTGTTAGTCGTTTTGATTCAATGACTACCGCGATAAGGATTATTCAGCCCTATCATGAATTCCATTGTAATCGGAAATTTTTACGAATCCCTAAAAACTGTATCATGAAATCCGTTCGTAGTGGAAAATCTCATACAATTTTGCATTACGTACGGATTTCATGATACAGTTTTTCGAGATTCGTACAAATTTCCGATTATGATGGAATTCATGATAGGGCTGCGGCGGTGTATCGTTTGTGAAAACAAATTTGTACGCTCTTTAAAGTTGTTCTGTAAAATGTAATACACTTTAGAGGGTGTACTACACGCTCTTTTTCTTGTTTCGGAGTATGTTGTGTTTAAAGGAGAAGATGCAAATGAGCAGAAACAAATTTTCATCAAAACATCTCCATTTGCTAGTTCTATGTCAATTGAAATTAAATCTGACAATATTAAGGCCTTTTTCACACAAAACATTTCGTAAAAGACAAATTCATATTGCCAATCAAATTTTGAACATTGGAAACATAAACGATAATCAAAATGTCCCTTTGAAGCAAATCAGTATTGGGATATAAATTTTTAGGGAATTTTTTTGTGTCGGGGCATTATTATTTACAGTTAACAATTCCCGAAAATATTTCGATGGAAACGAAACCCCTAACTTATATGACAAAGGTATCCAGGGAAATTTTTGTTTAGATATTTGACGACCATATTGAGTTACTAAAAAAGCCGACGGAAAACTATACTTCGACTAATCACAATCATATTCTGAATAGTCAATAAAATAGTGATTTAAAGCAGACGTTAGGGAAATTACTTCTGTTATGGTACAAACAACAATCCGAATAAGTCTTCTAAAGGCCTCAGAAATATTTCTTTTCTTTAGATTCTTGGTATCACCAGTGAGTAAACTCTATTCCACATACTTATTTTTTCCTTCGCTAAGCTCATACCTAGCAACTACTCAGACATAGCATTAACCTTCTAGAAATCGGAAGCTATACTCATAATTTAAATTGTAGCTTTTCAATGTTGCTTAATTCAAAAAATCATGTATTTTCATATAAATGATGGATCCCAGGGAGTTCCAAAACTTTCGTTGATTTTTAATCTTTACGATGCACAAACGGACCGTTTTCCGTTTGTCTAATTTAAAATTAAATTTGTAAGTGACAATAGTGAATTAAGGGGGTAATCCCATGGTACGGCCTGTATTTTAAGGAATTTTTAGGATTTTTTTAAGACCAGTAAATAGATACAACTTTATTAAGTTTAGTTTCATTTATTAGCATATACCGCGTTTACAAGGAGAATTGAATCAGGATTTAGCGCCATGAATCGAATCGAAAATTTGTTTGTAAACCTGAATCCCCCGATTCAGGGAATCGAATTATTGGTGTGTGAGGTTTTGCTTGTGTGCGTACGATAAGTTTTTTGCATCTTGTTTGTTCTAAGAAAAAATACTCCATTTAAATGGAGTATTTTTGGTTCGAAGCTGAATTAAATTTTTCGCTCGTCTTTTTGTTGAGAGCATTGTTATAAAATTTAGAATTTATTTCACGTAGCAGTACACACACAAATAAAACCCAAATGTCATTTTGATTCCATTTAAATTCGATTCCTCGATTCAGTGGCACCATATACCTGGATCGAAATCTCAATTCGAATCTATTTGATTCCTCGATCTCCTCTTGTAACCAGGGTAATAGTTGGACAGTATAAATATAAAATTTTAATTAAAAATATTGTAAAGAACACGAGTTACACCGGTGAGAAGAACTTCACCTCGAAAAAATGGGCTCGCACTTCCTCCACGATTCCGGCTTATCTAAAACAAAAAAAAAATAAACGGCGTTCTAATCTGTAAGCCTAGATGCAAGGAATGAACTATCATCAAATGAATATACCAAAATTGGACTTTTGGGAGACATTCGAAAAAAAGTCACGAATTGTGCGTTTCTTTTTTTTTTTTGCTATAAAAAAATCGAAATTTTTGGAATTTTTGCTTGTCGATAGTTCATTCCATTTGTTTACATGTGCTAAGTCCGACCCAAACAAATTTCAAGTCATTCGGTCAAGCCGTTTTTTGATATACGATGGAGGAAAGTTTGAAAAACACAGTTTTGAGAAGAACTCGTTTAAAGTTTCAAGTCCTCTTAACTATGAAAATATCGATTTACATTTCAATCGGCGATGCCTGGTTCATAGAGTATTCCTTCTTCTTTTTCTTGAAACTCTTTCAAAGCAGATTTTTCAGCTCTTAAATCAATTCTGGCTTGTTTAAACGCATCACTTATGCGCCGCTCAGAACGTGAGATTCGCTTTTCATCACGTTTCTCCACATAAGTATGGGTACTTTCAAATTACCTTCAAAACCTTCATTAAAGATTTCCTGAATAACTATCTGTAAGTTTACCTGGTTTTTTTGCACCGACTCCTTTATTTGTTTTATCTTCTTTATCGTATCTTTAAAACAACTTCGAATTTTGAAAAATCCCTTGACTACCGTATTCTAGACATATTAAACTAGCAATTTATGAAACAAAAAATCGATTTCTTTAACCCATCACATGGGATGACCCCCTTAAGAGATGTTTCGTCTGCAAAAGGCTTTAAAAGTAACACTACAACGTTTTGTTGGAATATTACTTCCATTCAAAATGTTCTGATTGAGTCAATAATTAATGTTGCATTTTTTAAAACTAAGTCTTAATAATTTTTATATTTATACATTTTTAAAAATTTCATTTAATAAATTTGTATTTTTATTTTTGTATTCGATATTCTCGACTGAAAAATAAGATGGACTTAACTCAATTTCTCGAGAAATAGCATAGAATTACTTCTTTTTTTCTTATAAAAATTGGCCAACTACCAAATATTTTCTGTCTCAGATCTTTTGCGAGAAAATTGATGATTGGTATGAAAGTAGATTTCGTTTCTGAGAATTCTAATTAGTATATTAATATTTTATAAATCAGTTAACGAGTGTTTTAATCTATGTTTTATTTTAAACTTATGAGGAGAAGAGTTCGAAAAGAAAGAAATAATAATTATGGATGATCTCAAGTAATTTATCTAAAACCTTCTTAAACATTCAACTAAAATAAAACCTTGCATTTCAAATTTTATGAAAAAACAATTTGGTAAATAAAATGAAACAAAAACACAAACACAAAACAATAAATAATAGAAATTAAAAAAAATATAAAAGAGATTTATTCACATTTTTTGTGTTTCTTATATTTTATTTTAATTGGAGAAATGTGTGGATAAATTTTATCCCAAACTTATCCTTATTTTCTACAGATTTCCTAACAAAAATTGTTAAAAAATGTAAAGAAGAACAAACAAAAAAAACATACAATAAAATATATTTTGCTACATAAAATGAATTATATAAGTTTTGCTCAACGAAAGAAAGAAAAATGTAATAAAAAAATAAAACAAACAAAAATGTGATTTGGATTCGGGAATGTTTTTTAAAAAGAAATTTTATTGTTATAAAAACCAAATAGTATACAAAAAAGACAAAAATCTGAGTAAAAATTAGGAAAATCTATAGAAAATATTTTGGAGAAACTGCTGCAATTTTTGAAAGTACCGTCCAGTGTTGTGCTAATGTTATATTTAATGAGTTTTAAATCTTTTTACATTTTGTGTATAGAATATTTTTTCAAAACACACAAAAATGTTATTTACAAATAAGAAAAAGGAAATACAAATGGGACTCATATCAAATATCCTGTTATATTTATAGAAAAGAAAGTTTTATTAAACAAAAAAACACAAAAATTAAAATCCACACATTTATCTCCATAAATATCTCTTATAACCATGCAATATACAAAATATATATTTAATTTTCTTTTAAACAAAACAAAATAAAACTAAAAAAATATACAAATCAAATGGGAAGCAAATAAATTGTAAAACTATGATAGTAATTAGACTACAATGAAACAAGACACGAGTTCAAGAGTTCAAAATATGCGGAAAAAAAGTTGTTTAAACATTTAAAAAATAACGAAAACAAAAGTAAAACAAATTTAGTTAAAAAATTAGTTTAAGTTTATTATTTTTTTTATTAGCTTTAAGATTTTTTTTTAAGTATGGTTCTGATTTGAAAATTTAAAAAAAAGGGAAACAACAAAAACAGAATACAAAATATCGTACAAGCTGTGCAGCGAGAGATTCTTTTTTATTATTTTTATGATTTTTTTTAAAACTATTATTGTTAAGTTAAAAGAATGTTTTTTTTTTGTAATAATTTAAAAATTACGATAAGTTTGCTGTTAGGGAAAAATTCATTATTGTTTTCATTTAAATTCAACTTTGTAAAAAGAGAAAAAGAAGAAATATTTTGATTTAAAGAAAGACTATTCAGCCAAGTCAAGCCTGCAGTAAAAGAGAATGTTTGTTAGTATTTTTCTATTTAAGTAAAACAGAAAACGAAACCATGAGAAGAAAGAAACAATTTAATGTGATTTTTTTTTTTCAAAACAAAAACATACAAACAAATTCCAATTTTAATTTTGTTTCTTTAAAAAAAAAAAACATTTTTTCTTTGAGTAAAATAAAATAAAAATAAAAAAAAAAAAACAAACAAAAAAATTATAAAACTTGTAAAAATCCAAACAAAAAAATAAAAAAATGTGTGAAAAATAATTGTAAAAAAAAATAATAAAATCGACAAAATATTTTCAAAAAAAAAAAAACAAAATGCTTTTCACTTATATCAAGAGATTTTATAAAGTTTTTTAGAATTCGGCTGAAACCGTGTTTGAGTGTTTCACATTTCGATGGACTCTTAAAAAGTACTCAAATGATTTTCTTGAAATCAATTGGAGCTTTTATTTGTTTCAGAATTTTAGAACGAGGTGATTCAATAGCTTTATTCAATTTGTTTTTAATTCGATTACATTTCGATAGAAAGTCATGCAGAACCTAGCTGTAAAATCTTGTTAAAACGAATATAAAACAACAATGTTGGAATATATCGGTATCGCAATTCATCATGTTTATGAATTCTTCTTCGGATGTGGAACTGCAACGACAAAATATGATAAGCTCATTAAATTAAAACCTTAACAGCTTTTCAATGGAGAATAAAAAACAGCGTTGAATTAAGTGCTTCGAAAACCCAATACTTAGTCCAGTCAATTAACGAAAGAAATTGGCTTCACCTCAAAAACCAATTATTGACATTTACGACGTTCCAGGATGGAAAGGGTACATGCACTCAATACCAAAAGGCTTGTTTAGTGCAAAAACTAAAATCATTCCCTTTCCGTTCATAAACTCTCCACCGTCCGAATATATTGCTCTAATAAATTGTGTGATGAGTGGAAGTGACCTGCAAGAGTTAATGAGTTCTATATACGCCCAGGTTTCTGTTGAAAAGATACTGCAAGGAAAAGCTTTCGCTAGAGCAGTTCGTGTTTTAATACTAATACAGACATCTTAAGCTAATGTAATAATGGAACAAGTCGACATAAGCAACATTGCGTGGAATCAATAATACTGTACTTAGCAAATGGGTCCTAGGGCTGACTGCCATTCATGAAATCTTCTCATCACTCGAAGAATTCACTGGCGTTCTTTTTTCTTCTAGTGAGCAACATGAAGATTTTGGGGAGGCCCGTAAAATTTGATATAAAACAGACATTGCAAAGTTGTCAAATTGGTTTTAAAGCCATGTCAATAGCGAGTGGCATCGTTGGAGATGATAAAGTAAATTGCTACAATGCTTACTCTCTATGCATGCAGGCATTGAGCCATATATATTGGTCCAACGAGTTTTAGAAGTAAGAAGGGACATAACTATTGAATACTATAGTTTTTTTGTGGACAGTTATAGACAAGAAAAAATGCATAGGTACCATATTTTTTTTAGGAAATTTAATAAGCTTTCTTTTCGTTTACAAACTAAAACAAGTACAAACAAGATAATATCATATTTCTTTAAAAAAAAAAAGTAAAAAGCTTTAATTTTGTAGAAGATTACTTTTTGATACGACAAATAGTTTTCAAGATAAACCCGAAAAACCCGTATGTTTCTCTTCACTGCCGCTAGAGTTATTTTATAAACTATAACAGATACGAACAAAATAATGAATTCTTTTTGTTTTATAAAATTGAATGAGCTTTAATTTTATAGAACAAAATTTTTTGATACGACAAATAGTTTTCGAGATAAAAGTGAAAAACTGAAACAATTTCCATGTTTCTCTTAACTGCCACTAGAGCTCACGTCGGATTCTTAGTATCCCTTAGTAAGTATGCCAAGTTTCAAAACTGTTGCGATTTTTTTTTTTAGGTGAAAACCTTTATTAACTGGACTAACTGTGTTATATCGTTAAAGCCAGGGGGCAAGGGGGTATTTGCCATTATCAATGGATGACACTTGCATCAATGAGACTGAACAACCCGATATTCTGTTGTCTTATTTCGGTACCACATAATTCTTGAGGCCTTCTAAACTCAATGAAACTATTTTAAATTCTGAGTGATATATGTCCTAGATCGTTATACGGGGATTTTCCTGGGGAGGTCATAGGATTTTGAACTAGAGCAGGGTATGTACAGAGGAGGTTTCTTCCATGTCCAAACAGCTTCTGCAGATTTCATTTAAGAACACGTCTAATATCGACCTTATATGCAATCTGCTTGGATTTAAGATATCAAGCACCTTCAGCCTTTATGTCTATGTTCGTGGCATTACACGTTGTTAAGGTGTTCCACCTGATGTTGTTTTTTTTAATAACGTCTTGTTACAAAAGTAAAAGTACTGCACCATTGTTGGCGAGTTATTTGGTAAATTTAATACACTGTGAGATCGTGTAGTACTAAGAAAGAAATTAACAAAAATAAAAGTTGGCTCAATAGAACGAACAAAGTAGAATTTGGAACTGTTGAAGAATTTTAAACGGTTCCATCCCAATTGTTTATATTTCTGTGTCCGTAACCAACAAGTATTCTTCTTTAACTAAGCTTTCCAACTCATATGCAGTAAATCTCATTTCTGAGCTCTAGAAGCACTTTTATTCCATATCATTTAATTGGCTTAAGGGACAAGCCTGCCAACGCTATAATTAGTAGACCAAAATATCCATTCTCGTTTTTTTGGAAATTGGTAGTTTTACTAAATTATTTTTTTTCTCTGGGCTATCGGAAGAAGAAGGGAGCATGCGGTTATAGTCTCGCGTAACTAAAGCTAGAAAAGACAAAATTTGGCTATGATAAAATATTCTAGGAGAACGTTACTTTCTTCATACATTTCGTTTAGCCGTTTTGGAAACTGTTGCATGCAATGATATACCTACTTAAATTGATAAGACTGCTTGGCGCTATGTACATATTCAATTTTTTTTAAAAAGACATAGACTACATGATATTAAAATGTTGAGCTGTAGAAACGAATATTAGTTTGCTTGAAATTGACTTCTTCCAAAAAGTGATTTTTAAAAGGTGAAAACCAAAAATAAAGGCGTAAAAAGATGGTATTGATAATTTTTGTCAAACTATCTTCCCCTTGATTGATTTAATTTTTGTTTTCACAAAACCAGAATAACTTTAAAAGAAAATTATCAGTATCGAAGTGGCAGTTGCATTTCAATTCCTTTTTATGTTAAAGCAGTCCAAAATTAATTTTTTCGTCGCAAAATTGGTTGGAAGAATATAGCTCTAATAATTTTGCTCTATTTCGATAAATGTTTAAAAAATTCGTATACCTTTAAAAAAGCTTTTACATATATCATTAATATTATATACTCACCAAACTTTTAGGCAGTAAAGTAATATTTAAGATCATTGAGAGCTCTTTAAAAAACATTATCAACCATATCCAAAAGAGTCAAAACTGTTTGAGATACCCACAGAAAAATTATAAGTTTTTAAACCCATATTTCAATACAAGCGTGGCGTCGTTATAATACTCTCTTTTTCACTCTCTCCCTCCCCCCTCCTTAAAATTTGTTTCCCGACTAAAGTTCGACTTTGATTTTGTTGGAGTTTTTTGGAAGTGAATGTTTTTTTTTTGGAATTTGGTCGTTTTAGAAAATCAATAAAATCTTGATATTTTCTTTCCTAATTTCGAGTTTAAATAGGTTAGTAAAAAATCTTCTTTTCAACGACTAACTAAAGTGCTAGCAATTAGGGAAGGGCGATAGGACTAGAAATGAGATTCCGATGCACATTCGTTTTAAATATCTACACATTGTAATGAGCGGAAAATATTTAGCATGGTAAAGCATTCCACATTAGCGTAGTGTGGCTAAAAAAAGAAACCTTGTTTTTAACAACAGGTTTGAAATTGGACTCAACGGTAACCGATGAGCATTCATAGAAGTACGGGTATTACTGTTGAATTGTCAACTGAGTTGGGTTGTTTAACTCAGCAAAAAACAAAAATCTTGACATACCTTAATTCGGGTTTTGTGTAATCGGCAGTAACAACAATCCCCATGTGCGGAAAATGGGATACAATTCTGTGGATATGGCGGACAGCACATCCAACATATTCAGGGCTGCGATACATAAAACAATTAATTGGATCCTACACATACAAAACTCTCCTATAAACACTGATGATCAATTTTACAGATTCAATACTTTTATAAGGAAAAAAAATTATTACAAAATATTTTGCTTAAGAAGTAAATAGTTCAACTCTGGTCATCATTAAGTGTCTGTGAGGCATGAGAAATTAACAAACCCGGGGACTGATTGTGAAGTTCGCGGCGGACTTTAGACTTTTAGTTTTTCTTTTTCTTCCTATGTTCCAGTGATTTGACACTTTTGGTTTGACGGCTTTCCACAAATTTTGGTTTGTTTTGATTGATTGATTTTGATGGTGTATATTTATTCTGAAAGGGAGGAATTTGAGGAATCCCAAGAACCCTCAAGTTTACAGGTGCCCAAAGCTGTCAAACCAAAAGTGTCAAATCACTAGAATATAGAAAGAAAAAGTCAAACCAAGTGTCAAATCATTCGCTTCGCCGCGAATTCATTAACAAGAAAATACGACGCGTGTCGAATTTGAAAGGTCGAATTAAAAACGATTCGCCGCGAACCTTAAATCAGGCCCCAGGAGAGTGAATAAATTTTATATTTTATTGTGGATTGTGAATAAATTATAAGAAAATTATAATAAAGCCAGCTCATATTTTTATATAATTACAATCAAGAAAGAATTCACGAGATCGAACCGTGAATAATGATAAACACTCTTTCGCCTGTGAATCCGCCAAAAAAAAGCTGTATGATTTCAACTTGCCAATTAATATTACGATTACGACATTTCATATACGCTTTCGAGTTCCTTAATTGCTCGAATTCAAAACGAGGAAGGCGAAAGCAATAATTGATAAATGGCACACTCGCTACCAAAACGATTCGCGCGAATCCTATAATCAAGCCCGTGTAAAATTCCTTTTCCTTCGAAATATAAACTGCTCTCGAATTTTTGTCTCGATATCGTGAACCTCGGTGGATATAAATGATTTCACTTCATAAAAATCCAATGCAAAGATATAAACATTCAGAGATATGCAATTTCATTCACTATAACCCCCAAGATTTAACTTCAAAACCAATTTCAACTAAATTTTCCAACACTTCTAGACTCAAAAAACTTTCCATATAATCAAAAACAAACTCAAAATTATTTTTAAAGTGTGTAAAATGGCATTACAGTATATTTTTTAGTCAAATATTCGATTTGTATAATATTTAAGGCTAAATCGTATTAAAATACATTGATGTATAAAATTTTTCATAAAAAAATACAAAAACTTTGCACTAAACATTTTTTCTTTGAAATATTATTTTTCGATATGAAAGAGATTCGAATTTTACAAATTATTTGTAAGTCTTCCAAAATGGACGGAATTTTGTTTTTGTAAGTTACAGGTTTAAATATATAGACAAAAAAGTTATCTTAAAAAAAGAAATTACATTACAATTTTATTTTTAAAACATTCATTAGCTACTTTTTAAGGCACATTTAAAATACAATACTCTGGAATGTTTTTTTTTTTGTTTGTATAAATATCTTAGTTTTTGTGGACGGACATGTTATGTTATGCGCTTTGTTTCTTTTCTTATTTCGTACTTAATTTTATGCTAAACTTATTTCATGATCGTAAGCTTCGCCACGCCAAACACGATCATCACTCCGCCATTCATTGTGATCATCTGGAAGTGCATGATGACGAAGATGACAGAGTTGCGGACCGAAGCGCAACATAACGATTATTACTCCAACAATGAACATAGCCAAAGCAGCTATAGCTGGATAGATTAGAATAACTGCCATTTTGTTTTTTGTTGAATTGTAATTTGGATTTAATTAAATATCGCTTTCGCGTTTTTGTAATTCAACGTATTCTTCGCGTTGTTGGCGGGATGGACGTGCTGGACGTTCTTGTTGGTGATGGTATTGATATTGATGCTCTTGGTGGATTGGAGCTGTGGCCGAATCGATTTCTTCGTTGAAAATGTGCTGAGTCTGCAAAGGTAGAATTGTAAATCGTTAAAAACAAAATTAGAGAATATTAATCGAAAAAATGAAAAAAGTAAGCCACAATGGTAGATCCAATTGTGGTTCATGTGGTTCTACGATGATGTTGTATATTTTTGATAGAATGAAATAGACGATTTGGAATTGGAAATACGACCAGTCTTTAAGACAATAAAAGAGATTTGTTATATATTCAGAAAACAGGTTTTCATTCAACAAGCTTACAATCTAATCTACAAAATTATTTATAATATGCTCATGCATTTCATATACAGTGGCACTTAGCGTATATGAACACTTTTTACACATAGTTTGTTGTAGTCACATGGCAAATAATACTACAAGAATGTATGTTCTCAAGAAAAGGACAAATATCTTAACACTCTGAGAAAACAATCCCACAGCTTAAATGATTCACTCAACAAAAACTGCAAAAAATTACCGCAGTAAGTCTTCAAAAACTAAAAACAAATTGAAACAAGCTATATTTATTCAGTTTCAATCAAACTACCATCATTTTAGGACACATGAGTTATTTTGTTCGCATCGAAACTCGTGAATTGATAATTAAGCACTTTACAGAAGTAAAAAGTCAAAGAAAAAAAAAAGAAAAAAACCTCTTCAACCGTGCAACAAGTTAGAGCGCCATGTTCACGCAAACCGCGTCGTTAATAAGGGTAAAGAAGCCGCAAATATTTTTTTTTCTGATAGTGACCGTCGCTGGATTTTGAGAAAAGTAAAGTGTGAACCTTTTTTAAGTGCACCAAAGCTAGCCCAAGAAGCTGAAAATTATTTAAATAAAAAGAGCAGTCCCGAGACAATAAGAAGAATTTTGCGAGAAGCCAATTTCAATGGCAGGATTGCCCGTAAGAAGCCTTTCATTAACTCTAAAAATAAAATTAGCAGTGTTAAATTTGCTCGCGAGCATTTAAGCAAAGACGAATCATTCTGGAAAAGTGTGATTTTCACGGATGAAAGTAAATTTAACCTTCATGGGTCGGATGGCAGAGCGTACGTTAGGGGGCACAGTCCAGGCGAAGAATTTGCCTGGGACGGTAAAACACGCTGGAGGTCATGTTATGGTGTCGGTAACCTGGTTTTCATCGAAGGCAATATGGACAAAAATATGTACTTAGATATATTAAAGCAAAGTGCTACCAAACTTAACATAGGGGGAAGTTTTCGGATGTACCAAGACAATGATCCTAAACATAAGTCAGCACTTGTTCAAAATTGGTTGATTTGGAACTGCCCACATGTCATGCAACCACCAGCGCAATCCACAGATTTGAATGCGATTAAAAATCAATGCTCTTAGCTGGAGCGCGAAATAAGAAAACACCAAACAAAAAGGATTCCCCACAAAATATTAAAAACAATTTTTACTTTTTTTCGCATGATGTTTTGTTGTTTGTTTTAGATGCATTGCATCATTTAAGCTGTGACCTCATTTGTTGACTATAAATAAAACTTGAACTAGTTTTTGTATTAAATACTATTAACTTAACTTTTTTTTGTTAATTGTTTTAATAAATTTTATTTAAAAGTATGATTAATTTTCATTTTTTAATTTTTTTTAGTTTTTCACCTCCTTATTTGAATTTTTCAAAATATAAATGTACTGCATCATTTACGCTGTGAGTCACTGTACATTTTCTTGCTAATTAATTGATTTGAATATAACAAGTATTTACGCGAAACAATGTTTTTCTATATTGCCAACACCTCCCTTTTTATTTAAAATATATTAAAGCCTTTAAACCAAGCTGGAGAACGAACAACGCTTTCGCTTCATCTAACTTCGTGTTCTGGAACTCTAGGAACTGTTTAACTAGTAGTTTGAATATTCGACCTGGAGCTTGAAGTTGGTCGATTTTTATCTCTTGATTCAATGGGCTCAACAGCTAATGGTGACGTTTGTTGATCCTCAACATTGTATCGTTTGTTACAGATAGCACAATATCGAATTCATAAAGAATTTCGTTCAAATTGTCTGAAATTTTTTTTTAATGTTATCAGAAACAAAGCGAGTTTTTAACTGGTTTGCGTGTGAGCGGATAAGTTTGTAACGATTTGAAAACTGTGTTAAAACATTATAATTATCATTGCCTATTCGTTCAATGATGGTTCCAGGAATCTAATGGTTTTTATTTCTTTTGTAGAATTTAGCATAAACAAGATCGCCGGGACTATACTCGCGTTTTCTACAGCCATGTTTTGAATTGAATAGTTGGTTTTGTTTGTTCGATGCGGTTGGTAAATAATCTTGCTTTTTAAATGTCATCAGATTTAAGATTTTTTGTATCTTTCTTCCTAGAAACAGTTCTGCTGGTGATTTACTGTTAACCTTATTTGGTGTTGATCTATATGTTTGCAGAAATATTTCCAAGTTCTCTAGACTGCTTGTCCATTTGATTGTGGTTGGTATGGAACTGTGAGGAGAGGTGTTTCCACTAAGGCACCTCTCCTTATCCAGACGGCAGCGGAGGAATTCCCGAGATGGAATCAACGGTGGCGTCTACGGTTCCAGTAAGGTTAAACTACTTAGTGAACACCTTATAGGGCTCCTTCGACTTATTCGGAGCGGTTTTATCCGGCTCTCCATCCTTGGAGTTATACTTAGGATATGGCCCTCCAGGTTGGGGGTTGTGCGTCGGGGTGACTTCCTGGCCACGTAAAAGCTTTCATAGTTGCGAAGCACCAACAAGCCTCGGATACGGAAGGATTTACTGTTGACAACCAACGCAAACGAATAAAGGACAACGAACTTCGGATATGCACGTGGAATGTGCATATCCGAAGGGAGGTGCTGGGAGAAGGTACAACGTCGAACTGCTACAATCGCCAGAGATCGCCAAATCCTTTTCCGACCGAGTTACAAGTAACCTCTCTCGAAGTTCTCTGCCGCCAACACAATGTATCGAAAACCAGTGGCAACATTGCCAAGATGCAATCAGGGAAGCCGCCTCTAATGTGCTGGGTTTCAAACAGCCACCAACAAGGAACCCCTGGTTTGATGAGATAGGACGAGAGCTGCTAGTGAGCTCTATGAGCAGAAGAGGCGAGAGGAACGCCGACTTCTCAGAAGGAAAAAGAGAGAGCATGAGAAGCGTGTGGTCGAAGAAAGTTTTATGAACAGGTGAAACGAAATTCACAGGTACATAAACCTAGAACCGAAGGCTGCAAAGATGAAAGTGGAAACATCATAGTGGAACCGCAGTCAATGCTGAGGATATGGAAGGACCACTTCTGCAGACTGTATAACGGCGACGAAGAACTGATTTCCGCTGTCAGGCAGGATGTTCCATTCAATATAGACGACGAAATCCAACAAGTTGAAGTCTAATAAAGCCGCTGGAGCGGATGGCTTGAATGCCGAGCTCTTTAAAGCAGCTGGAGAAAGTTGGTTAGGAGCATGCACCAACTTATCTGTAAGATATGGTCGGAAGAAAGCATGCCCGATGAATGGAACCTCAGTATTATTTGCCCGATAATGAAAAAAGGAGACCCTCTTAACTGCACCAACTGTAGAGGAATCAGTCTACTTAACATCACCTATAAAATCTTCTCTGCCGTAATATGTGAACGTCTAAAGCCCATCGTCAACAACCTGATAGGTCCTTATCAGTGTAGTTTTAGACCAGGAAAGTCCACAGTTGATCAAATATTCACATTACGGCAGATCCTGGAAAAAACCTAAGAACATCAAATCGACACCCACCATCTTTTCATCGATTTCAAGGCCGCATATGACAGCATGTACAGGGACGAGCTGTATAGAGCCATGTCTAGTTTTGGCATCCCTTCCAAACTCGTCCGTTTGTGTAGGATGACCATGGAGAATTCACGCTGCTCCATAAAGGTTGGAAACAACTTAACAGAACCTTTCGATGTCAAAAAAGGTTTTAGACAATGTGATGCGCTGTCATGTGATTTTTTTAACATCGTGCTTGAAAGAATAATGCAGAGCTCACACGTCAACACTAGAGGCACTATCTTTCAAAAGTCTGTCCAATTACTGGCATATGCTGATGACATTGACATAATCGGAAGAACTAAGCGTGATGTCAATGGGGCTTTTGTGAGTATTGAGGCAGAAGCGGCAAAAATGGGTTTAACGGTTAATGAGGGCAAAACAGAGGACATGCTGTCGTCAAGAAAGGACACACTACACCGAAGTCTTGGTCAAAACGTCACAATCGACAGACGTAACTTTGAGGTAGTCAATGACTTCGTCTACCTAGGCTCCGCTGTTAACGCAGAAAACAACACCAGCGCTGAGATCAGACGCAGAATAACTCTTGCTAACCGCTATTTCTTTGGACTAAGAAAGCAATTGAGTGGTAAAGTCCTCTCACGGGGGACCAAAGTGTTGCTATATAAGACCCTTTTCATCCCGTCCTGACTGTAGCGCCACCTTAATTAAGTAAGGTATGGAACTGTACGCGTGTGTTATATTTCTTTTGATTGAAGAAACTGTTGGCATTCTGAGCATGTAAACTGTGTTCCATCATCTGACACTATTTGTTGGCAGTCTCCAAATTTCGAAAACATTTCACTAAGCTTTTGTATGATTGTTGATGAAGAAATGTTGGAAAATCTCAGACCATTTGGAATATGCATCTACTATGATTAAGTAGTATTTTTCATAGTATGGTCCTGCTGTGTCTATGTGTAATCGTTCCATTGGTGCTAGATGTCTTGGACATGATGATAAGGTTGTCTTTAATGGTGATTTTGCAGCTTTTGCACAACTTTGACATTGACACATAACTCCTTGCAACCGCTTTCATGTTTTCGATTCCTGAATGGCCACCATGAAGCTGCTTCAAAACTCGTTTATGGAAACATGATGGAATGATAATTCTGTCATTGAAAAGTAGACATTCGTCTAACACTGAAAGTGCATCTCTACGATCAAAAAATGATCTACATTCTGCAGGAATTGATGTCTTGTCTGGGCATTTGGATCTCATAAATTTAATGACTGTCTGGAGAATTTTGCTTTTGGACGTTGTCGAATCATTTTGTACGTCAGTGGTAAATTATTTAGGTGTTCATTCATATTTTGTGGTATTTTGTTTTCTAAAATTGTACATGCGACTACATATTCTTCTTCGGGCTTTGATTGGGATTCAATAAGACGGGATAGGACATCTACACATCCAAAATTGTTTGTAGATACGTATTGAATTTCAAAATCGAACATCATCAGCAAATACTTGTTTATGGTCATTCTGCAAACGAAATCTGCGTCCATAAATCATTCTATGAAATTTGGTCACGGCGAATATGAGACCGAGAGCCTCTTTTTCGATTTGACTGTACGTTGATTGATTTTTGTATATGATAATATTGCATTGACAACTGAAGATGATTGTGGGGTTTGTTCAATAATCGTTGAATCCTTTTTGAGATTGATGTAATAGTGTTATGATTTTTGTTTTTTTTTTTTTCATCTTCAAGCGATGCTTATAAATTTGTTCGAATTTCAGAACCTTCTGCAACATGTAGTCCAGTAACAAATAACAGACATTTGAACTGATCGATGGAAAGATCATTCAATCTGAAATCTTTATAATTTTTGTATACCAATGCATAGGTAACCAAATCATCTAAATTGTTATATATTCAAAAAACAGGTCTTTATCCACCAAGCTTATAATCTTATCCCAAGTCAACAGCACTGATCGGTGATCGACATTTTATCAAACCAAAATGATGGCATCTTAATTTGAAGTATATATTTTGATGGAAGAAAAGATAAGACTCTTATTTCAGAGAAAAAATATGGTCTTCATTATTAGAAACAAGTTCTAGAAGAGAATATTTTAATTCCTGAAGAACCACAATTAATATTCTTGGGTCACGTAACTCCGAAGCATGGTACAGTATAAGAAATATGCAATTCAATTTTAGATTTTTTTTAAAGATAAGGGATTTGATTTACAAACTATTCTTTGCATTGGATGTGATGGGACTACCACCAATACGGGGTGGAAAGAAGGAGTAATTCGTATCATGAAAATGGAACTAGTTCGACCATTACAGTGATGTTTACTTCATGCAAACGAATTGCAACTAAGACATCTTTTCACCAACTTAGATGGATCTACTTCGGATCGACCTCGTCAGTATTCTGCCCTGATTGGTTAGGCACTAAATGATTGTGAAAACACAAAATTCTTCAGTTTTCGACTGTTGTAGGAAATGTACCTAATATTGACCAAAAAAATCTTAGTTTAATTAAGTACAGAACAAAAATATCTCTTTGAAATGTGTCAAGCTATCAAATCAGGTTACTGCTCGATCCCGAATTAGCAAATCGACCTGGGAAAATGGCACATTCAAGGTGGGTCACAACGGCTAATATAATACTAAGACTCTATGTGGGTTCCAGTACTCCATCTGAGAATCTAAAAGTGCTTGTGGAATACATAGTGAAAGTTTTCTGTTAAAAATGTAGTGGTTTTTTTCTTTTTAAAAATCTTCAAACGTCGGTAGAGGCCCAAAAGTTATGTCCGATTCAAAAAGTAAGTACATAGCCAGAATCTACTTGTCAACTTTTGATACCCCTTTTGTTGAAAAACTTGAGAAATGTTGTTCTCCATACAACGACGGGACGCCCTATTGTACATGCCCTGCCTTAGTTTAAAAACATAAAACCTACCTAGGAGAAATCTCCTATATCGGTCTAAACTAAACACAAAAACATACATAATTAAGTAATAATTATTTACATTATTATGGGTCTTATAGGCAACTCCAAATGATTTCATTGAGGTCAGAAAGACTCAAGATTTATGTGGTATTACAATGAGCTCCATCACTGAAAGACGCATTCACCTAACCTAACGCCACTTGACTATTTTCTGTGGCTATCTGTGAATTTACCAGTCCACACCGATAAGCACGAAACGATTAACCACTTAAAGGACAACATTCGCCCCGTTATTGCCGATATACGGCCACAAATGTGTTGCAAAAAGTCATCTGAAATTGGTATTCCAGATTAGATTACTTCCAAGCCAGCCGTGGCTGTGAGAATTTTGCATCAACAGATAATAGAATTCTGAAATATAATATAAGTCAATAGTTCGTCCTGTGACTAGGAATCAAAAAGAGAACGTCTCTATTTCTTAGATGTCTCTTAGGAACATAAAAAGACATAAGAGCTAGTAAGCCCGGCGATTTTATTTTACCATTGAGTATGCCCTTGATAAAAAGAACCCCAAGGGTATCTCTACGGCTTTTTAAAGATTTTAAATCTATCAGTGCGCACCTAGAGCCATAATTGGGCAAACCATCTGACCACCTGAAATTCCTTTAAGCAAATCGCGTGAATCTCCTTTGAATATTTTCGATCCTGTCTGAGGAATTTTGATAAAAAGGAGACCAAATAACATAACAGTATTCCAGTATGGGTAATATTAAAGATATGTAAATCGTTTTCAGAGTATAACTATCTTTAAATACCCCCGTGTTGCGTTTTAAAAAACCTAGCAATGAATTCGCTTTTGAAATTATAAAATGTATGTGTTCAGAAAAAGAAAACTTAGTGTCAAAAATAACACCAAGGTCCTTTATTTCGCTCACGGTTGAAATACTTTCATTGCCGAGACTGTAACTGAACAGCACTTTATTTTATTTTTTTATAATTTTGAACTGAAGAAATTTGGGAATATAGTTTCAAGTCATCTGCGAACATCAAACAATTAGAAAATTGCAGACAGTTCGGAATGTCATTGACGAAAAGATTGAAAAGGATGGGTCCCTAATGACTTCCCTGAGGCAGTCCCGACAAGACTTCAATAAAAAAGGATTGATTGCCTTCGATTTGACAAATAAGATTCTTACCATTTAAGAAAACCGATTCTGAATCCCATCCCCACCAACTTTCTTAATAGAAGTCTATGATGGACTCTATCGAACGCTTTCACAAAATCCGTGTTCAAAACATTGACCTGCATTATTTTTTCCAAAGCAGGTAAACAAAAACTTTTAAACAGACACAAATTCATAGTAGTGGAGCGACCACTCCAAATCCATACTGTGTCGAAGATATTATGTCTTTCACCGTGAAACTAAGTCTAGTTGAAAATAGATTCACGACTTTAAAGTGACCAGCGACCGCACCTTTTTGGTTACAAGTTGACTTTACAAAGCGAAACAGCACTTTCTGATATCAAATGAGGAGGAATCAAATCTACTCCAGCTTTTATATTAACATCATGAGAAGCTAAGCCGTCAAATACCTCTTTATCAGATAGAGAAAACACATTAAAATCAACTTGAGAACTAATGTCATTATACAAGTTTTCACTATTAGGTATAATGTCTATATTATAATTCGCTTGAAAAAATTTAGCAAAAAGATTGCATGTAGCTACAGTACTATGGGAGGTCTCTCCATCGAGCTCCATATGGCTAGGAAGCGCAGAACTTTTGCGTTTTGAATTTAAAAAAACCCAAAAAGATTTCGAGTTGCATTTGATATCCCTTTAAACTGAACTTATATATTGTGAATATAGAAATCTACTCAACAAATCAAATTCCCGTTGCATTTGCATACAACGAATTCTATCTTCAAATTTGCATGTTACCTTACAACTCTTTAAAGCCTTGTTTTCTACATTTTATAAATTCTTAAGTCTTTTATTGAACCAGGGAGATTAAAAAGACGATATCTTTCGAATTACCAGAACGAACTTCTGAACACCCTCAAACAAGTGTTTTAAAGATGGTAACGTAATTATTTAGCGAAATGAAGTCAGCCTTCTTATACATAATTAAATATAAAACAGTTATTTGTAATAACAGGTTGAAAATTATAAAGTTCAAATACAACCATAATGGCTTTGTGATGAATTTGATTTCTTACTAAACGAAAGTCTGATTTAAAGACCATAAATTTAAGATCCTTAATAATAAATAAAAGATCGAGAAACCTATTTAAATTTTTTACATGATTAATTTGGATTAATCCTAACGAGGAAAAGTTATCAACTAATTCAACTTCCACATCCCTAGAAACATTACAAGGGACAAGGATTTGCTCATCTTCTAGATAAAGCCAATCAATGTCACCAAGGTTAAAGTCACCGAAGATACATGGATATTGATTAGAAGATAAGCCATTCAATAAACAACTAACTAACAGTATTCAGCTCTGTTTACATTTTGTGCTAAATGTTCTGTACTAATAAGAACGCATAGTTGATCAAAATAAATAGAATTTGCTTGAAAATTTAATTGTTTACTATTAAGTGAAGTACGAACTGCAATTAAAACTCCCCGCCTCAATCCATACCATTGTCTAGAGAACGATTTGGAGTACTAAGAAGGAATGTACACCTTTCAGCAAAACGTCAAGCCCCATTAACTGCTGCACTAAAACCTTAAAGAATTTTTATTTTGTATGTTTGTCTTAACGCTTCAGTTGGTACTCAATTGATTCCAAACTAAATAAATAGTCTTTTATCCCAACCAAAAAGATTACAGAACAATTAAACTATATAATTTCAATTAGTTACAAAAAGATGAGTCAGTCAATCATCAGCTTACAGGAGAAGACTGTAGTCTCGTCGCCCTAGTTAACAGGTCATTAACTTTCATGAGACAGGTGCATTTCAATCGATTTTAATCTTTCAAGAAACTTATTTAGGAATCTATAAAATTTTAAACTTACCTCAGTCCTAGCAAAGTGACTGGCGTCCTTGAGTTCAGTGAAATCAAGTGGTGGCTGATTATGTGGTGTAGCCGACCAAATAGAAACCAGCCAACGATTACCTAAAATCACATAAAAACGAATATAAAATAATTTTCTTTGTAAATTCCACAAGATATGTAGATTCCTCCTCTCTTACCTGTATGCCTGTCCTGCCAGTATTTTCTATACTTCGAGCAGCAGGTCAAATAAATATTCAAAATAAGAACCGTCAACAAGACTAAGGTACAAATTGTGATGGTAACGTAAAATGGTGAGAAGTTGCCGTAAATGTGTCCAGTGAAATAGGGATTATTCAGATAGGCCTTACGTTCATCGATTGTTGACATAGTTCGAGATTCAAGGGGTAGAAAATTCAAGCGATTCGAGGAGCTTCACACACTTCTCAATTTAAAAATCCAACTTTAAATGGAAATTCGCATTGCACTTCGTCAAATGGGAAAGATTCCTATAAAAGAAAAACCACACAAATTAAAAGAAAACAGAGAAATCGTTGTCGAGTCAATGATGGTTAGGAAATGCGGACGAAAATGAAACTGGGTGTGCCCTTTTTGTGTTGTGGTGACACTTAATTTATAAATGAGGTTTTTTAGAAGCGGATTTTTAAGGTAGAAGATCTTAATTCATGTTAAAACTTACGCTTGGTATTAATTATAAGCTAGAACAACTTGATATGAAAATGTTTATTTTATTAAATTTATTCATTCAATTAATAATAAATAATTTGTCCAACGCCCAAATAAATAGAAACACAGCGACCAACCAAACCAAACTCAATTGAAATGAAAACCAACAAACAAATACGTTGGAATTTGGAAGTTGGAAATTGAAGAAGCAATCAGCGCCTCCAAACGTGACAGAAAGAAAGAGTGACATTTTTGAATGATTATACTTTCTCTTTCTTTCCAATTTGTTTTAAACGAAATGCATTTTTGTTTTATACCAGTTTCATTAACAAACACTTGTTTGGAATAAATACGTATACAATTTGACGTTTTCGAAGTGAATATGTGGTTGTTGAGAGAATTTTGTACACATGAGTTTGAGAGACTCTGTTTTACAATTGGACTGTTTGAGGGTTTGTGTTTTAGACCAAAATATTACAGCATTGCCAAGATGGCAGCGATAAATAAATATTTTTATATTGAGAGGAATGATTAAATAAAAATTTTCGATTTTTTTGGAGAGCAAATAATATGATAAAATAAAGGATGATTTTTAAAAGCTATAGAAAAGTTTTTCAAAAAAATCACATACATTTCAAAAAAATGCATAAAATCTTTATTTGAATCGATAGTACGGTCCATATAATTTAATGTTTTAAGATTATTTCATGCAAATGTTGCCCTTGACTATTCCTCAAATGGTCCATCCGCTTAGTACAATTTTGGAATACTCTTTTCAATATTTCGGCAGGTATCTCACGAATAAATGCTTCAATGTTGTCGTATTCTCAAATGATTTCGCAGATTTTGTATGGACGAAGAAGAGGAAGAATCAGTGCGTCACCTGCTTTGTACAAGTCCTGCTTTAGTTCAAAAACATAAAACCTACCTAGGAGAAATCTTCTATAACGATCTAAACAAAACACACAAACATACATACTTATAATAGTTATTTACATTAATAGCCTTTTCAGTCTCATAGGCAACTCCAAATAATTTCATAGAGGTCAGAAGTACTCAAGATTCATGTGGTATACTATCCTACTCCATCACGGAAAACCGCTAATACCTGACTTAACTTTACACCACTAGACTATTTTCTGTGGGACTTTGTGAATTTGGCAGTCCACGCCGATAAGCACGAAATGATTTACTACTTGAAGGACAACATTCGCCCCGTTATTGCCGTAACAGAAATGTGTTGCAAAAGGTCATCTGTATCGTCCTTCCGAGCCTGCCGTGGCTGTGAGAAATTTGATGTTACTGTTTTGGACTTTTGTCAAGTGGTACATCAACAGATAATAGAAAAATAGAAGGCCAACATATTTTAACATAACGTGGATCTCTATTATCAGTGGCTTCAGAGTTTTAATTTATAAAAAAATGATTTAGTGTGCTAGGAAGGAATTTACACCTGTCAGGAAGCCGTCAGGCCCTATTAACTCCTGCAATAAAGCTTTCCAGAATTTGTACTTTGTATGCTTGCCTTTACGCTTCAGTAGTACATCATTTCAATTAGGTCAATGTTGTCTTCCACTGTGTCAATTGAAGAGGGCTTGTCTATATAGACATGAGCTTTAACATAGCCCCACAAAAAATAGTCTTAAGGGGTTAAATCGCACTATCTGGCGGCTAATTGACCGATCCCGATCGTCAAATGTTAAACGAACTCGCCTCTCAATAAGTCCATTGTTGCGCGTGCTGTATGGCAGTGGCACCGTCTTGTTGAAATCACAAGCTCTTGCATTTTGGGCAAAACTAAAGTTGGATATCATCCCACGGTAGCGCTCACCATTCACAGTTACTTTACGACTCACATCATATTTGAAGAAGTACAGTCCAATGATGCCACCAGCCATAAACCGCACCAGACTGTGACTTTTTCTGGATGCATTGGTAGCTCTTGAAATGTGTCTGGCCGATATTCACTCCAAAACCGACAATTCTGTTTATTTACGTACCCATTGAGCCAAAAAATGGCTGTCCAAGATGGAAACGGACGCACTTAGGCCAGTTTAATGGCCCATTGTGATACCACATGAATCTTGAGGCTTCCTCCTAAGCTCAATGGAACCAGTTAGAGTCCCTTACGAAACGTGAGAGGCTGATTATACTGATATGATTTAGATCGTTAAAAAAGAATTCTCCTAGGTAATTCTTGCGTTTTCGAGCTAGAGCAGGGCATGTGCAGAGAAGATGAAGAACCGTTTCTTCCTCTTCCTCGTCCATACAGATTCTGCAAAAGTCATTTGAGAATACGCCTAGTCGCGTGGCGTTCTTTCCTACTAGACAGTGTCCGGTTATGACACCTATTATCGAGCTTATATGCGATCTGCTTAGAGAGAGCAAGCACCTTGAACGTTTTATATCCAGTGTTGGCCAGATGTTTTTTGTGGCTTGACACGTGGAGATGTTGTTCCACCTGGTGCCTGCCCTTCTCGCAACGTCTTGCATTAGTAGCAGTTTACAAGTAGCGATTGGTATTCCAGTACTTGCCAAACGTGGTAGGATGGGCTGTACTGTACCGTTCCTGGCGAGTTCATCTACCTTACAGTTACCTGGAATGTCTCTATGGCCCGGCACCCAGCAAAGGTGAATATTAAACTGTTGCGCCATCTCCATTAGAGATGATCGACAGTTATGTACTGTTATAGAGTTTGTAGAGACAGAGTCCAAAGATTTGATAGCGGCTTGGCTGTCGGAGAAAATACGGATATCAGATGTTGATATCACGTTTTCTTTGAGCCAAGACAAGACTTCCTTAATCGCCAAAAGTTCTGCCTGGAACACGCTACAATGATTGGGAAGGCGGAATGAGAGACTTAATTTCAGTCGTTCAGAGTACACACCACCACCAACCCCTTCTTTGGTTTTTGAGCCATCTATAAAAGTGGATTGACTCATCCACTAAGAATGTTCTATCCTCCCAAAAAGATCTGGTAGGTATAGAAATCTGAAATTACTGTCGAATTGTAGTTGGGGGATGGTGTACTCTGTGTGCTTTGGAATTGATTCTAAGTACCTTAGAATTACGGAGTGGCCAATGTTGTTGTTAGTCCACTGCGACGAAGCATTGAGGCGAATAGCCGAGCTTGCAGCTATTTGTTTGCTAAATATGTCAAGAGGTGTAAGATAGAGCAAGGTGTCCAGTGCTGCAGACGGGGTCGTGCGAAGCGATCCGCTTATACATAGGCAGGCTGAACGTTGGACTTTATTTAACTTATCCCTGTTTATACCTTTCTCTAAAGCAGTCCACCATACTGCCAAGGCGTACGTAAAATCGGTCTGATTACCGATGTGTATAGCCAATGCGTGATTCTGGGCTGTAAACCCCATTTATTACCAATAGCTTTTTTGCAAGAAAAGAGAGCTACAGTAGCTTTTTTGACTCTTTCCTGTACGTTGAGTTTCCAATTTAGTTTTTTGTCTAAGACAAGACCCAGGTATTTAGCCTCGTCTGAGAATTTTAATTTGATTCCTTTAATATAAGGAGGGTTGACAAATGGAATTTTGTATCTCCTCGAAAATAAGACCAGATCGGTTTTGTGTGGGTTAACACCCAGTCCACACCGATCAGCCCAAAGTATTAGTGTGTCCAAGGCATGCTTTCCTGAAACTGTTATAGCAACGTCGTCCGCATAAGCTATCACTCTGAAACCCTCCGCATCCAGACTAGTTAGGATTTCATTCACCACTAGGTTCCAGAGGAGAGGGGATAGAACACCACCTTGCGGTGTCCCTCTACTAACGAATCGTCTGCAAGAAGAGTTGCCCAGTTTTGAGTTAATTATTCTGCTAGTAAGCATTAAATGAATTAACTCCCGAAGCGAACTCTCTACATTAACAGATGTCAGTGCAAATGTGATTGCAGATGTGTCCACGTTGTTAAAGGCACCTTCGATGTCAAGGAAAGCAACCAAAGTGAACTCTTTATGATGGAGGGAATATTCGATGGTGAGTTCTAAAGTGTGTAACGCTGTTTCCACCGATTTACCCTTACAGTAGGCATGTTGAGACGAAGACAGAAGTCTTGTATCGATACGTGCCCTTAAATGGATATCAATCAATCTTTTCTGGGTCTTAAGAAGGAATGATGATAGACTTATAGGTCGTAGATCTTTAGGATTGACTTGGAAGCATTTACCTGCTTTTCCAAGAGCGGACGAAATGGCTGCCCACAAATCGTTTCGTATTAAACAAAAATTAGCTAAAAAGCTAAAACAAAACCGATCGGTGCCCCAATGGGTCCGTCTACGTACAGGAAACACAATCCGGTACAACGCTAAGAGGCGTCACTGGAGGCGTACAAAGTTGAAGTTGTAAGCTGTGGAACTTATTTTTCTGGCAATGTGGTTTATCTTAAATCCAATAATCACGAGGAGCCGAGATCTGCAGGACAATTCTTCAAATTTTGTGACCATAATTTGTGCAAGCTATTATAAGTTTATCTAGGTATAAAAACAACTTTACTTCTATCCATGCCGAGGAAACATGGTCCAGGTAAAGACAGCTGGTAAAAATTGCCTCAAGGATTGGTGCAATTATATCAGAAGCCTTTTGTAATTCGACTGGTATTATACCATCTGGTCCTGCAGCTTTAAATGGTTTTAAGCTGTTGAGAGCCCATTGTAGCTTATCCTTTGTGATTAGACCTTGTGGATATGTTGAATTTGAACTTGAACGTATAAAACTGTTGCAAGTTTCGGTAAGAGAACTACCAGGATTCTGTATTCTGTCTGTATTTTTCAAGCAGCTGGCATAGCTGGATTAGTTGAAAGAATTTTCCGTAACCTTCAGAGGCTTCAGAAGTTTCTTCTATCATACCACAGAAGGATCGCCAAGAAGATCGCTTGGATTTCCTTAGTGCCTTCTTGTAGATTCTTAGGGATTCTTTGTAGGAGTCCCAATGAGAGGCTAGTCTTGCAGCTTTGGCCCGGTTGAAAAGTTTATTCAAGGACTTACTATGGGAGGTCGGTGCAGACTATAAGAATATTCGTAGGATGTCGGCTGACAGCTTTAAAGCTGTTCTGTGCCTAGTAAAGATAACTTTGAGTTAATGATTTTAGGCACTCGACGACAATTTAAATTAAATGAAATTTTAATTTCAAAAAGACTGTGAAAAATGGACGCTAACCACTACATACAACACAAACGTCAAATTTGATGACAGGATTTTGATCCGCTCGAAAAAATCCAAACCGGATAATAGACTGGATGTTGGATTGTTGGTCTCTATTGGATTATCTGATGACAGGCCGATAGTCTTGTCTTATCGTTCTATTTTAAGCAAATATGTTTTTTTACTACTGAACTGGCAAAGAACTAATCCCAAATAGTGGATCGTTTAAAATATCTAATAAGAAAACCCTGTAATACAAGTTAATAGGCTAAAGTGATAATTTTTAATGAATCAGATTCAAAATCGACACATTTGGCTGATAAACGTCACAAGTGATAGTTAAACAGATGTCACACCAGAAATCTGATATTCATTTTGCCTTTCCCATAAATATGACGTTTCTATCATAACATGACTTTTAAAGCTAACAGAAGCTTACAAAGAGTACTGCAACATTTTCTCGGTTATCTTCTTTTTTCGTTTTTTAAAAAAACGTCTTTGTGTCCGAAGCTTACGAATATTGAAAAAATTATAAGAATTTGAAATATTACCACAAATAAGCTAATTTATTTCAATATAAAATTGAGACTTCACGCAAATTTTACAGTGGTAACTATTATTTTGAAAATTCTTATTAAAAATGTTTAGGTTTATGTTCAAACAAAATAAGAGACTTCATTTACAGTCAACTGATTATTTTAAAGATACATTTTGACCAAGTCCTCTAAATATATAGGCAAGGTTTTTCAAGTGTCATAAATTGTATACTTAGAAATTCACTTCACTACCCTCTGCCTTCAGTTGCTCGTGCAAAAACTACCAAAAACATAATTGTCTACAAAATACTCCAACTTATTCTCTTTCCAATTTGACATGAAACCCTTTAATAAAAAACATTATATGGACAAGTTCAGACGACATAAGGGACTTGAAAGTAAGGCAAGTTTCTAATATCTGGTTGGCCAGCTGCCAAAAAGATGCCTTCCAATGAAGGCAACTTTATTGGAAAGTTGTCTGGAAAGTTAGCCAAGAAAATAATATCCCTAACTATCAAGTCAACTTGTATCAAACTGACAACTGATCATGTTTTTTCCATTCAAGTGAAAGCTGAACTTTATTACTCTATGATTTATTTATTTTCTGCACAGCTTCATTTAAAGCTTTCTGTAAAACGGTTCCTTGTCAATTTGAAAAAGAAATAAATAATATTTCTTTACAATAAAAAATACAAATCGTGGTGAACTTGTAGCCTGCGGATGCCTGAGGAGTGTTTTGTAGACAATAATTTAATTGCTTCTTTTTGTACTGTGAACTTAAAGTATAGGTTTGCGAAGTAAAGTACTGAATTTGAAATTCATGGCACTTGAAAAACTAACAAGTTGCCTTGGTCAAAATTTACGTTCAAAGAATGAAGCTGACTGCAAATGAATTCCCTTATGTTGCCTCAACCTGTCCAATGTAACTGTGTAGAAAATAACATAAACCATGGAGTGATAAAGTTCAACCTTCGATTCGATGAAAACAACATGATCAACTGTCATTTTGACATAAGTATACTTGACTTGGAAACTAGTAAGATTTTGCTAACTAACTTTATAGTCATTTTTATAACAAAGTTGCTTTAACTGCAAAGGAAATTTGTTTACCATCTGGCCAATCAGATACTGGAAACTTGCTTTACTTTGAAGTTCCTTATGTCGTCTGAAGTTGCCAATTGCCACATTCTTCTATCAAAAATTTGACAGTCATTTATCACCTTTGCCGATTATAACTCAGTGATATATTTAACTCAGCAGAAACTTCTGCAGTGTAGTTCAATTAATCTCACAAATTTATTATGGAAAGTCAAAAGGTAAACTGCTAAATCCAGAAAAGTAATTTCTGAAATCTGACAGCAAAGTTTTGAATAAAATGTATAAGCAATATTCAAAAACGGGTATGTTTTGGTGTTATATTACACGTTTTCTCAAAAAATAGTCTTAAATTAAAGGCAAGAATTTTAAAATATATCATGATGTGTTTCCACTAAAGTAAAAGAAGTACAATTTGACGTTTTGGTTAGTGTCATTTTTACCAAAAAATGTATTCTACCTTTGAAAAACATAAACAAAGTAAAACAATCTGGTATAAAAAGTCTAAGATACTATATATAAGTTAAGTTTAAGAATATACTTCTAGATGGTTTGATGTAGACGAGTTCGCATATCTTGATCCATCCACCGTCGCGTGCGTCGTTTCTCATCAGCACTTTTCTTATATACCAATTATGGCCACACTAATTGCACCTGATGTAACGAGCCTCTCAGCAACACTTATTTATAACGGTCCAACTAATTTGAAGCTATCTTTCGCCTGTTAAAAAGCCATTCAACATTAGAAACTGTACTCATAAATTTATTTTATTTCAGCAATAATAAATTTTGTATAAATAAAGAAATTCATAGCACCCTGTAAAATATATAAACATAGTTGCCCGGTTTTTATTGATTGATGAATTAAATTTTTGTTTAGTTATAAAGTTTTAAATTTTGTTAAGTGAGTGTTAGTAACTTTAAACTAAAAGTGGGTACCTATGGGTGCTTCAGGGCTTCTTTAACATTTTGCTTTCTAGAAAGAAGCTTCAATTTAAAAAAAAAAATCGGTAAAAGTAAGTAAAATTTATTAAACAACTACCAATTCCATTTTTTATTATTTTATTTCTTATTTCACAGTTATGTACCTACATATGTATGTTCAAATAGTTTTTGGGAAGAGGATGTTGCCACCTAAAAAGTCAGGATCAATATGGACAATGCGATAGTAGCTGTGGATGCAGGAGTCCCAGGTTTTTCGGTGATTGTTGATTTATTTCATGAAAGTAGGTATTGAGTTCTTTTTACATATATTTATGTACATACATACATTTTTATTACCGTTTTATATTTTGCTTCAAATTTTGTGTACATACATTGCAATGAGATTCATTTGAAATTTTTATTTGTGGTGCTTTGAATTTTTTGGGTAGACCTTTGACTTTAGCGATTTCAAGGATATTCGTGACAAATCGATGTAAGTCTTGGTTTAGTGCTAGGGTTTGTAGCTTGCCTGAGAAGATTTTTGTAGACAAATATGTTTCCGGTAGTTTTTGCACGATCAACTGAAAGAAAATACATATCAATGAAGAAAAGTTCTGAGTTTGAAGCTTATGGCACTTGGCCATAGTTGCCTTGGTCAAAATTAACATTAAAATAATACAGTTAACTGCATATGAAGTCCCTTGTATTGCTAAAACCTGCCCATTGACTTGATATATGCGGCAAGTTCAGGCGACATAAGGGTCTTCACTTCAGCCAACTGCATTCTTTGAACGTACATACATTTTGACCACGACAGTTTGTTAGTTTTTCAAGTGTCATGTATTTCAAACTTGGAACTTTACTTCACTTATGTACCTCTACCTTCAGTTCATCGTACAAAAACTATCAAACACATTATTGTCTCCTATACACTTCCGAGGCGAGCTTAAAGCCTATCGAGATTTATATTTTTTATTTTAAACGAATGTTACTTATTTATCTCTTTTACAATTTGACAAGGAACCCCACAAGGCCACAACACCAAACTTCGAATGGAATTCTGCAGAAAAAAAGAGTCTGATAACTTCCCATCCCGTCTGTCTATTTGTCTGCTTAAAAGTTTGTATGTTTTCGTGTTGGGTTAAAAAAGTTGTCAGTTAAATAATTATTACAAAATTTAAAATTATCATATAAAGAAATATTATAGTTTGATCTAGTTTTGTTAACGAGATTTTTAATCTAGAAAATTTGTTGCCGATTTTTGTAGCATTTCTTAAATTTTTACAATTTGGATGAACGAAGTTAATTTGAGAGATATCAAGAACCGAACATGAATTTTTACTAAATTTGCGTACTATTTTTTGTAGATTTAATTATTTTTAAGAAAAAACGGACTGTTGGATTTTTATAAAAAAAAACTACTGAAAATCAAAAACAATATTTTCTGTGCAATACAAAAAGTTTTAAGACAATATTTTTAATTTTTCGAAAGTTATTGGACTCGCACGTAAATTTTGACCAAGTAAAACTTGTTTTTTTTTTTGTTAGGTTTTTATTTTTTGTAAAAAAACTGTCAATAAGATTTTCCTCAAAATTTTACTGAGTGTTGACAACAATATTTTTCAAAAGATAAAAGTAGTTTAAAGCCAATATTTCAATGTTTTGAAGTTTATTTGAGTCGAAAATCAATTTTTCCCAACTTTTATTAATTTTTTTTTAAGGTTTTTATTTTTTGTAAAAAAACTGTGTATTCGATTTTTCTCAAAAACTTTCCAAATGTTGGAAAAAACATTTCTTATAAGTTAAAGTTAGTTGAAAGCCATATTCTCGAATTTTTGAAAAGATATTTGAGTCGAAATTCAATTTTTACCAACTTTGAGTAATGTTTTTGTTTTTCCCAAAATTTTACCAGATGTTAAAAATTTTATTTTTCGTTGCACAAAATTGTTTTGGAGATAAACTCAATTGGAGATTTTCAATTTCAAAAAACCGTAAATTGGATTTTTTTCCAAAAATATATTGGTTTGGTATCACGTTACAATATATTATATACAGTTTAATTCATGTCTCTAGCGTGTTCGGTTCGTAAGATATTTAGCGTTAACCAAAATGTTCACTTTTTTTAAACTATGCTATGGTAAAAAAAAACCGCCCACACAATTTTCTTGAGAGCCCTTTTTGCATCTTTCCGCCTATTTATCTGCATAACAAAATTTATTTAAAGTCGATATCTTTCTCCTTCTTAAGCTATGAACAACGTAAAAATCGTCGCGAACTTACGGATGTGCAGACATCTATCTAAAAATCTTTTATTTCGACTCTAGGGACCTTGAAACGTCGAGAAATGTCAAAATTTTCAATTTGACAAATCGGACCCATTACAATAACTTCCTATGGGAAGTTAACAAATAAAACATAGAGTAATAAAGTTCAGCTTTGAGTTACAAGAAAAAACATTATCAACTGTCATTTCAACATATGTAACTGGACTTGACTTAACAGTTTTGGGAGAATTGTGTTGGGCAGATTCAGACGACATAAGGGACTTGAAAGTAAGATAAGTTTCTAGTATCTGATTGGCCAGCCAAAATTGCCTTCCAAATAAGGTAACTTTATTGGAAAATAAGTCAAGAAAAATCTTCCTAATTATCAAGTCAAGTCTACTTATGTTAAACTGACAGTTGATCATGTTATTTCATTCAACTGAAAGCTGAACTTTTTTATTTTCTGAAAAATTACGTTAAATGTTTTGTGAAAAAGAATTTCTTGTCAAATAAGTAATAAGTAAAATTTGGGATTTACAAATCAAAATACAAGTCGTAATGCAATTGTAGTTGTCCTGAAAAACTTTTTGTAGACGATAATGTCGATGAACTGCAGGCAGTGGTCAGTGAAGTAAAGTTCCTAGTTTGAACTTTATGACACTTGAAAAAGTCTCTTATGTCATCTGAACATGTCCATTTTCGCTCGTTCCCTACCTGGATTTTTTTTTCGATTTTCGTCCCGGTTCTAATTAAAGGTTTTGATTAGGTTTGACGATTTGGCTGTAAATCATTGACGCCATCTCAATCGAGTCGCCAACATTCAAACCGTATCCTTAAGTAATGTATGCTCCAAACTATCTGCATCCCACAAACATCGACTGTTCTCGGTGGGCTGGATACTTGAGTTTTGTTTAACTTCTTTATCGTTATTTTGCCAAACGGTGAATTTTTGTTTCTTTCTTTTTTGGTAGTTTTTAAATTATTTCAAAGTCCTGTAAATTTTTGTTATTGTTTCCTGATCAAAAACTGTCTGCCAATTAAAAATTGGATGATTTTGTTGGCAAAGAATATCATCCATTTTGCAATTCCAAAACAAAATGGCTGCCAATTTTTTTTCGATCACTTTTGACAGATAAAATAGATCTTTTACAAAATTGTGTAGATTTTTTACGAAAAATATACCAATGGCCGCGTTCAATCTCGTGTTGGATAGGGTATCTTGGATAGGTGGATTTTTAGATATCTTGTTGAACGAGTTGGATAGCTCTATTGAAATAGCTGTCAAAAAATAAAAACAATTTTCAGCTGTTCACAAAAAGCTGAGAAATATTTAAGCTTCGAAGTCAAAATTGTAGTTAGATAAAACATTTAATCTATTCTCTATTGAATCTTTTCTGTTTATTATGTACAGAACATCATCAAATACAACTTCAACTAACAATTTGTATCTTTTTCTTTACCAACAAATTCAAAAGGCTGAAATCAATTTTTAAGTTTCTTGAAATTCAACCATGTATCGAATCACCTGTCAGATACCTACATACCCCAGAAATTCTTGGATACCTTTGGATTCCTGTTATTTAACACGTAAAACACTAACAAAAAGGTATCCGGATACCCTATCTGTCTGAGATTGAACGCAGCCAATATTGGAAGATCTTCCAATCGTGTAGACTTAGCTTCAGAAAGGTGATTTTGAAATAAGTCATCTGTCAGGTATTCTTTTGTCGGTTTGATCATGGCTGGGGGGTAGTAACGGCAATTTTCCAGATATCTTTAAGTTTTACCATTTTAAAATAAATGTCAACTTGGTTTTTCGAGTACCACTCTTGGATAATCGAAAATTCTGCTTATGGACAAATCCACTTAACTGAAAATATGGCTTATCAATGAAGATGATTTTATTCGAAAGTTGATATTCCACTGTTGTCAATTCCTACTACCATTCTGACCATTAAACGTTCAAGAAGCTTTAGTTCTTAGGTCAATAGGTACGAGCTGTTCTTTCAAATCCTCTACAGACCCGGAAGATTTTGACCGATATTTCCGACTATACGCTGATTAAATTGACCAAACAAATCACGAAGTTCACGATATGTATTTTGATTTGACCTATTTTCATAATAAGCCTAAGTAATTTTAACGCCTTGCTCGATTGTGTATCTTTCCACGGTTTCAATTGATTAAGTCTGAAGTTGAGAAATGTCAAATAAAATGCAGATCAAATTTGACGTTTAGGTGTGGTTCATATTCAACATCAGCCCTTAAAATATAACCACTCTTTATTAAATGAAACAAATATAACGATAGGGAAAAGGATTTAAGGTTATCTATAACTGTGGTTTGATTGTGGGGTGGTGCGTAGGACTGTCATGCCAAAAGTCTTGGGTCACCTAAAGTTTATTTTTACGGTTGCAAGAAAGCTGTAGGTCCCCTCCATCCCTAACATAACTCGGACACAGGAATAATTGAGAGTTGTAGTCACTAGGCTCTAGTTCTCTACGGACTATTAAGCCACTTAATATATAACTGCCGGGGATAAGTTTCAGCTTGTAGCATCTTTACTATATCGGTGATAGAAAAGCTAATTATAGAAGAACTTAAATGACATTAAAGTAATTAGAATTGACAACAATTGAAAGACATTTTTTCCTTTTCTTTGTTTAAATAAAGGACACAAAACACAAATGCCTAGTCCAAAGGGTCAATTATTATATTGGTATACATTACATACGATTTAATAAGTACTTAGGTTCTTTATTCAATTTAAGCACATATACAAAAACATGCTCATGAAGGACCTTTTTATAGCTTTAAGGGATGGATCTGATTGAATTTAACGATTTCAAAGCTCAGAGTTTGAAGTGAAAGCGAATTATTGAATGGTTGGATGTAAATTGCACGCCCCACTGAGATGAACTCATGTAAATCGAAAGGTATTGAAAGGCTCTGAGCTTGAACTGGTCCTGGTCCAGAATCATGTACATAAATATGTATATGTAGAATCAACCTACATGCATTACATTTTACATACTACATCGGACATACATGTTTTTGTGTATGGGAAACTTTTCCATGCTTGGTTAAGCTTTACGTGTTGTATGAGAGCTGAGAGATTATATGTAGCGTAAACGGATTGGAAATTATGTTATATTCGAACGAATGAAACGCTGAACGGAGGAACGAAGGACTATAGGACCGAAGAGAGAAAAGGGAATAAACTGGAGTGATTTTCCATTTTGCTATTCATTATTTTTTGCTGCTTTATTTTTGGTTGTATCTTTGCACATCCTTTAAATTTATATCATTGCTGATTAATTATTTAAATTCATGCTACAAAGTGAAGTTAATGGCAAGGTAAACAACGGGGAATACAAAAAACGTACATATGTGTTACTTGTTGTTATAAAGAGAATATGTAAACATTACAGAAAGTATTGTAAATAATTTAAAAGCACGTAAAATGGCTGCGGAAAAAAAGGTCTTTCGGGAGGTTCCTACAAAAAAATCATACCAACAAATGGTGTGCAATATGTCTGGAGAAATATGAGACCTAAAACTTACTCAAACGCAGCTCGAATTTCCAGAGAAGATGCAAAGGAAAACGAAGATTAAAAAAAATACAAATTTAATTTCGGTTAATCTGAAAATTATTGGTATATAATTTTTGAAATGTTTTAACGAAAGACTGAATTGACAAATAATAATGTACTCAACTCAATTCAATTCAAATATTCATTTATTGCAGGTAATCTTTATAAATTGTACAAAGCTTTTATGAATTGTTAAGCATTGGATTAGTTGTCAGCTCGAATTGTAACTTTAAAATATTTAAGTATAAAATTGAACAAGTACAGTACAAGTATTTTTCTACTTTCAATTCTTTATTTGTTGCAATAAAAATATGTAAATAATTGAAAAGTAAAATACCGTTTTGCGAAAAATGAAGATTGTTTGTGATTTACGTTGTTTTTAGCTCGACATAAATTTAGCCCGATTTGCAATCAAAGAGTGTAGTTTTAATTTTTGAGTATTTTTAAAAAGAAAATAATAATTTTTGAGGTAATTCAATATTCCTTTAATGATCTATATTAAAAAAAATAAAAAAAAAATAACTAGCCATGACAAAAGGAAAAAGGTGCTCAAGGGAAAAAAGAGGTCTGATCTTGAAAATGAAGTCAAAAGTTGTTAGAATGCTCCAGGAAGCGAACTATCGAGTAAATGTTTCCTCAAGGACCATAAGACGCCAATTAAATGAAAATAATCTACGTGGGTGCGTTGCTTAGAGAAACCCGCTTGTATCAAAACACAATCTGAAATCTAGGTTACAGTTTTACAAAGCTCACCTAGAAAAATCTATTCATTTTTGGAAAAACGTGTTCTGGAGCGTTGAATCCAAATTCTACCGGTTCAAACAGGGAATATGATCCAAGGTACGCCATTAAGACGGTGAAACACGGTGGGGGCAACGTTATGGTCTGGGCTGCTTTTTCATGGCACGGCGTTGGCCCCATTGTAAAAATTGACACCAAAATGGACCAGAACATGTGCAGGGATATCCTGTTGGATCATATGATACCCTACGCAGAAGACTATTTGCCGTTATTATGGCGCTTCATGCACGAAAACGATCCTAAACACACTTCAAACTTAGTGAAGTGTTCCTTAGAGGTAAATAAAATCGACGTTTTAATTAGCCAGTACAATACCCGATCTTAACCCCATCAAGAATTTGTGGATTGATGTTGAACATCTCATTGAGCAAAAAAAACAACCAATTTAACATAATTGTGGCAGGAGATTCAAAATGCTTCGTTTGCAATTCCAAAGTCACGATGCGAGGCTTTGGTTGAAAGTTTACCAAGAAGAATTGCTTCTGTACTGCAAAATAAAGGGTTCCCTACCAAATACTTAGAAAAATTTAGAATTGATGACGGTAAGCAAAAAATTATCAAGAAACTGGATGTGCTAAATTCGTGTCCAGGCGAAAACATTGGTTTCTACATTCCATACTTTTTACTGTTAAATATATTTTATGAAGTACTATGAAAACATAGTGCTGGGCACATGTAATGTAAATAAAATATAACTAATTTGATAATAAGAAAACAAATTGAAAATTAGATGGTTTTTTATTTTCTTTAACAATTGTGCTAAATTCTTGTCCACCGCTGTATGTATAATGGTAAACGGTGATTTTTTAAGAGCTTGAGAACTTAAAAAAAAAACGCATAAAATTTGCAAAATCTCATCGATTCTTTATTTGAAACGTTAAATTGGTCCATGACATTTACTTTTTGAAGATAATTTCATTTAAATGTTGACCGCGGCTGCGTCTTAGGTGGTCCATTCGGAAAGTCCAATTTTGGGTAACTTTTTCGAGCATTTCGGCCGGAATAGCCCGAATTTCTTCGGAAATGTTGTCTTCCAAAGCTGGAATAGTTGCTGGCTTATTTGTGTAGACTTTAGACTTGACGTAGCCCCACAAAAAATAGTCTAAAGGCGTCAAATCGCATGATCTTGGTGGCCAACTTACCGGTCCATTCCTTGAGATGAATTGTTCTCCGAAGTTTTCCCTCAAAATGGCCATAGAATCGCGAGCTGTGTGGCATGTAGCGCCATCTTGTTGAAACCACATGTCAACCAAGTTCAGTTCTTCCATTTTTGGCAACAAAAAGTTTGTTAGCATTGAACAATAGCGATCGCCATTCACCGAAACGTTGCGTCCAACAGCATCTTTGAAAAAATACGGTCCAATGATTCCACCAGCGTACAAACCACACCAAACAGTGCATTTTTCGGGATGCATGGGCAGTTCTTGAACGGCTTCTGGTTGCTCTTCACTCCAAATGCGGCAATTTTGCTTATTTACGTAGCCATTCAACCAGAAATGAGCCTCATCGCTGAACAAAATTTGTCGATAAAAAAGCGGATGTTCTGCCAACTTTTCTAGGGCCCATTCACTGAAAATTCGACGTTGTGGCAGATCGTTCGGCTTCAGTTCTTGCACGAGCTGTATTTTATACGGTTTTACACCAAGATCTTTGCGTAAAATCTTCCATGTGGTCGAATAACACAAACCCAATTGCTGCGAACGGCGACGAATCGACATTCCACGGTCTTCAGCAACACTCTCAGAAACAGACGCAATATTCTCTTCTGTACGCACTGTACGCATTCGTGTGGTTGGTTTAATGTCCAATAAAGTAAACTGAGTGCGAAACTTGGTCACAATCGCATTAATTGTTTGCTCACTTGGTCGATTATGTAGACCATAAATCGGACGTAAAGCGCAAAACACATTTCGAACCGAACACTGATTTTGGTAATAAAATTCAATGATTTGCAAGCGTTGCTCGTTAGTAAGTCTATTCATGATGGAATGTCAAAGCATACTGAGCATCTTTCTCTTTGACACCATGTCTGAAATCCCGCGTGATCTGTCAAATACTAATGCATGAAAATCCTAACCTCAAAAAAATCACCCTTTATAACATTAAATAAGGAAAAAAGGTATGATTTGATTTTATAAATAGTTGCATTATATGATTTATGTATATTCCGTTATTATAAGCATTCTGTAGTGGTAGCTAGCTCTGACAAATTTGACAAGGTTCGCCCAATCTGATCCATTTAAAATTTCAATCGTTTCCTGTACTGAAAGGGATGGTTTACCAAAGCATACTCTTCTTTGCTGGTTAAAAATTGGACAAACACTTTTGAAATGAAAGAGATCTTCTTTAGTTCTCAAGTTACGTGAATTGCAAAATTGGTCAAAGCTTCAAGTTCGCATCTTGATTTAAAATTAGGAAAATATCTTAATAGGAGTAAGAATCTTGGAAGTAGTTCTTGTCAAACAATTTATAATTAAGTTGGCTATAGAGTAATCTGCTCTTCGATTGACGGGAATTTTCAATCATCTGATTTTGGTTCTTGAACAACTTCTCCACAGGAATCCCTATAACTTGTCAGTGATGGAACCACATATCATCTAAGTTGGTGTCTTGAGTCACCATCCAAAAAGAAGATGTACAAAACATTAAATTGCCGAGAAATCGCTACATATTGATCCCTTAACAACAGCAGAAATTTTATACAGAACTTACGACATCAATATCCGTGTTTTATTGTAAATCTATCCATAGTATAGTAGGATTTTATACGAATAACAAAAACAATATGCAAAGTATAAATACTACCGATAAAAGTGAAAGTATAATCTTACTACGGATGGTTTTTTGAGATTTATACGATTCTCGAATGGATCTTATGTGATTTCTTTCTCAAATGTTGGTACGTTTGATATTGAATTTGTATCTCGATGGCTGTGTTCGTTGAGTAGTTGTGCATTTGGAATCATGTGTTTTCCATTGGCGATAAAATAAACCTGTTACTGTTGATATTATTTAGTTTTGTTAATTAAAATGGACTAACTGGGCTTATTTTTCAAGAATAGAAAAGATAATTAAGTTTTGCTATGTTTTCACTAAAGGTTTATCTCAGTTTAGATTAAATAAATCTTTTTTTATAATAAGCACACACTCAAGGGGATATTACTACCCTTATTATGCAGAGGCACAGTGTAAGCAATATGAAAAGGAGAGAGGGTTTAAAAGGAGATTTCGGTGCACATTGGTTTTGAATTCCTGAATATTGCAATGACTAGGGAAAACAGAGTTTGGTAAGGAATTCTACATTCTCGTAGTACCGCTAAAGAACGAATCTCTGTATTTGACAGTACGCCGAAGTTGGCTCGAGGGTATACTGATGAGGATTCCTAGAAGCGCGAGTATTACGGTTAAACTTTTTAAAGGGGAGGAACTCAACTGGCTATTTCACTAGAGCATAAGCCGTTAAAATAACGGTAAAAAAGGGTCACAAGAGACCTTACGACGATGTTCAAGCGAAATAAATGATCTTATGATGATCTCTCAATTTAAATGCTCTACGTTCAATACTATCCAAGAGGCTTAAGTAAGTTGCAGGGGCACCAGCCCAAAGATGTTAGTTGTACTTAAGCTTTGGACGTATGTAAGTCTTGTAGATAACAGCCAGATCAGATCAGCTGTTTAGGTCGGAATTTAATGAGCTTATCACATTTTGTCGCTGCAGTTCCACATCCGAAGAAGAGGGATTTGAGTTCGAAAACGAATATGAAAAGCTAAGAGTACTATTGTCAGCGACACAATGTATTGGATTAGAAGTTGCAGACAGGAGATCATTAATAAAAATAAGAAAGAGTGTTGGAGATAGAACAGAGTACACCAGCATTTATTTTATGGTTTTCAGACTTGAATCCATCCAATACTACTTGTATTGAACGATCCGAAAGGTAATTACTAATCCAATGAAGCAGGGATTCATGAAAACCGAATGCACGCATTTTCGATAAGAGAGCCTGATGCCAAACCCTATCAAATGCTTTTGAAATATCAAGTGCAATAATCTTACTTTCTCCAAAACGATGTAAAGATTTGCTCCACTGTTCGGTGAGATGAACCATGAGATCACCAGTGGACCTATTGCTTTAAAAGCCGTACTGCCGGTCATTAAGAAGCTTTCGATCTTGAAAATTGTGTTTTTTTTAGGAGTTTCCACCGAACAAGAAGATTTAAAAATGATTTAGTTTGGCAGCATTTTCGATGTTTCTTATGAAGTGCAAGTGAGATGGTTCGATTTGTGTTAAACAATGAAGAACTGAATAGTTCACCATTATATAAGAATATTGGACCATAACGCATTATCTGTAAAACCAACTCTTCCACACAGGTTTTTCTTCACAAATTTTGAATCGACTCCGATTCCCGACCGGAATCGAGGCGAATCAGGCTCATTTCAACTCGATTCAGGTATATAAAGAATTTAGTCGAGCTTCAAGCTCGCTTCAACTTCACATGTTGATGTAGTAGTTTACGAACAGACCCACTTCTTGAAGTTTTTATTTTATGTCAAATTGTTTGGTTAAAACTTTGAAATCGACTACCGGACTACTGCGGATCGTTTCTTTGGACATTTTTGACTGTGCTATATATGGAATACCAACTAATATAATAATTTTTTAAATGACAGTTAAGTTTGACATTTTGTCAAATTCCACCGCTATAAGCACTTTTTTTTAAACAGAACCTTTGGATAAAGAAGCAAGTTCTTGCAATTAATGTTAAATACTTTAATTTTTCCGACGAAATTTATATCTGTATACGAATAAATGTTAAGCTGGAAAAAGAAGGAATTTTAACTTAAATTTGAAGCGTTTTAAGCACATCAAAAATTGTAATAAGTATTTAAATATTTAATAACAGTTTATAGAGCTTACACTTCTGAGAAACTATACAAATTAATCTTCCGAATTCAATTAAATTTTAATCTCTGATCAAAGCAAATTAATAATTAGAGTTCATTGAAATTCTATTTAGTGCCACTCCCAGAATACTTTTTTTTTAATAAAATTTCTATAAGCTTATCGATTTCCACCGCTCTTTCCTCTACTGTTTGTTTTTATATCTTATTACAACAACAACAATAATGAAACTTCGTTAAAAAGGTCACACAAAAAATAAATGTCAATAGCCTTTTAAATTAAAACTCAATTCTCTGGCAGGTGATGGAGGATGAAATGCTTGAAGTGATACAATGTCACAATTTGATAAGACAGATAAAAGAGGAGGCTCAGATGAAACTTGTAGATTTATTCAAGTGGAATTAGGAGAATGTCCAATCTACTTTAGATATTTATCTATACCTATATATATGTATGTAGGAACATGTACAACATTTTCAACAAATTCATCTCTTATGTGACCTTTATCTGCCAAAATGGAAAATCGTTTGTGACAAATTATGTGTTGACCTTTTTTGGAAAGTTTTTGAACTTTGAAATACTCGTACACGAGATTGATATTATATGAAAAAAAAGGTATCTCAATAATAATCAACTTAAAGAACCATTAAACATTTTATGAATGTCTCAAGTAGTAGAGAATGGACCTTAAAGAGACCTCAAAATAACGGGTGTTTTTTTTTACAGAGGTGTACAACTTCAAGTTGGTGGCAATATTTTACCTGGTGATTTCGTTTTAGTTTGGTTTGGAATTTAAAGATGAATAGATTGACGCCTAAAAAAACGCTTTCAAATTGTGCAAATTTATTTTCAAAATCATGATTCTGTACGAAATGTATATGTATTGCCTACTCTAGGTTGAAAGGATACGTCAATAAACAAAACTTCCGTATTTGGAGTGATCCTAATCCTCTGCTCAGTGTGCTTTATTGGTCGTTATATAATGATTGGTCTGAAATGTTGTAAAAACGATTGTAGCTAAACGTCACTGTCAATGTTGACCGTTGCAAGAGCCATGATGCACAGGAGCTGTGGTTTCAATAAGATGGCAGCGACAGCTCAAAATGACACACAGCTCGTGCCACAATTGATTTTTTTTTTAGGGAAACGTTTGGTAACCGCATAGTTCGAAGTTTTGGACCCATTAATTGGCCTTCAAGACTATTTTCTTTGGGGATATGTGAATTTTCCAGTCTACGTCGGTAAACTAGAAGCAATTAATAACTTGTGGGACAATATTTGCAGCGTAATTGCCGATGTACGCCCACAAATGTTGAACAAATTCTTCGGGATAAATTTAAATTAGGTGGCGCAACAGTCCGTTGACAACTAGGGCCTAGTGACTTCCAACTTTCAACCATTTCTGTGTGCGAGTACTGTTGTCAGGGATGGAGGTGATCTACAGCTTTATGCCGAAATTAAGAATTACTCATGGAAAAGTTGTCAATTCCTCGCAAGAGGCAGTACCCGTGAAAAAAAACTTTAGTTAGCATAGGCAGGGATCTAACCAAAGACATCTGGCGTGACAGTCCAACGAACATCACGACTACCCACTATCAAGTGCCGATTGAAGCCACCAAAACTGGTTCTGCTGCTTCAACCTATCAGTTCGGTCCCGTTCGTACACAGCCCTACTTAACCGAAGAAGCTCTGCTCCGCCTTTTACCATTACGTCCCGATTGTACAGGAGTCACCTATCCGCAGTTTGTCGTCTGACGTGGTAGATTAGCGGAACTGCCAATCTAACCTGTATCAGACCGCATCTCTCTAAAAAGAGGAATACCTCTAGTGGAATGAAGCCGCTCAAGCGTGAACTCTCAAAATTTTCGTCGTTCGGATAGAAGGCCCCGAATTAAATTGTTGGTCCAAGACATAGCTCTTGCGATTAGCGACCCCTTGTGTAGGACCTCGTTAGAATAGTAATGCACGTAAGAAGATTCGGCTGTTCGATAAAAGCCGATACAGCGTCGTAAACACTGCCGCTCGAACACCCGAAACTTCTCCACCTGGGAAAGGGCAACGTTGAACCACACAGGACAACCATAAACGATCATCGGCCGTATGAGGGCCATGTAGCAAATTACCTTAACTCTGGGGTGAAGCCAACTGCTGTAAAATAGCCGTTTCGTCATAGTGAAGACTCGTCTAGCCCTGGTCAGAGCAGAATTTATATGTCTGTCGAAATATAAATACTGATCCAACCAGATACCGAGGTACTCCACTACACTTTTGCTCGCTAATGGCTGTCCGTGATCAACGATGACCGTCTTGCGCCAATTCTTGCACGTATCCCTCGTGGTCCTAGCTAACGGAGTCCAGAACTGAATTGTCTAGTACTTCTGCACATTTGTTTTCAGTTTCCTGTAATCGCAATATCGCTGAATCTTGTCGAAATCACCCTGCAAGAGAATTCGTTTAACCTCAACCTTTCGGGTTGTTCTGTACGCAATTAGATCGTGGGCGTACGAAACAGCCTTTGTAAGACTACCTATCAGATTGCTGGTGTAAATGCTGAAGAGAATTGGCGGATTCACTGCTCCCTGTTGAAGACCATTTTTAATTGAGAATGTTTTGGTAGAAGTTACATTGCCACTTTTGACAACAAACTTTCTACCGATAAGCATATCATAAAGCATATACTACAATGGGTTGCTAATGCCAAGCCTGCTCAGTTTTTGGGAAGGACCCTGTTGAACTACGTTTTAACAACGCTCAACTACATAAAAAAAGTAGCGAAACAGAAAATGCAAAGTGTAATCGCCTTAAGGGCATTGTGTTTGCACCTTGCATTTTTCAATTCAATTCAACCAATTTCAAGTTCCATTCGTTCAACTCATCATTCAATCATTCAACCACCACCAACTTCACTCACTGATGTTATTCATACTTCATTCTTTTTTCATTCGGCATCAAATCCAGTTCTACATTTTTCGTAAAATTATCTTAAACTATTTAAAACTACTTATAACTTAAAAATTAAAATTTAAAAGTATACTAAAATAAAACGTGAAATTTATATTTTGACAATCAACAAATGTGTGCAGCATCATTCTTTTTCGCAAAGTGGGAATCAACCAGTAAAGGCAAGTCGGCACAGTGACGCCACCGTTCAGCAGACCCTCTAACCATACGGTGTCAAAGGCCTTTTCCAATCAACCAGAACAGCACCTGTGCATTGTTGTTTTGATTTATTCCATTGGATATCAGAAACGAGTTTGGACGCAGCATGAATTGTGTCATGACCCGCCTTGAACCCGAACTGTTTATCCGGAATTATTTTGTTGTCCGCAGCCCACTTAGTCAGAGCCCTATTAATGATCTTTTCGAAAACTTTGCTGATGCTCGGAAGGTCGTAAGAAGACTTATCGACCGAAGATTTGACGGATTGGAGTTGGGCATTCCCTTTTTCGGGAGAGGATGAACCACAGCGGTCTTCCAATGCATTACGCAGTGCATTATTGAAGAGTGTGGTATAAAGTTTGCTCGGTGATTATGGCATTTGCCAAGGAATCGTCATCGAACCGCATGAAACCGCGGTTCTCAGATCGCCATTGTGTCATATTATTTCGGAGATAACAGTGATCAAGAAAGGCTCTGTTTTCCTTGTACACTTGCTGGAAAGCAGCTCCCACCGCCTCCACTTTTTTCTTCGGATCTTCAATTATATAAAGGTCAGCGTCAAAGATGGCTTCTTCTGGATCTATTCGCGCTGTCCTAAGTAAGTCTCTGTTCTCTTCAGTTCCTTGGAGTTTCAGACACGGAAGGTCATTATCGTTTTTTTTTCCTGAATATCTTGTTGATTTTAGGAACATACTAGGGTCACTGGAATTAACTGACCGGATCTTGCGGTCCCAGTACTTGTTAATTGATAAATTGAAGTTCTCCTTAATCAACAGATTCACATTTTTTATTGATGACTTCAGTGTCCTAACCTCCAAGTCGTTTGGGTCTGTAAGTCATCTGTACGAGTTTTTGAATCTTGTCAGTAAGCCACTCTTGTGCCTAATAATCTCTTTTTGGTCCCGTTCTTTGTACTTTGGTATTGTCCGTTCCATCTATCGATTTATTGTTTCGTCCATCTGTTGTAAATGTTGGTCAATTTTTGTATTTGTGAGGTTTCTGTTGTTTGGTGGGGAATCTCGAGTTCTGATGCAAAGTAAGTAACCTGCGGAGCTCCAGCCGCATAAGCCGCAATCATATACATCCGCTTCTCTTGAGTGAGAGAGATGCATACAACGCAAACTTCTAGCGCCTTGACTTTCGCAATTCATTGGTGTATATGACTTTGTAATTAATGCCTTTTCGTACGAAGAGAGCGACACCGCCTCCCTGAGTGGAGTTGGGCCGGTCTCTTCTTACCATATTGTAATTTTCAAGAGCCAATTTGAGTTTGTGGTTTAGCATGGTTTCGCTAGCCATAAAATCATCGGGATTGTAGTCTTTCAACAGTTGGAACATATTGGCTCTTTGTTCAATCCTGATCGGTGAATATACTCGTAAATTCACAGCTAGGACTTTTAGGTGCGTCTCCGGCAGCGCAAAATTCTATACCTCTACAAAAAAAAAACACCCTTTGAAAGATGCCACATTATGTATCAGTATCATGTGTGTTATAAGAACTTAAAAAGTTTTGACATGCCTTTACTCTAAAGCTTTCAAGTAGAGAAAGGGTTCATAATCTCTTGATGTATAAAGGTATAGATTTTCGAAACCAACATGAGCATCAAAATTCAAAACTTCCATCAAAAAGCCCATAACCATTAAAATAAATGAATAGAAAAAAAAACAATATTAAACCAAAACCACTCCTTAGTAACAAAACTTGAAACTACTACGAGTAAGTTGTATATGAAAAGTCCTGCGGGTTGACCCTTTTTGCCAGTGCCAACGCTACGCTATTTCCACCCCCATCATCATCATCATCAACCCGAGGAACAAAATCCACTTTTAATGAGCTCCACCATACATAGCACATTGGCTTTCTCATGTCCCTAATTAATCTTATTTTGCCAGTCTAATCTAATTGCCCTAACATCTATCATCAGCATACATCACGGTCGGTAAGTCGGTTGTTCGGTTGTTCGGTTGTGTGTTTCATAGTTATCCTCGTCCTTAAAGTCCTCAATCCTCATCCTTATTTCCAGCCATCGTCATCCTCATCGTCATCGTCATCGTTCTCGTCACAGTGCACATCACAAGTTAACGCAAGACCTAATGAAGTTATTTCAAACAATGGCCATCATAGGCGGAGATATGTACATAATAGTATAACTACCATCTATGGAATGTAAAACTTGCTCCTTCTTAATCATTCGGCTTCGGAATGCTCTGCTCTGATGTTATATGCTGGTTCAAGGCAATGTCGATGTCGAGGTATGTCCTGTATGTATAATATGACGGTGTGTTCCATCGTCCTTTAATGACAACACCATCATAATATTGTGAATGTCGCCAATTAAACTCATGTAAGCCCCTTTGGAACAAAAATATATCCATTCAGCCCTAATACCGACTATCATATCATATCCCCGGGAAGGTATAGGTAGTTAGGTAGGGTTTGTTGCTCTGGGCGTATTTGGAAATTTTGTTTGCCAACATAATAACAATCAGGACATAGACTCGCAGTGTCATCATCATCATCATACCTAAGACACATTACACAACAACGTATATAGAGCGAAAAGTTGTATAATTAAGCCAGTAAAACTGTCAATTGAATTGCATTATTAAAGGATCAAGGTTCCCGAAAGGATACGATACAAAAATGGGAAAGGGAATGGGAATTTGAACGGAAAAGTTAAAGAAGGCTGATGCTATATCCCTGGTCTAACCTCAGTATCAAAAAAGAATACTGAGCCTTTTCCGTTCCATGGCAAACAGATGTGTCGAAAGAATTCTCATGTGTGTGTGTGGCGATTTTTAAGCGATTTTTATATAATTTATGTGAACGATGAACTTAATTAGCTTATAAAATGTCATTAAAACTTTTTAACAAGATAAGTACACACATTATTCAACAAGAATCGTTACTTAATATTAATTTATAGAATTTTCCATGTTCCTGAATAAAATAGGATGTTTAGATATTTATGACTCATGTTACTTGTATTGCCTAAAGATACATCTATATGCTTGTATGTGTGCAGTATGTTATGTACAGGCCTACAAAAATTTGTTTTGTTAATAACCAAAGTTTTCTTTATGAACTTTTTGTATCTTATAATTAATTAAATGGGGAAATATTAATTAACTTGTGGTAGAACATTTCATATCCTTCAGCAGGATATAGATTTTCAATTTTGAAAGAAATTAGGAAATCAGTACAAAAAGAAAAAATTAGAGGCCCAAATATAGATTTTTATCAATACTTCTGGTTTTCATATTGAAATCAAATTAACGAATTTTATATTGACTTAGACTGGACCAATGTTGTAATGTTCAGTTGGTGTGTATTTCATCGAAACTGTTATTTGAAAGAAACTCTAAGGATAATATTTTGGATGGAAGGGGAAAGCAGCTGTTAGAATTTTGTAAAACTTTCGACCTCACAATTATTAATGGGAGAACCAGAAGTGATAAACTTGGTAAAATAACTTTTTTAGCTGCACAAGTCTCTTCAACAAATGATTTTTGCTGCGTATCAACCGATTGTGTGGAAATAATTGAAGATTTTAAGGTTGGTAGTCAACACTTTTCGGATCACATGCCTATCGAAGTGGTACTTCAATTGACTAGGGCGTTCTCTGTGTCAAGTGGAACCGATCTCCAACTACTACCAAAACTAATACTGAAAGAGGATCATATTGAAGTTTTTCAGCAGAACTTATCCTTGGAACTAGCTTAAGTGCAATTGGAACCGAAGAACCCACTCGATTAGATTTCCTTGATGATTAACAAAAGTGCTACAAAAAATATTCAAAGACGGCATTCCATACCCAAAAATGAATGGCTCAATCTTACTTACTTACTTAAGGTGGCGCTACAGTCCGGGGTGGACCTGGGCCTCAACCAACAAGCGTCTCCAGCCAGCTCGGTCCCTAGCTAGCTGTCTCCAGTTTCGTACGCCAAGTTGGTTGAGGTCCTCTCCCACCTGGGTGCGCCACCTGAGTCGCGGTCTTCCTCTACTGCTCCGTCCCTCGGGATTGGATTCGAAGACCTTCCGGGCTGGAGCGTTGATGTCCATCCGCTCTACATGACCTAGCCATCTAAGCCGTTGGACTTTAATTCTGCTAACTAGGTCAGTGTCGCTGTACAGCCCGTACAGTTCGTCGTTATATCTTCTCCTCCATTCTCCATCCATGCGTACGGGACCAAAAATCACCCGAAGAATTTTTCTCTCGAAGCATCCTAAGACGCTCTCATCTTTCTTGGCTCAATCAGGAGTGTGAAAAAGCGAGAGAGAAGGCATTCCGGCAGTTTGATTTATACCGTACATTCCATACAGATATATATAAATGTACTTAGAAGCTAACAAAAATTTAAAACTAATTTGTACAAACTCGAAGAAAAATCATTTTGCTCAACTAGTGCACGAAGTTTCAAGCGCAACCAATGCAAACAGTTTTGAAAACTATAAGATGTATATCTGTCCGATCCTTCACAATTGGCGTTAACTTGCACCCTAATATACTGAAGGAGCATTTCTTCAAACTTCTCAACTCAATAAACAACGGCCCAATAGTACTATATGCCAGCCCTCTAGTAGAAAATGACTATCTAGATAGATGAATAAGTTTGGAAGAAGTCAAAGAGACCATCGCAAAAACAAAGTTGAACAAAGCCCCAGGGGAAAACGAAATTTCTTTTGAGTGCTACAAGAGTCTTACAGAAGACTCTTTAATTATGCTGACTTACTCTTTTAATCATAATATAATATTTAAATAAATAAATAAATTGGGTGGCACAACAGTCAGTTGTGAACTAAACCCTAGTGACTTACAACTCTCAACCATTCCTGTGTGCGAGTAATGTTGTCAGGAATGGAGGGGACTTATAATTTTAAGCCGAATCCGAACGGCAAATTTGAAAAAGCACTTTTTCATGACAAGAGATACTCTTGGAGAATTTGTTAATTCCTCGCAAAAGGCAATATCCGTGAAAAGACTTTAGATGGCATAGGCAAGGATCGAACTCAAGAGCTCTGGCATGTCAGTCCAACGCACTAACCATCATGCAACAGGTACTTCAATCACATATTTAACTTAAATAATTTACCACAAGGCTTCCGAAAGGTGATTTTGTTTCCATCACATACAAAAAGTTTAAAGATTTTTTCATCTGTTCTTTTCACAATACTTACAACATGGGCTGAAAAGGAGAACCTGCTTAGAGATTTTCAGGCTGGATTTAGGCAAAATCATTCAACAATCGACCAGATTTTGACTCTAATGAATATTGCGTCGATTTTAAAGCAGCTTTTGATTCTATTGATAGAAGGTCAGTATTTTACAAATTATCATTGATGGGAATGTCCACATATTTGCTAAATATACTATAAAAATCTTGTACGCGGATACACAATAAGCAGTTTGGAATAGAAAGATATTTTTGGAATGGGTGTGTTCTAAGACTCTTTTGTTCATTCTATTTCTTGACGACCTGAATGATGTGTTTTGCGGTGAAATTTTGTGTGCTGGAAAGAAGAATTAAAGTGCTCATGTATGCTGATGATATTGTTCTCTTATCGCTCACGACTCAAGGACTAAGTCGCATGATTTTGGACCTTGAAGAATACTGCGCAAAATGGAATCTCACGGTGAATTTGAGTATGTCCAAAATAATGATTTTTCGAAAGGCCGGTGGACGGTATGCCCAAAATGAAAAGTGGAAATTTGCTGGTGAAGATATTGAAATCGTCAAGGAGTACGAATATCTTGGTATGAAAATATCATCAAATTTACTCTGAAAAGTCATCTTTCCAACAAGCTTCACCTAGCTAAAACAGCACTGAACTCTACATGGAAATTCTGCATTAATTCGAGTATGCTTAGTCATGTTTTACGCTGCTCAGGTTTAGGTTACGAACAAAGTGAAGCAGTTGAAAAATTGCTTAGATTTTTTAGATTTCAAGATATTGTTCGAACTCGGAACAAACGGGAAACGGGATTGTCGCCATTATTTACTGCAACCTTGATGCTTCACTTTGATTATTTAATGAAAGCAATGTTGCAGCCATCTTACCGTCTAACTAGGCTTGTTGTAACGCACGCTATCTCTTCTAAATCTTTGGTTTACAAAAAGTGGCAACTTTTGGCATTAAGATACAACCTGGATCTAAATGTAACGTTTGCTAATATGGATGCTTGGAGAGAGAATTTGTATGTTTTTATAATTCGACTGGTTGAGAAACTGAGAGCGGAGTTTAAAGAGCAAGCGCAGTCATCGCTTTATAGACGATATTACTGCACACTTAATTACGACTTAAATGAGTCTAATTATTTTCGGGATGAAAATAGTACCTTCAACATATTAACCGTTTTTAGAGCAAGAGGAGAACTGATTAACTTGAATTTCAAACCACACAGGGATGATCTTTCTTTATTTTGCACTTTATGTAACCTTGGATCACGAGAGAATGTATTCCATTTTAAAGCAATATGCCCGGTTCTCAGTGGGATAAGAAGGGTTTTTTTCGACAGCTCGAAAAAAACACTAGAGAGAACAACAAATATTTTAAATTGATGTGGAGGATGGAAGCCGCTTGCTGCATTCTGGAGGAAGCTGCTAGCTACGGAGCCAAAATAATAGCAGAAGAATTTTAAAAAAAATTTACCAAAAACAAAATATACCCAACCCATGTACTAAATATTTATTTAAAAACAAAAATTGTTTCTATATAATATGGATGTATGTATTATAAATTGTTTTAGAAAATATTATTTTACTTGTCATCTAAGGTGTCGGCAAAGGACATACCTTAAAAGGATTACACGCTAAATAACTCATGTTAAATGTAATCAAAATTACTTTAAAAGAAATAAATCAATCTATCTATTGTTTTTTTTCAGAACAAGAAAAAGTCATTATTTTCACGTCATGAAGTTCTTTCGTCTTTCTTAGAAAAAAATTGAAACAACTTGATATAAAAACATTTGTTTTAATTGGAGGTATATTTTTTGACTACAACATAGTCAGAGTTAAGGAACTGGTCTTACCTTCCACTCAATTTTGTTATTTACTGAATTTCTGTTTTAATTTCATACTCCAATAGCAACATATCTATCAACTGTCAAATTCTTGGAACAAAAAAACAATGTTGGTAATTTGAATTCTCTAGATCAAGAAAAAATAGAGTCAAAAATTGCCCTTTAGGTGCCGACTTTTGACCATAGAGGATGCATTTTAAGCGAGATATTCGCATTTTAAGTTTGAACATAGATTTTTGTCCATTAATTGTTGTAAAATTGGTCTTATTAAAAAAAACGCTGTAATGGAAAGGGAGTGATTAATAGATCATAATCTCAGGATTTTTGTAGCCCTCTAGATCAAGAAATAATGGAGCTTAAAAATTGCCCTCTAGTTCCGAACTTTGCCCCTCTAGGACAGTGTACTAACTGCTTTGTGCGATGTTTTATTTGAGAAGCACCTACTACAAGATCCGCTGATGTCGGCTTTTGCACTTGCAAGCTTTTCTCTCAGATTCGTTTCCATGTTTAATTTTTTTGTCAAAATCACTCCAAGGTATTTGAACTCTTTGACAATCTCTATGTTTTCACCATTGTAGTTCCATTTTTCATTGAGGCAGTTTCTACCTCCTCCGTTATTGAAAATCATGATCTTGGGCATTTCCATATTAACTATTAGGTTCCATATTCGGTTTATCATAAGCGGTAGTGATTCTGGAGATGACGCGAGAACCACAATATCCTCCGCAAACAAGAGTGCTTTAATTAATTCTTTCGTGTGTTCGATACTAGCAGGTAAGGAATCGACTAAGTCTTCGATAAATAAAGCGAATAAGTTTGGACTCATCTTACAACCTTGACTAACGCCTGATTCAGTTCTGAACCAATCCGAACTTTCTGTACCATTCCAAACTGCTGCAATTGTATCCATATACAGGTTTTGCAGGACTCTTCCGAATTTTGACGACATTCCTATACCAAAGAGCTTATAGAAAAGAGCTTGCCTATTCACCGTGTCAAATGCACGAAAAACGCGTATAACTTCTTCCTTCTTCTTATAAATGAATCCAAAATGCTTTTCAGAACTTAGATATGATCGATTGTTGAGTAACTGGATCTAAAGCCTGTCTGAAATTCTTTCAACAGCTTATTTTCTTTAATCCATTTATTGAGCCGTGTTTGCAGAACTGCTGTAAATATTTTAAAATGATTGATTTCCTAAATTCTTGAGGAATCATATCTGTTCCAAACACCTAGTTGTAAACTGCAGTAAACTTGCTTATTAACTCAACGGTTCCATACTTAAAAAAATCCGCTGGTATCCCATTGGAGCCTGCTGCTTTTCCATCCTTCATATTGTTGGTTATTTCTGTGTCCAAAACTTCATTATAAATACTCAGATGTGCAAAATGAAAGTAGTTTCCTTCATGAATTGGGTTTAGCAAATTTCTAAAATGGTCTGCTAAAAGCAACGGGCTCAACTTGGGATTGATTTTAAAGGGTTACCATTCAAATTGTTCACCAACTTCCAAAAGTCCCTCGAGTTCATACAATTCAATAACCGTCTATCTTCTGTCTCAAAGTATTTTTTTTGGAAACAGAAGGTCTTGTAATAGGCGTCAAGCTTGTATAAGTCACAAGACCTCCGACATGACCCTTATGCCAACCCCCATCGCTTATGGAAGAAATTGGTCCTGGAAGCTCTCTCAAAATGCTTAAAAAGAGACCCGAGAGCTTAACCTTGACAAGCTGCCAACGATCAGCCGATATTGTGCCATCATCATCGACCCTGTCAATGACCGCAACCACGACTTTGCCCTTCGTGACATCACTGAAACTGGCTTTTTTCCTGAAATGATTGAGGGGAGGGCTGGTGTTGTTCACAGGAGGCCGCTTTGGTGTCGGCATGGCCCCTTCAAGAGACCTGTCGCGTTTAGACGTAGAGTCTTTATTGGTCCTTGTTGCAGCAAGAACACTATTAGCTTATTCGACGCGAACGGTCTGATGCGGTGTCCTTTCAGCCTCTAATGATGCACCAGAGGCCTTTAGGATTTTTTAAGCTTGCCGCCTTTATCTTTACAGGCTTTTTGAGAGTTTCCCTTTCCATTTCTGGATGTACTCTCATTAGTGGTGGTAGGGCCATTATTCACAACCCTGCCACTACTGGAATTAAGCATCGCCACCTTCCAATTCTCGTTGCTGCCAACAGCAGAGGAGGGTCCATGGATTGCAGCTACTCCCTTCTCTGTGTTGGCCGCAGGAGATAAGGCAGTAGGCTTTGACGCCAAACTGCCGCCCAGTCTTGAAGATATACCGGTCTCATCATTCTTTTCTTTTTTGTTTTTATTCATCTTTGGTCCGCCGAGTTGCGAAGAAAAAAGGTCCGTCTGTACAGAGATTCACATATACAGATAAGGCTAGTTAGAGGCTATTTTTAAATTGGGCTCCCAGCCAGGCTGATCATCGGAACGGGTCGTTTAATACCTTAGATCCAGCCCAATAAAGATAAGAGGTGGTTGGAGAGGAAGAGATAGGGTGAGGAGTCAGTTGATGTTAAGAACATAATATGTGAGGAAAAGATTAGGATTCGGTAACAGCAATTTTGCTAGGACGTACAGGAAAAGTTTTATTTCCCACCAAATCTTCCTTAAAAGTACCTCATTCTTGTATCCAAGCTACATATTCTTTTTAATCCCATTGCTCCTCTTCCTCTAAAAAATGTGATTTATAAATCTACAGTAACTGTACCCCAGACAAATAACAACTGTTTTAAATGCCTGAATATATAATTTATAAGAAAATATCTCAAAATTGCGAAAAGCCCGAAGTTTGTTTTGAATTAAATTTTGAAAATTCAAACCATTCTACAAACATCGTCATTCAGTGCAGTTAAGCAATTTGTACATAACAAATCTCTGTTCCCTAAGGTTAGGTTAGAATAAGAGAGAACTCTGAGAGTCTTGGAATTCCAACAACGGTTTGACCTTCAAATATTTAAATTTCCTAACCCCAACTGGAGTAAATATTAATTAAATCAAAATTAAAATTCTACCAAAAACAAAACGAAAAAGAAAACGGAAACGGAAACGAAAAAAAAACAAACGATTAAAAGGAACTTGGCAAAATTTTCCAACAGTTAATTCCAAAGGACCTTCACATCTCGCCAAGCAATGATTTGTGAACATTTTAATAAAATAACAGAACAGAATAGAAAAGAAGAGGGGGTTGTTTTAAAAGTTTTGGATGAAATTGAATGAACAACACAGAAACTTAATATTTACTTTTGCCTTGAGATCAAAATTCAAGAAGAGAGTTGAGATTTCTGATGGATTTATAGAAAGATGGGATTACAATTTGAATAAATTTATTTCTAGGAAGCCTATCTACGTTTTCACATTTATGTGTATGTGGAATTGTGTTATTTAAATTGATATTCAATTGAATATTGGTATTCAGGGGTTTAAATAACTTTAATGAGGAAATTTCAAAAGGTATAGAATTACATTTTCTTGGTTCCTGGGGATGGATCAAAAGTTAAATCCAAGATGATTTAAAATCCCTTAATTGGCCCCAATCAAATAAGAAAATAATCCCAAAATAGGTTAAGTTTTGGAAAATTCATTTAATCCTGTCTCTTAATAAATCACATTCAATAATTCAATTTATATTCTTTCAGAACTCTTGCAATTGAAAAGAGTGAAGGATGTATTAAAACAAATTTGATTTCCATTGATAGATCGATTTCCATAAAAAAAATTGATTTTTTCTTGGTAAATGGAACACCAAACCACTGGACTGTCAGATTCTCATTCAGATTTCTATTTGCTTTATTTAAAAAGTATTTGAATACAATTTTCTCAAATCAAAAACACAGAAATCTAAATGACATAAAACTTGTATTGCTGATTCTACATAAAATTGAAGCATTTGGATGAAGAAGAGGGTAAGTGACATTTTCATTCTTCTTCTTTTTTGGTAGATGAGACCAAAAAGATGCTACTTTTCTTGTTTGAGACTTTGCGTCTTGATATGTTGCAAATGTCACTTAACCTCTTCGTCATCCAAACATTTTAATTGTAAATCCATTGAAAAATGCAAATCTTTCAAATGATTTCAAAAACAAAAATAAATCAATTTATTTTGCCCAATAAAACACAAAACAAAGATCATTTATATTTAGAGAGATTAGGTTGTCAGAGGATTCTGAAATCCGTAGCGGAGTCAGGCAGGGCTGAATTCTATCGCCAATATTGTTTTTGTTGGTGATAAGCGATGTCCTGCGAGCAGCTTTGTCAGGTAGCGGACGGATCCAATAGACTTAAAGAAGAATTTGGATTACGCAGACGATGTTTGCTTACTCTCTCATAGGATCATGGATCTCCATCAAATGAAAACAAGAGTGAAGAGAGAAGCAGAAGTCGTGGGGTAGAAAATAAATTCCGGTAAAGCAAAAATGATCAGTCTCAGAATTTTACCATCCTCTCAAATAAATATTTGTTTACAACCGATGGAAAAAGTGAAGAGCTTTCAATACCTTGGAAGAATCGTCTCCATCGAAGGCGGACCCGAACAAGACGTCATCTGCCGCATTGGAAAAGGAAATGCGACGTTCGGTATTTTGTCAAAAATTTGGGGGAATAACTTTATAAGCTTGAGAACAAAGCTATGACTGTTTCGCACAGATTTCGAATCTGTGCTTCTTTATGGGGCAGCACTTCAAATTTGCATATTTCTTTGGATTCTGCATTTGCTTCTAAATACATTTTCTTGATGGAATGGCAGCTAAATTTTCTAAAAGCTTTTAGAAATCCGAGTAATTTTTTTGCGTGCTTTTTCGCAATCTACTTCGAACCATTTTTCTTTACTTTTAAGAATTTTTCCCTGGTATTTTCTCGATTCCAGACATGAAAGTTTTATAATTTTTTCAATGTCGACTATTGAAATTGGAGTCATCGTTCGAAGATTCCGTTCTAGGTTGCATCAATACTCGTGTGCTCTGTCTTTTTTCCAATTTAATTTCGGTGGCAGCTTTGAAACCGTTGTAATGTCTTGCTCTATTAAGTTAGTTCGGAAGTCAAATTCTAATGGCAAGTGATCAGAAAACGGGACCCTTGACCATGAAATCTGAAATTGTAGGTATCCAATTTCCCTTTATTAGACAGTAGTCAAGCACTGAACTACCCTGCTGGCCCACGAAGGTGTACTCTCCGTCTCCACACTTATCGAAACCCAAAATCATCACAAACATATAACAATTTAGTTCCTCGTGCATTGACAGTAGTGTCTTTCGAATTCCTTATTTTTCCCGCAAATCTGTTTTCTTTTCCATCATTAATTCCTATCCTCGCGATAAGGTCCCCGAGTATTTGTTACATACAGCAGCTTCACCCTATGCTTTAGAATATCTACTGGTGGTTGGTAACTTTGCTAAGTCTCTATCCTGACAACCAGGTGGCGCAGGATCTGTTTTATTTTTATTGGCAGAACTATCACACGAAGTGTCATCTGTCACAATTAGAGAACCCAGCTGTTGAACTATATCTGCTTTGTAAATGTCATTAAGATTTTTAACTCCATCTGTGGCATTGTTATGCTTGTTGATATTAATTAACCCAACGCAACTTCAGGCTCCAGCGGGAAACATTTTTATTGATAAACATATTATCATCCCTTGTTTAATTTGCGAATTAAACTCATTTCTTTTGCCGGACAGAGGCTGGCAGATCCGTGGTGTTACGTAGTGTGCTAGATGACTTGAGTGCAGAGATTACTTGTTATTTTGAGTCAAGTCTGACCAGAGAGCTCTTTACGTTATTGTTTCTTGATCATGATCGTATTTCGGGGATTTGCACGTCTGCTTCAGATGGCGGTGGATTGATCAAATTCATGCTTATGTTTCTTGCAACCTCTATTTTCTCCTGATTTTCTTGGATTGTTATCCGTAGCAATAGATTATTTTCTTTTCCATCTCCTCCATTTTGCTTTCTAATTGGTCGTATTTTTTTTCTAGTTGCTGGATTTAATGTGTCAGATGAATGTTCGTAGCCATTATTTGTTGATTAGAAATGATAATTGCTTCAATATCGTTTTTTTTGCAACTTCTTCCATTTTAGAATCCAAAAGTGTTCCAAGAATGTTTAAAAGGACATTTTTGGACATTTCTCCCACCAATGGGGGTTTCTGGAGAATATGCATACACTTTTATTGTATTTTCTTATAATGGTTGATTATGCCTTAACTTCCTATCCCTCACTTGCAATAGGAATGTCTTAGATAAAAGGAGTCTTTATTTTCACTTTCACAAGTTTTTGAGTATTTATTTACAATGAATTTAAAGGAAATTTTATTATTTAAATTTGATACATTTTTAGATAAACTTCTTCACTTAATTGACAGCGGCTGTCAATATAAGTAACGTATTTTATTATTGTTAATATAACTCTGTTAATGGTGTGTTAAATTGGTTTCAAAAACTGTCACAAAAAATCAATATACTGTATGATCAAAATTCTGCATTTCAGAATTCAGTTTGGTCAAAATCTTGTATTTCAAAATACTGTAAATAGGTTGAAAGAAAAATCGTTTTGAAAATGTAAAAGTTGTTTTAAATTATCAATTATTAAAATCATTTTGATACAAAATTTGAGCATACAGTCATTTTTTGTAAAGCACTTGTATTAAGAAATCAATAAATGTTTAAACTATCCTGAAAAATTACAATAATTTCCGATGCTTGTATGGCTCTTAGCGCCATCTTGAAGTGAATTTAACAATTTAAAAATGGCGTACTTTCAAAGTGACAGCTGCCCACATTGCGGGCTCTTCAAAACGAAACCTCTTGTTAACGAACCCTTTACATGTGCAGAAAATAGAGTGATGTTTATGTTTTTGTTAATTAACTGAAAACATTTGTCTTGGATAGACTTTATTAAAATCCAAATTCTGAACGAAATGATTGAATTCTTTTTGGGTTAGTAAGACCTGTTCAATTAGCTTGCATTCTGGTGTTTGATATTTTGACTTCTCAATCAAAAAAATCTTAAAGGTGGTTATTAAGGGTAATTAAAATTTTAGAGCTGATGTTGAATGTGAACCACACTTAAAAGTCGAATTTAGAAAATATTTCTGCTGTTCGCGATAGTGTGGTTGAAGAGCAGTCCACGTCAACTCGTCTGCGTGCAAAATAATTGCACTACTCACGCTCGACGTTGATAAACACTATGCAAAAAGACCTGCATTTAAACGCTGACAAGGTGCAATCGACTCCAGAACTAAAGCCTTTTGACCGTTTTAAGCGTCTCTTCAATGGTCCAAATAGTGGCAAAAAATGGAAACACTGGATGAACAATTTTCAAAGAAAATCATCTATAGCGATGAGGCACATTTTCAACTCAGTAGATTCGTCAATAAGCATAATTCCCGCATTTTGTTGAATGATAATCCAAGAGTGATTGTCGAAAAACCAATCCAACCACAAAGAAAGACTGTTGCGGTTTATGCGCATGGGCATTATCGGGCCGTATTTTTTCCAAAATAAGGCAGGTGAATGGTGTTCGCTATCGTGAGATGATAACAAAATACATACGTCGATAAGTCAGCAACAATTAAATAGCAAAAGGTTTAGATAATTTGGCACATTATAGGAAACTTGAACCATTGGATGGAACAATGAACATTTAAAACACAAATCATAAAAGTGCGATTGCAAATTTTGTCTTTTTATTTGAAGTAACCCGTGGAATGATGGTTAGTGCGTTGGATTGCCAGAGGTCTTGGGTTGGCATACAAAACGGCGCTGCATAGAAGGACCAGAGCTGCTCGCCAGCTCTACGAGCAGAAGAGGAGAGAGGAACACTGGCTTCTTAGATGGAAAAAAAGAGAGCATGAGAAGCGCGCGATCGAGGAGATGCAGGGATGTCACAACAGGAATGAGGTTCGTAAATTTTACCAAAAGGTTAAAAAAACCTCCCAAGTGTACCACCCACAAACCGAAACCTGTAAGGGTGATCAGGGCAACATCGTAGTAGAACCGCAGTCTATGTTGAGAATATGGAAAGACCACTTCTCCAAATTATATAACGGCATTTATGAACCGAATTCTGTTGTAAGGGGGATAGAACCACTCAACACAGGCGACGCAGATCAACAATTCCGCCTACCCGACCTAGACGATGTGAAGATAGCTATATCTAAACTGAGGCCAAACAAAACTGCGGGAGCTGACGGCATTCCTGCCGAACTAATCAAAGCAGCAGGCGATGAGTTGGTAGGGAGCATGCACCAACTCATCTGCAAAATTTGGTCGGAAGAAAGCATACCCGATGAGTGGAATCTCAGCATAGTGTGCCCGATACATAAGAAAGGAGACCCTCTAAACTGCGCCAACTACATAGGCATCAGTCTCCTTAACATTGCGTATAAGATCCTCTCTGCCGTATTATGTAAACGTCTGAAGCCATTCGTCAACAACCTGATTGGTCCTTATCAGAGTGGCTTCAGACCAGGAAAGTCCACTATCGACCAAATATTCACACTACGGCAGATCTTGGAAAAACCCAGGAGCTTCAAATCGATACCCACCATCTCTTTATCGATTTTAAAGCCGCGTATGACAGCATCTATAGGGAAGAGCTCTACCGAGCAATGTCTAGTTTTGGCATCCCTGTCAAACTTATCCGTTTGTGCAGAATGACGATGGAGAATGCACGCTGCTCTATCAAGGTCGGAAAAGATCTTACCGATGCATTTGATGTCAAAAAAGGTTTTAGACAAGGCGATGCACTGTCATGCGACTTCTTCAACATCGTTCTGGAAAGAATTGTGCAAAACTCAACCGTCGACACTAGAGGCACAATCTTCCAAAGATCCATCCAATTACTCGGATACGCAGATGATATTGACATTGGCATTGCGACGGAAGCGAAGAAGATGGGTTTAGTGGTCAATGAGGGCAAGACCAAGTATATGCTGTCATCAAAAAAGGACACTGAACGACGACGTCTTGGACAAAACGTCACCATGGACAGCTTTAACTTTGAGGTAGTTAAGGACTTTGTCTACCTAGGCACCGCTATTAATGCAGACAACGACACCAGCGCTGAAATCAAACGAAGAATAACTCTTGCAAATCCCTGCTTCTTTGGACTTAGAAGGCAATTGAGAATTAAAGTTCTCTCTCGAGCATCTTAAATCACCATCTATAAGACGGTCCTCATTCATGGCGCTAAGGCCTAGACCCTGTCAAAGAAAGATGAAAGGGTCTTAGGATGTTTCAAAAGTGAAATTCTTCGGGTGATTTTTGATTCAGTCTGCTTTGATGGAGAATGGAGGAGAAGATTTAACGACGAGCTGTACGGGCTATAGAGCGACACTGACCTGGTTAAAAGAATTAGACATCAACGCTCCTGCCCGGAAGGCCTTCGAATCCAATCCCTAATGACGTCACAGAAGGAAGACCACGACTCAGGTTGAGCACGCAGGTGGGTGAAGACCCCAACCAATATTGGAGTGCGAAACTGGAGATAGCTAGCAAGGGACAGAGCTGGCTAGAGACGCATGTTGATTTAAGCCCAGGTCCACCCCGGACTGTAGCGCCACTTTAAGTAAGGAAGTTTGCAGTTGATTTTAGTGAAATTCGTTTTTGATGTTAGGATGGTCTATATCAAACCTAATACTCGAACTTTGTTAGGTTATGAGTTATATTCTTATAGTTTGAATAATATAAATTCCTTTTATCACATGTGTCATCGTGATATTCGTTTTTCTTTTCAAAGTAGGTACACATGTATATACTCAACATCAACATTGTATGTCCTGTCCAACTAGATTGAAACACCAAATATATCCTTATCTTGGAAACAATTCACAATTGTCAACCCATATATTATTCAAAAACAATCCTATAAATGATATATGTCCTTTATTATTTATGTTTGCGTATCGTATGTGCGCAATGTCCAACCTAAATCCGTAACTTTTGAAGTGCCGAGATAATATACTTAATGTAGAATGATACGTCTCAATGATTTTGCTCTATTTTCTTATCCTTGTGTGTTTGATATTTGATTAATGTTCACTAATTATTCTATATCCTTTTCTTGGAAAATACAAAAAAAAAGGGAAAAAGGATTCTTGTTCAAATTATCTTATGTGGCCCCTCTGTCAACACTGACAAATGATTGTGTAGAAACAAATCTGTGAGTAAAATAAAAAGAAACTAGGTAGGAAAGATATGGACACACGTGTATTAATAAAATTAATTAGTTTTACTCTTATCTAAATCTCATTTGAAAATAATGAAAGTATAAATAAAATATCTTGATTTGATTGAGTTGATAACATGATTGAAATTTATTCTCACTGAAATTTGTAGAACTTTTAAGCCGCCTTGCCAATTATATGGGTTTTGATAGAATTAAGAAAAGCCCTCCATAGGGGACCTTACCTGGAACTAGTCCTCAGTTCTTAGTAATATTTTGAATTGATTTTAACTAAGGATTGTTTGCAGTTTTTCACTTATTTTTGTTCTACGAATTTCAGCACTGAATGAGTAAAATATTAAATTTATACAGCCTCTCAATAATTGTAATACCCGGTGCATTATGGTAAGTGCGTTTACTGCACCAACGCTCAGCGAGAGAACGTCGTTCGAGTGACATAGCCCCACCAAACAACAGAAACTTGACAAATACAGAAATTGACCAACATTTTCAACAGATGGATAGCAAAATACAAAATACGGGACAAAATGGAGGCTTACAGTAACGCGACTATTGATACACTACGTAGGCACAAGAGTGACCTACTGACAAGACTCAAAAACTTGTTCAGACGACTAACAGACTCACACGACTTGAAGGTTAGGACACTGAAGTCGTCATTAAAAAATGTCAATCTGTTGATTAAGGAGAGCTATAGGTTATCAATTAACAAGTACTGGGACCGCAAGATCCGGTTAGTTAATTCCAGTGACTTTAGTATGTTCCCTAAAATCAACAAGATATTCAGAAAACAGAACGATAATGACCTTCCGTGTCTGAAACTCCAAAGAACTGAAGAGACAGAGACGTACTCAGGACAGCGCAAATAGATCCAGAAGAAGCCATCTTTGACGATGACCTTTACATAATTGAAGATCCGAAGAAAAGAGTTTAGGCGGTGGGAGCTGATTTACAGTAAGTGTACAAGGTAAATGTACGTACTCAGGACAGCGCAAATAGATCTAGGAGAAGCTATCTTTGACGATGACTTTTATATAATTAAAGATCCAAAGGAAATAGGGGAGGCGGTGGGAGATGCTTTCCAGCAAGTGTACAATGTGAATGTTAGCATTCGCCCCAACCCTGACCTAGAAAACAGAGCTCTACTTAATCACTTTTTATGATATGACACAATGGCGATCTGAGAACCACGGTTTCAAGCGGTTCGATGACGATTCCTTGACAAATGCCATAATCGAGGAGCAAACGGGACAAAGTCCGTTGTTAATGACGAAGGTTGAGTTCAGCTCACCTTCAACTCAATTAAGAACAAAAAGTCAGCAGGTGTCGACGGTGTATCCAACGTTGTACTAAGACATTTATAGATGGAGGCAATTGACATTTACACCACATTTTTCAATAATGCACTGAATAATGCATATTATCCAGTGCATTGGAAGACCGCTGTGGTTCATCCTCTCCCGAAAAAGGGAAAGGACAACTTCAACCCGTCAAATCTTCGGTCGATAAGTCTTCTTCCGAGCATCAGCAAAGTTTTCGAAAAGATCATTAATAGGGCTCTGACTAAGTGGGCTGCGGACAACAAAATTATTCCGGATAAACAGTTCGGGTTCAAGGCGGGTCATGACACAATTCATGCTGCGTCTAAACTCGTTTCTGATATCCAATGGAATAAATCAAAACAACAATGCACAGGTGCTGTCCTGGTTGATTTGGAAAAGGCCTTTGACACCGTATGGTTAGAGGGTCTGCTGAACGGCGGCGTCACTATGCCGACTTGCCTTTACTGGTTGATTACCACTTTGCGAAAAAGAATGATGCTGCACACATTTGTTGATTTTCAAAATATAAATTTCATGTTTTATTTTAGTATACTTTTAATTTTTTTAGATATAAGGAGTTTTCTTTTTATAATTTTAAGTTTTAATTAGTTTAAGATAATTTTAAGAAAAATGGAGAACTGGATTTGATGCCGAATGAAAAATTTGAGTGAAGTTGGTGGTGGTTGAATGATTGAATGATGGAATTTGAACGAATGGAACTTAAAATTGGTTGAATTGAATTGAAAAATGCAAGGTGCAAACAAAATGCCCTTTAGGCGATTACACTTTGCATTTTCTTTTTCACTACTTTTTTTACGTAGTTGAACGTAGTTAAAACGTAGTTTAACAGGGTTTTTAACTAAAACTGAGCAGGCTCAGCATAAGCAAACCATTCTTGTATATGCTTTATGATACGATTAACGGTAGAAAAATTGTTGTAACTTCTACCACAACATTTTAAATTAACAATGGTCTTCAACAGGGAGCGGTGAATTCTCCGATTCTCTTCAGCATTTACACCAGCGGTCTGATAGGTTGTCTTATACAAAGGTAATTGCGTACGCGGACGATCTAATTCTGGCCCGAAAGGTTGAGGTTATTATAATTCTCTTTCAGCGTGATTTCGACAAGATTCAGCGATATTGCGACGACTGGAAACTGAAAATAAATGTCCAGAAGTCGGAGACAATTCTGTTCCGGACTCCGTTGGCTAGGGCCATGAGGGATACGTGCAAGAATTGGAGCAAGATGGTCATCGTTGATCCTCACGCGCCGCGATTAGCGAGCAAATGTGTAGTGAAGTACCTCGGTATCTGGTTAGATCAGTATATATATTTCGACAGACATATAAATGTTGCTCTGACCAGGGCCAGAGGAGTCTTCTCTCTGACGAAACGGCTGTTTTACGGCAGTCGGCTTGACCCTAGAGTGAAGGCAATTTGCTACATGGCCTTCATACGGCCGATGATCGTTTATGGTTGTCCTGTGTGGTTCAACGTTGCCCCTTCCCAGATGGAGAAGTGTGGGGTGTTCGAGCGGCAGTGTTTATTACGCTGTACGGGCTTATATCGAACAGCCGAATCTTTTTACGTGCATTAATATACCAACGAGATACTATTGACAATTTCGTGATAAAACTCGTTCGAGGTCACTTTGCAAGAGCTATGTCTTCGACCAACAATTTAATTTTCGGGGGGTTCTATCCGAACGACGAGTATTTTGAAAGTGCACGCTTGAGCGGCTTCATTCCACCAGAGGCATTGTTCTTTTTAGACAGATGCGGTCTGATACAGGGTAAATTGGCAGTTCCGCTTATTTACCACGTCAGAGGACAAACCGTGGATAGGCGACTCCTGTACAATCGGGACGTCATGGCACAAGGCCGAACAGAGCTCCTTCGGTTCAGTAGGGATGTCTCCTAACAGGACCGAATTGATAGGGTGAAGCAGGAGAACCAGTTTTGGTGGTTTCAATCGGCACTTGATAGTGGGTAGTCGAGATGGGGTTTTAAACCTTGGCCGGATTACAAACTTGTTTTATAGTTTTAGGGTTTAGTTTAAGATTGAATTAATAAAAATGAATTTAAAAAAAAAATGCGTTTACTGTCATGCCAGATGTCTTGGGTTCGATGCCTGCCTATGTCATCTAAAGTCTTTTGACAGGTACTGCCTCTAGTAAGGAATTGACAAATTATCCAAGAGTAATTCTTGTCATAAAAATTGCTTCCTCAAATTAGCCATTCGGATTCGGCTAAAAATTGTAGGTCCCCTCTTTCCCTGACAACAGTTCTCGCAAACTAGAATAGGTGAGAGTTATATGTCAACGGACTGTTGCACCATCCAATAAGATAGCCCCGGAATTTGAGCAGCTTTCAATTTTAAAGCTGTCATCATCTGACATTTGACATTTGACAAGTAAGAAAATGCGTGGCTTCCTCGTCTATTTTTTGGAATTACGCGTTCCACAAACGACATTAAACACTGTATTCCAAAATAACGCTGAGACAACTGATACGGTGAAAAGTTGCGCTACCAAACTTTAATAAATGTTTTTTTAATGGCTGATATTGGAAGGTGTTGATTTGGATGACCTTTGTTTTCAAAGAGACGACATCGACACACAGCCACCAGTAAAGTCACCGTATTTTCTCTGAAGTGGTAATCACAAACACAAGACCTTGTGAGCATATAAAGGTTGATTTATTAGCTATTATATTTTTGAAAACACTGTCTTAAACAGCTGACGTTTTGTGTTTTGTTTCACTGTCAAACATTTTCAGTTTGGTCTATAATTTAACCATGGTGAATGGGCTCTTGGAAAGTTGGCCGACGATCCATTTTTTTTACTAAAAAATTGTGTTCAGCCATTTAATGGGTACGTAAATAATAAGAATTGTCGATTTTGGAGTGAATATCAGCCCGAAGCATTGCAAGAGCTACCAATGCATCCAGAAAAAGTCACAGTTTGGTGCGCGGTTAATGGGCTGGTGGCTGTATTTCTGCAAAGATGATGCGAATCATAACGTCACTGTGAATGGTGAGCGCTACCGTGTGATGATATCCAACTTTTGTTTGCCCAAAATGCAAGAGCTGGACTTGCATGACATGTGGTTTCAACAAGACGGTGCCACATGCCACACAGCACGCGCAACAATGCACTTATTGAGAGGCGAGTTCGGTGAACATTTTATTTCACGTTTAGAACCGTTCAATTGGAAACCTAAATCGTGCAATTTAACACCTTTGGACAATTTTTTGTAGGCCTGCTTCAATTGACGCATTGGAATACAACAAGGTCAAGATTTGCATGAAACAATCTTCAGACATTAAATTATATGGACCGTTTTATCGATTTAAATTGATTTAAATTGTTGTTACATTCGACCAGCCCAACAAATTAAAGCATACCAAGCCGCTGTTAATGCCATTGATTATCTGCTTGAACTAGTGCAACCTAATGATTTAATCATCGTTCTAGGTGACTTTAATTTTCCCCATCTCAATTGGTCCACCTCAGATGATCAGACATCCTTCTTTCCAACTAACATCTCTTCTGAATCTGAATCGCTCTTCATTGATCATCTGTCTGATTGTGGTCTTTTTCAACTAAATGGAGTATTAAACTTTATGGGGAGACACCTCGATCTCATATTCTCATCTGATTGCGATAACTGTGTTGTCTCCCCGAGCCCTCATCTTCTCTCAACCTTGGATCGCTATCATCCACCCCTTAATCTCTCCTTCCCCATTGAATTTGAAGACAACTTTTTTGAAATGGAAAATTACTGTTATAATTTTCGTAGGGCTGATTTCTCCAAACTTAACAATCTTCTTAGCTCAGCCGATTTTGAATTAAGATCCCTCCAATTAACAATTGTGTCCCTTACAAATTGGTTTTATTTGATTCTTTCGTACTGTATTGAAGAATCAGTACCGTTCTCTCGTAGAAAAGATATCACCTCTGCTCCCCCTTGGTACAACAGAGAGTTCCGTAGCCTAAGAAATACCCGTAACAAGCTTTGGAAGATCTTTTTACAGTCCAAATCTGATACTGATCACAACAACTATCTTCTCGCCTATAATTCTTTCTCTGAATTAAGGGAATCCCTTTATAACCAATACCTTAACCAAATGGAAAATAACCTTCTTTCTGATGCAAGGAAATTTTTCAAGCTTATAAATGTCAAACGAAAATCTGATGGGTTTCCACCTTCAATGAGTTTCTCCAACATAATATCCTCTGATCCAACAACCGTATCAAATCTATTTGCTAATTACTTTAGCAAATCGTATACTGAACATCTGCATGATCCTGATCCACACTACTTTAGTTATTTAGATGGTTGCACTCAAACCTCCCTTTCATCGTTTACAATAACTGAAGAAATGGTACTTGCCAAAATCGTAAGCCTCAAAGAAAACTTTAGCCCTGGTCCTGATGGCGTCCCATCAGTTGTTCTAAAAAAATGTATGCATTCTCTGTCAAAGCCTCTAACTGCACTCTTTGAACTCTCTCTTTCCCAAGGTGTGTTTCCTCATATATGGAAAGATTCATTTATATTTCCCATTCATAAACAAGGCAATAAAACTGAAATTAACAATTATAGACCTATTGCTAAACTTTCATGCATTCCAAAACTTTTTGAAAGCTTAGTTTATGATTCCGTTTATTTCCATTGCAAGCCTTTATTCTCCCCCGCTCAACATGGTTTTCTTAAAGGTAGATCCACTACGACTAACTTAATCGAATTTATATCCAAAGTTTTGTCAGCCCTTGAGAATGGCAAAGAAGTTGATGTCGTATACACTGATTACAGCAAAGCCTTTGATAAAATATCCCATAACATAATTTATCTCAAACTAAGAGCTCTAGGCTTTCCATCTATATTTATAAATTGGATAAGCTCCTATCTTGCGAATAGAATTTAGGCCGATACATGCAACTTCTGGAGTCCCACAAGGTAGTCACCTTGGCCCCTTCTCTTCGTCTAATCTGTTAACGATGTGTGTCTTAAATTAAAAAACTCAGATATCTTAATGTTTGCGGATGATTAGAAAATTTTTAAGATTATCTCTACTCCATCTGATTCCTTACTTTTACAAAATGATCTTAATATCTTTTTTGTTTGGTGCATGCATAATTTCCTAGAGTTAAATGTAGGTAAATGTAAACAAATGACCTTTTCGCGCAAACAAATCCCATCTCATAGAGTATACTACTTCCTTAATGACGCCACCGTCATCTATTCTATTAGAGATCTTGGTATTATATGTGACAAACACCTGAATTTCCATTCCCATTTTGACCAAATTATTAATAAAGCTAATAGATCTCTCGGTTTTATTAAGAGATGGTCAAAAGAATTTTCTAACCCCTATGTAACTAAAGCGCTTTACATTTCCCTTGTCCGTCCTCATCTTGTATATGAATGCCAAGTATGGTCTCCCTTTTATGAAAACCATTTACTCAGAATTATAAATGTTCAAAGACGTTTCGTTCGATTTGCCTTAGGTGGCCTCCCCTGGGATGATACATCCAACTTGCCTCCTTATGCCGATCGACTAAAACTGATAGGTTTGCAGCCCTTATATATTAGACGCAAAAACGCTGATATATTATTTGCTCACCAATTGTTAATGGGCAATATAGATTCCCCGGCACTCCTGAGTGATATTCATCTTAACACTAACCCTCGAAATCTGCGATCTGATTCCCTTTTCTATATCCCTCATCACCGCACTAATTACGGGCACTTTGAACCAATGTCCAGAATTCTTCGTCACTGCAACGCTGCTATGGTAGTTTTCGATTTCAACATTTCCAAATCCCATCTGAAAGATACCCTTTACATTTTCCCTTTTTGAGTCCGAATTCCCCGTCCCCTGTAATTTTAAGTTAAGTAAAATCAAAATAGTTAGTTCTTGTACATTAAAGAGCTTTGATGTGGGCCTTAGGGCCCACATGAATTAATGTTGAAAATTGATAACAAGAACTGCAAAAAAAAAAAAAAATGATAAGCTAGTTTTAAGTTAAGTTAAGTTATGATAGCTTGTATTAAGCTAAATAAAATAAAATAAATAACGATTTCCTGATTTTTCTTTTAATTTTATGTGTTTTTTTTTAAACTTTCCTACAGCTTTTAAAAAATTACCCTTTATATAGACCAGCTTAGGAGCATACAAATTCCTTTCTGCCCTCTACACAATTGCGCACTTATTTGCATTCAAAGGTTTTCTTATACCCTTAATATACAATTTTCACTCTTGAAAAGCGCTCTCTCAAGCTAAGCATTCCACATTCTCTAAGTACGGCTAAAGAACGAATCTCTGTACATCAAAGTACTTCAAAATCAAACGAACACAAACAAAATAATGAAACAAATAAAAAGAATTAACTTAAAGTAGGTAAATTTTTATTATAGTTTTATTTACAAAAAAAATGAAAGAAAATATTAAGTCATCCGTTAAATTGCACTTAATTAACTCCGCATGCGGATTAAGATAATATTACTCAAAAATAAATACATAAATTATTTTATATATGTATTATTTGAATATCTATAGCAAATTAATATATAATAATAAATTATATTAACCTTCAATGAACGTTTTATTTGCTTGAATCTTTTTTATTAATCCAAGCGTAAAATATGTAAAACAGAGGTAAATGATGCACTACCGTAAAGAATATACACTACACACATGGTAATTTAAGACAACTATATGAAGTCCATAGTTCTTGTAATACATATATAACATAGATGTGTACATAAAGAGAAAAATCTCATAATCCATAAAAGTATATATGTATGTATATATTTATAAACACCCGCTGGATGCTCTTAACTTTTCAACATCCTTCCAACCATCATCCACAAAGGCAAAAAAACACAGTTAATTTATCCCGTTTTCCTTTCGATACAAAATAATAACGGTATCTGAAGTACGCAAATAATACACCAACATCGCATCCTCATCAGGATCACAGTATTACTAGCGTATATAACGGGTGTTTTTTTTATAAAGGGTAAAGAACTTCAAGTTGGTAACACTATTTTAAATGGCTGTCATTTTGTTAGCTGTCAAGTGGTTTATTTTCAGTTTGGTTTGACATTTCAAAATTAATGAATTGACGCCGAATTGTGCAAACTTATTTTTATAATCAGGGTTCTGTCAGTTTGGGTTCAATGGAAACGTCAATAAACAGAACTACCGTATTTGAAGTGATGACAATCCTCAAGTGTATCTTGAGACATCATTATAAGTTACAATTAATTTGCTGAAGGAAACGTTTGGCAACCACATAGTTTCACGTTACATTCATGAATAATGCGGGTAACTCAGTGAATGATATTTGTACTGTATCGCTAGAATTACTGACGCGTGTGGAAAGATTTAGTGTAGACGTAGACGAAGATATATGGTTTGACCATATGCCCATAAAATTGTCCCTAAAGCATATTTCTATACCCAACACCACAAACAAGTTTTATCTGTTGCCTAAATCGCAGTTGAAATATCGGAAAAAGACTGGTTCCAAAATAATTTTAGTTTTAGTTTGCAAAATCTAATAATTCAGACGGATCCAATGGAGCTAAAGGACTTATGTAACTGATTTAATAAAGAACTAAACAAACGATCCAGAGCAGAAGCTTAAAATTTAAGCCGAAGAATAAAAGCCTTTAATGAATCAATGAGAACTTCATGCCCTGTAACCATTTTAAAGGGTAAAAAGAAACCTCATTTGTGGCGTAAAGAACTAGAACCATTCAGAAAGAGCTGTCGCAAACCCTTCAATAGATCTAAGTACACTAGATCTCCTTCTGACTGGGACTTATACAAACAAGCTCTAAAGCGATATAAAAAAGAATTAAAGTAGTAAGAGGTCTTCTTGGAAAAACTTTTGTGGTAAAATAGAAAATACTTCAGAAGCCTCAAGACTCAGGAAAATTCTCTCAAAAAGTCCAACAATATCCAGTGCTTTAAAGAAAGAAGCAGGCACGTGGTCTATCACAGATGGAGAATCTCTTAATCTGTTATTAGACACCCACTTTCCAGGTAGCTCTAACATTCTCAACGACTTAACATCAGAGTCTCAAGCTTCTACAAGCGATTAAGTTGATCTAATAACGCGGGAAAAATTGCAATGGGCCATAGATAGCTTTGATCCATATAAATCTCCAGGACCAGACGGAATCATTCCGGCCAAACTACAAAAGTGCTCAGACATAATCATTCCAGGATTGGAAATCATTCTGACAAGCTGTTTAAGGTTGATATATATTCCCAAAGCGTGGAGAGTGGCAAAAGTAGTCTTCATTCCTAAAGCAGGGAAACCCTCCCACGTTAACCCTAAAGATCTTAGACCAATCAGCCTATCATCCTTTTTTCTTAAGACCTTGGAAAGATTGTTTGAAATTTACATCAGACATAACTTAAAACTATGTCTCATTTCCCCAGCTCAACATGCTTACTCTAAGGGAAAATCATTCGCTGGTACGTATTATTGAATATTCCCTCGAATACAAAGATTATAACCTAGTAGCAATGGATAAGCTGAAATTAGAGAAATCACTCATAGATCTTATAAGTCTCATGCTCAAAAACAGGACAATAACTTCTAGCATGAGAAGTTTTATTACCACCAGATCGGTGAATCGATTAACCCCCCAAGGTGGGGTCCTTTCGCCACTTTTATGGAACATGGTAGTAAACAACCTACTTAAATTATTGGAAGCAGAGGTTTCAGGGTGATTACCTATGCTGACGATGTTGCAATATCTGTATCTGTGAAGCACCCCCAAGTTCTCTCGGAACTCCTACAAAATGACTTATATTGGCTAACAAAATGGGCTAAGCAATGTGGCTTGGACGTCAATCCACATAAAACAGAACTAATACTCTTTTCGAGAAGATATAAAATTTCTCAGATTAGTCCACTCAAGATTAAAGCTTTTCCGCTTTTTTGTCATTTTAGACAAAAAACTAAATTGGAAGGCAAATATTGATGAAAGATTAAAAAAGGCTTCTGTAGCGCTTTTTACTTGTAAAAAGGCCATAGGATCAAAATGGGGCTTCTCCCCAAAAATAGCCCACTGGCTATACACTTCGGTATTCAGACCGATACTCATTTATGGAGCCGTCGTATGGTGGACCGCACTGGACAAGATGGTAAGTCTAAATAAGCTCATCAAGAAGTGCTTTTAAACCTAATACCTCTTGACATCTGCTCCCAAATGGTGCCAGCCAACTCATGTGTGAGGCTTAGAGCCACCTCTCAATAGAACAGTAACAATACTGGACATACTACTATTCTAGACAGTTTCATGTGTCCATCCCTTCAAGATCCTCCTGGGAAGAAGAGAGACTACTGGAAGACGATGTGGTACACTTCTATAAGACAGATCACGGAGTTGGAAGTGGTATCTATTCGGAACAATTGAATTGCCAGAGTCAGCCTAAGGCCTGTGAAGCCCCCCATCCGCCCCAGCAAATGCCCGTATTTACCCACATGCCATGAATCCTGCCCTATTGTCCAGATTATAACCTGGGACAAGAGGCGCTCCCACCATGGCATTATGAGCTGCAAGAGCAAAAGCCGACAGTGCCAGAGTCAGGCTGAGGCCTGTGAAGCCCCCAGTCGCTCAAACCATCTGCGGCCTTTGCTCGAGGAGTTGCGAACTCTCAAGAGACCCACCTGGAATACCAACCAGTGAGCTCCGAATCAAGATAGAACTGAAGAGTCCCCCTCTCGTCCAGAACCCAATAGAAAATCTAAATAAGCTCATCAAAGTCCAGCGGTCAGCAAGTATGTGCATTAGGGTGATTCATTTCCGCAAAAAAATTTTTTTTCTCGGCGCTCAAGCAAAATATTAATCTACCTGTAGAAAAAAAAATGTTCACCAAGGTAGAGCTCTTAATATCAATTTTAAGTACTTGCAGTTTAAATTTAAAGTTTTCCCATTTAAAATACATGTAAAAAAAATATTTTTTTTTCAAATTTCTAATGCTCGCCCGCTTTTTACAATATTGTGAATCGGTTTTATGGACCTTATAGGGAATTTCACGCTCTTTAAAATTGTCTTTATGTTTTTTTGTGTAACTCGTAGTGGTTCGCCAGTAGGAGTCATCAAAGTTCAATTTTTTGAATGAACATATTTTTTTGCAATTTTTTTTAACAATTCGCAAAAAATAGTGAAAAAAAAGAGCTGAATCGTAAAAAAAAGTCTTTTAACAAATATTTGAGCGGACACTCAACCATCACATGCTCCCAGTCCTCTCTCGCAGCTCCACACACACATTCCAGCAAACATGCCAAAGTCCTTTCACACAAATAAGCGTTGAAGGAACCATGGCCAGTCAGCAAAAAGCCCGTGAAGAGTGAGAAGTCTAGGTGCTCTCGTTTCGACGCCTTTCCCACTTCGGGAAGGAACCGGTATGTGGTCCTCCCCTTTATACTTTCATCCCACCTAGTTTGCCAGCGGGATGTGGTCCTCCCCTTTATACTTTCATCCCACCTAGTTTCCCCTCATGGCTTTGACAGCCCATGAGCTCCCGCACATTCCTCTCAATCAGAAGCTAGGAGTTGTTGCTGCCTCTTTAGCCTGCCAGCAATAACTTGCCGTATCACTTCTAGGTCATGAAAAGGCACACCTGCTAACACTTATAAGGCTTCGGTCGAGACAGTCTTACAGACGCGAAGTGAAGCAAGGAGCATTATCCTCTGGCTAAAATTTTCGAAAATTGGACCCTCACATTGCCAGCCATTGCTGTCGAATTTCAGAAAATATATTGAAATTAAAATATCAGAAGACTATCTTTCGAATAAAGTAAAGTTTTATGCCATTTTAAAGTTCTATGCTTCTATAAAAAAAACACCCTTTAGTGTATAAGTAGTCAAAGAAGCGCAGCAGGATGCATAATCGCGCGGTTCACTGCAGTTGCAAAAATTCTCATCGAACTTTCCGCTCATTCAAACAGTCAGTTTTTAATTTAACTTTTTAATGATGCAATTGACTTGTGTTTTCACAGAACACAAAAACAACAAAAAAAGGAAGGAATAAACTCTCTGCAGTAATATTGGCACGGCTAAGGGCTTCAAATCCTACCTTTTCTCTTGACTTGATGATGAGGTTCCAATCGCACATCACAAAAAAAAGGAATAATTGAGGAAAAAATAAGGGGGTCGGAAAATAAAACAAATCAAAAAATAAAATTAAAAAAAAATAATAACATGACGGGCAAACCCGCAAGCGGAAAATGCAAATGAAAATTATTTTTTCCAAAGCATTCGTTTTGCTATATCGTCGTCCTCATCATCATCATCATCGTATCGTCCTGTGTATAGGAAACAATATTTTACCGGAGAAATACAAACACAAAACAACAACACAGATTGTAAACAAATAGAAAATCAAGTAAAAAAAGGGATGTAAAACCCCCAAACCATGGATTTATTTCGTTGAAATTGAAATATAAAACAAAAAAATGTATCGAGCTCCTACACTTTTCCACCCCCAAAGCCCGAAATACATGACAAAGAAACAACAACAACGAAAAAACTGCTTTTTCATCCCAAATGTCAAAGGGTGGATTTGTCCCTCATCACAACTTTGCTTTTTATTTTTTTTATTTTTTTACAATATTAATGTTCATCATTGTTTGAGCTTACCATGGCTCTCACATTCACTCCCAATTCGAATCTTCGACAAAAAGGATAAACTAAGCGAATAAAAATGAAGGACGACCGAAAGCGATGGTTGTGATTTACAATAGAAAATTTAATATTCACTTACCTCCTCCCTCAATTGATCAGGATCAGGATTCAGAGCATGGATTGGATATATCCAAAGAGTTGGAAACCGGAAGGTAATGTCCTGAACAATGTATTGCTCTGCTTTGTGTGTGTGTGGGTGTGGGTGTGTGTGTATATGTGTATAGCAGTCAAGTATCCTTTTTCATAAAATTTGCATTTCAATGGTCATGCAGCAACAGCATGAGGACCAGGACCAGGGCCAGGATCATACCCAGACCAAGAATGAGACCATCATCATCAGCAGAAGCAGCAAACACAAAATATAAAAATATAGAAAAATGTCAAGGATAAAAACGGGATAGCCTTTCAGATCCCCGAGGCAGAAGAATCGATTTGGCCATCAAAGAAAACGATATGCATTGAAGCAAGGGAAGCAGAAAACCATCACTCGGATCTCGGGACAACTTGTGAGAGTATATCCTTAGGCACAGATAGAGACGACCAACAAAGGGATGCGATGCGATGCGATGACTTCACTTGACTATATAGCTCATGAAGGAAAAAAATTTGCTTAATACATCGCAAATAAAAGGATACCTACTTTAGAAAAAAAATGTATATAGAATTCATTTTCGGGAAGGATATGCTTGTATAGAAAAGGAAGACTATGGACGAGAATGAGGATATCTGGTGAGAGTGTTTCACTCAACTTGTTAAATCGAATGCACAAATAGTCGGTCTCGGTGCATACATATAGACGATAGTTGTTCCTTCGTTGTTATCCTTTATGACTTAAAGGAGGACGATCGATGGTTATCATGGTCTTCCTTTGGAAAATATCCTTTCTCCCTCGCTTTTTCTTCTTCTATCGATTGTGTCCGACTGCAGTTCAATTGAAGCAAGGAAATTGAAACTGAAAGAATACATACAAAAAAAAAAGAAGAGAAATGCAAATATTTTCAAAGGATCGGAAGTTGTATATTGGCTCAAAAGAATTATATTTCAAAGAAGAATAATTCGCTTGACAAAACATCCCATATTTAGAATAAGTTGTTTTGTGTTGGGTTTTGAATTATGAAGTTTTTGTACTGAATTATTGTTATTTTTTATAATTTTGGAGGAATATGAGTATGAACTTTTATGCAATAGTTTAATGCCGTTTTGAGCCGGTTTTCAAAATTAAGAGATACAAAGTTAGAAAAAAATAAAGTTGAGAAAAATTCATAAGAATCTATATTGAGCAATTTTTGAAAAAAATAGAAGTTTCGGAATTGTACCAGGGATAAGGTACTGTTTTTAAACTTTAATGTACAGCTTTGAACTGAATTATTTAAGCCAGTTGTATAATAAGTCAGCCATAAGAATTGCGCTATTTTAAAATTGTGAATATTGTACGAGCAAAGCTTTTTTCACTCGATCTGCTAAGATTTTAATCGCGAATGATCTGATTATCAAATCTTCATAATAATTATTCTTACTTACTTCAAACTGGAAAAGTCTTCGAAAAATTTCACCAAAAAAAAGAGCGACGACGACGGTGTGTTTAAAAAAAATCACGCAAGAAAAACAAAGTTAAACTTTATGGTAAGGTGGTCCGTGCTTGAATGCCAGATCCTTCTTTTATTTTCTTCTTTCTCTTTCTTGTTTTTAATTTAGTACATTTTTCGTTACATTGAAAGATGGCCGATGATTTTTAGTGGCGGCAAATTTAAAAGTTTAAGAATTTTAGTACGAATTTAGGATCTTGACATTTTAAGCTATAATCGCAATGAATTTTTATTTACATTTTAGAATGTTTAATTCAAATTTAGGTTTTAAGTTTTAATACAAGTTTAGACTTGAAGTTTTACATTTAAATTAAAGTTTAAGTATTAAAAATATCAATTGGAAATTAAATTTAGTTTAAACTCAAAAGTTAATTTAAATATAGACTTTAAGTGAATTCAAAAAATTAGTTTAAAAAAATCAATAATAGGTTGAGGGAACTGCTTGTGCTTCAACAAATATGTTCCGAGAACTCGAACAAACTCAAAATTTTGATCAGTCTATCCAGTTCCAATCTATCAAAATATCACTCAATTTGTTAGCTTATGAATTTAATATATGTGAGTCTACTGTCAGTCAGTTGTCAGTGAACTTTCTTTAGCCTTACTCCCATACTGTTTAAAACAGGCCAGCTGTATTGGCACTAAGTGAAACCCAAGTAGTTGAGAATTCCGATGCTGCTGAATTTTGTATTCACGTTTATAGCCACTGGTGCCACTATTCTTTTCCCACCATGTACATTAGGAAAGATGTTGTTTATCAGCTCCTACCACAATATGGTCTTTGCACCAATTCCATTTTTAATTATAAGTGGTTTAAATTTTCCGTAAATGAGCAAATCATTCACTATTGCTTCCTTTTTTGAAGCCCTAATTTTTTTTTCTTTTTCACGGGTACTGCCTCTTGCGAGAAAATGGCAAATTCTCCAAGAGTAATTCTTGCCATGAAAAGTGCTTTCTCAAATTTGCCGTTCGGATTCGGTTTAAAACTGTAGGTCCCTTCTATCCCTGACAACAGTACTCGCACACAGGAATGGTTGAGAGTTGTCAGTAACTAGGCCCTAGTTCTCAAATGGACTGTTGCCCCAACCAATTTATTTTATAATTTAGACAGAGTATCAACTTTTCGTGAGTTTGATACTTTGTCTGATTCCATTCAAAGAATTGTTTCGTCCTATCGTCGCACGGAAATCGTTGTTACGGGCGATTTCAATGCACACAATTCTTCATGTACACAATTCTTCAGGCCATACAACACTCGATGGAGTGTGTGCAGAAATCTTCGCTGAGTTGAACCACCTACCTCAGCTGGTCAAGAAGCCCACCCGAATATCAGGCGTTGAAGGTCGAGGAGAAAACACTCTTGAATTGTTTCTTACCTATGATCCTGATAAGTACACTGTTAGTGTTCTATCTCCTTTAGGCACATCTGACCATTGTGTTATATCAGCAAATTTCTCGTGTCAAAACTGTTCAGTTAAAGAAAGAACTGCTAAGACAACCGTTTGGCAATACGAGAAATCCAACTGGGACGGTCTCAATAATTACTTCAGGATCTTTAACTGATCAATATGCTTCTTCGATAGTGACGCCAGCGCTGATCACAAGTTTAATTCTCCTGGGAATGAGAACTTTTATCCCGAACAGGGTTAAAAGTATCAGACCCAAGGAAAACGCATGGTTTGATGCGAGCTGTAAAGAGGTTATTATAGCCAAACCGTACTGAGAGAGTTCTGAAGAGGTGATTCTTCAACGCTGGCAAAACTACCGCGTAAGCTTTTTCATCTGTCCTACTCCTCAGGACTCGTTCCGAGAGGATGGAAAACTGCATTTGTCCAGCCCATTCCCAAAAAAGGCGAATCTTCCTCTCCCTCTAAATACCGACCGATTGAACTTACGTCCCTTCTTTCCAAGGTCATGGAAACGCTTATGAGCTCAAGAAATATCTTGAAGATCGAAAGCTTCTTAATGACCGGCAGTACGGCTTTCGAAGCAATAGGTCATGGTTCATCTCACCGAACAGTGGAGCAAATCTTTACATAATTTCGGAGAAAGGAAGATTGTTGAACTTGATATTTCAAAAGCATTTGATAGGGTTTGGCATCAGACTTTCTTATCGAAAATGCGTGCTTTCGGTTTTCATGAATCCCTGCTTCATTAGATTAGTAATAAACTTTCGGATCGTTCAATACAAGTAGTATTGGATGGATTCAAGTCCACAAAACAAATGCTGGCGTGCCCCAGGGCTCTGTTCTATCTTCAACACTCTTTTTAACTGCAACATCAAATAAAATAAATTGTTTCGCTGACGATAGCACTCTTTCATAATCGTTTTCAGACTCAAATCCCACTTTTCCAATGTGGAAGTGCAACCACAAAATATGATAAGGTCATTAAATTCCAACCTAAATAGCATTGCACAATGGGGATAAAGAAACCGAGTGAAACTTAATGCTTCAAGAACCCAATATTGTCTTGTATCCTTAAATGGAGATACCCCCTTGCTATTATTCATGAATGACACTTGCATCGAGAAGACTGAACATCTCGATATTCTCGGTATGTGTGCCACCAACCACCTCTTGCAGAACGATCATATACGCTATGTCCCCAAAAATGCCGCAAGATGTTTGGGTTTTCTGAGGCGTTGCAAGAAGCTTTTCTCCCCCTCTGATCTGGATGTTTTCTATAAAACTTATATAAGTCTAAAGCTTCAGTATAACTCTCATCTGTGGGCTAGTGCTCCTGCAACTAACTTAAGCCTCTTGGACAGCATTGAACGTAGAGCATTTAATTAATTGGTTATAACACCATCATAGCATCTTTAACGTCGCTTGAGCATCATAGTAAAGTTGCTTGCCTCACCCTTTTTTAAAGTTATTTTAACGGTTTATGCTCAAGTGAAATAACCAGCTGCATTCCTCCCCTTAAACAGTTCAATCGTAAAACTGGTGCTTCTAGGAATGCTCATCAGTCGTACTGCCAAGTACAGAGAATTTTCATTACAAGACTCTGTTTTTACCAGTCATTGCAATATCCAGGAGTTCAAAACGAATGTGCCCCGACAGCTCCTTTTAACCCCTCTCTTCCTTTCTTAGTGCTCACACTGTGCGTTAACAAAATAAGGGTAGTAATATTCCCTTGAGTGTGCGCTTTTTATACAAAAAAGTATATAAATGCTCCGTTCTTATTTTCAGTGTGCTTTAGATCCCCGACATGCAGTTTGGATTCCGACAGGCTCACTCAACGATCCATCCACTTCTAAAGTTTCAGTCTGACGCCACCGCTGCTCTCAGTAGTTACCGAGCCACAGTTGGATGCTTTTTGGGTGTCGAGAAAGCTTTCGACAGCGGATGGATTGATGCCCTCATCCATAAGCTCCGAATTTTTAATATCCCACAGCCAATAATACAATTTTGTTTTCTTTTCTTTCCTTCAGAAACTTCTTCGTAGAAATAGATTGTTGCAAGTCAACGATTAGAGACGTAAAGGCTGGAATCGCCCAAGGATCGAAACTTGAACCGTTCCTCTACAGCCTGATGACATCTGACCAGCTAGTGCCAACGGATTGTGAGAACCTGCTGTTTGCGGATGACTCACTCACCTATTCGTCCTCCATGTTTCCTACGCAGTCCGAAGAGTAGCGAAGAGAAGCACACATAAGCAGACTTTACGAGTACTACCAGAAGTGGGGAATAAGGATAAATACCTCCAAATCGGAACTGGTATGCTTCCGAAAACCTGTCACCAACAACAGCCGCTGTAGATCGGCGGCAGTGGCCCGAAAACTTGTTCTGACGTTCCCGGATGGATCAAGGATAAAAGCCAAGAAGAACGCCAAATACCTGGGAATACACTTCAATGAGCTGCTGCGCTTCAACCCTCACTCTAAGGCTGTGATAACAAAAGCCAACTGCGATCCATCCATCGAGTTCATCCTCTCTTGAAGAAGAAAACTGGATTAAGTAAACCAACGAAAATGTTGATATACAAACAACTGCTAAGACCGGTTATCACCTACGGTTTTCCGATATCAAAAACTGCAATGGAAAGACTTAATGTCTTCGAGAGGAAGATACTAAGGATATGCACCGATATACAATTGGACCGTCAACGACAGAAGCACTATAGTAATAGTAGAGTCTACGAAGAAGCTGAAATCAAGCCACTTGACCAATTCCTTGCACAGACAGCAAGGAAGGTAATCACCAAAGTCGCCAGCCACCCTAACCAATTAATGAGAAGGATGGCCAATCACAAACGACACCCGGACTCGAGATATCTTTGTGGTATGGATATCTTAGACAAACTCCCCACTGACGACGACGCACGTCTCCTTCTATGCTGGCCTGGAGTCAGCATACTACTGCGGCTGAACACCTCCACACCCAACCAACCTCCATCAGGACAACCGGGACTGAACAACCCGAGATGAACCTCGCCAACGACACTTTTTTTTAGCCATCGACTTCATGTAAAACACATGTTAAATTTTGAATTTCATCAATGTATAAAGTTAGGCCCCCTTTGTGCCAACAAATGTTTTAGATAAAGTTATTGTTAAATATTATTTATGTTAGAATTAAGCCAAATGTATATAAATTTGTATGGTTCAATAAATTAAAATGTATAAGAGATAATGTATATCAGTGTGATTTAGTGTTCGTCAATATGTTATGAGTTGAGTCCGTCTTTACAAGACTGGAAGTCTGCTGGACCATCGCTCAACGGCTTTTAAAGTAAACCACTCTGCCAGTTTGTTACTCTGTCAGTTTCAAATATTTATAAATATTGTCAGTCTGTTTTCCTGAAAATACACACGAGTATATACATAAGAAAATCTGTCAATTTCTTATGTAATCTTTTTTTATATCTCGCAGTCTATCAAATAATTTGTCATTTTGTGGACTTCAAGAATTTTTATATATCAATCTGTTGGTATGCTATGGTCACTCAGTTGAGCAATACTGTTTTGATCTGTCAAGTTTTTAAGATCATCAAACTTTTTTTTTATCTGTCAATAAACCTGACAATTTCTCCCTTTTATTATCTTTTTTCTCTCTTTATCTCTCTCTCTATGTCGGCTTTAAATTTGAAAGTTATTCAGTATGTTTTTTCATTGTTATAGGTCAGGCATCAGGCTTTAGTTTTATCAGAGTATCAGTGTGTCAGTATATCAATCTCGTAGTCGTTTATCAGTTTTTCAATACCTCAGCATGATTGTCAATTTATATCCCTCTAACAGTTTTTTAGTGTGCCAACCTGTCATTCTATGAGTCTGTCAGTATGTCCTTTATAAGTCTCTGTTGATCACAGTACTGTTAATCTGTTAATTTTTAATGTGTCAGTTTCTTAGACAATCTGACAGTTTTTCAGTAACTTTTCTGTCATCGCTCTCTCTCTCAGGCTCTGTAAGTTTAATATTAATCTTCAATACTACCACATTAGAAGTAAAACTGGGATAACTGAATGACTTTTTTTTATTTGAAAGGAGAACTTACCAATCGACTTTACAATAAATTGTTGTCTAATTTTGTTGGGCATCCTTTACAATGACATGCCACTATTCCCTATTTTGATATCATTTATTTTTAATGAAATATTTTTCCCACTATAAAGTTTATCCAAATAGTAATTAACCCCACGCTTTAGTTTCCATTTTATTTGAATTGTTTTCAATTTGCTATCAATTGCAACAATTGAACATTTTACACCAATACAGTTTACTTTGATAAACTAAATTCCCATCAATTGTAAAATGTTTGTATAATAAAGTCGAATCGCTGTACGATACATAAAAGATATCCCAAATGAATATGAGGCGTAAGCAATAATTTATACAATATATTGCTAACGGTTTTATTCAAATAAACCTTCCTATAGGGCACAACTTCTCCACTGTACTATATTCCATTATCTATGTATATGTACCGACTCTATTCACTTAAATGAAATAAACTTTCAACGAGCTTGCACTCCATTAATTTATTATATTTTAGAAACAAAATGAATTCCACAGAACATAAATCAATTATTATTATTTTCCATTCAAAATACCAAAATAAAACACTAAAAATGTTTTAGAGAAACTTTATGTACTTGTATCATAAAAAAAAGCATTAGAAGTAAAATTACAAAAAGTGTGAGTGTGTTCATCCTGTTTTTTTAGGAATCAACATCATCAGTAATAAATTGATTGATAGAAAAGGGATGCATTCCCGAGAGTTCTACATAAGTTAGACATTTGCGTAGGTGTGTTTTTTGGTTTCATGAAAATTCCTAGAAGTTAGTGAATATCATGAAGGAAATTGAAGTTACCCAACTCGGGATATTAAATACATCATCAAAGACTTGCCCTCCAGATTGCTTCCTTTTCGTCCATCGTCCCGGTGAAATCGTGGTTAATCAGGTTATTTAAAAATTTATTATGTCATCCCAGCAAATGATATAAGTTATGGAATTTTCAATCTCCATTTATTTCTACCAATCTCTATATTGGATGGCAGGAGTACACATCAACATGAAGGTGTAGTGATGTCCTGATGTGTACAGTGCAAAAAGGATTTCAGACTTGCTTATGAAATCCTACCCACTATATCCGTTTCATTTATAAGTTGCTGATCTCTCTGTGTCACATTTGTTGAGCTACTTAGCTGTACAGAGCGGTAGAGTTCAGTGTTCACTGTCAGTCAGCCCAACGGACTCATAACTCATTTAATATAAATACAAAATGCAACGATACTGGTGGTCAAAATAATTACAATGAATTATTGAATTTTATGTCCTTTTCCATGCATAGAGAGGATGTGCAAATGAATTGGCCCCAACGGGGGTACAGAAGGGTTGTTTAATTTTGTCATTTTTCGTTTGTGATGAACGCACGAGTACTTTTACTTGGATACTTATGTAGATATTAGGGTGGTTCAGATACCTTTTTTTTAATTGCTTTAGCCATTTTCCATCTCATTTCTAATTCTTCTTTTGTATTCATTATCGGCTATCGTCTATGGTATATCGTCTTTTATCGTCTTTTATCGTCTATCGTCTATCGTCTATCGTCTATCGTCTATCGTCTATCGTCTATCGTCTATCGTCTATCGTCTATCGTCTATCGTCTATCGTCTATCGTCTATCGTCTATCGTCTATCGTCTATCGTCTATCGTCTATCGTCTATCGTCTATCGTCTATCGTCTATCGTCTATCGTCTATCGTCTATCGTCTATCGTCTATCGTCTATCGTCTATCGTCTATCGTCTATCGTCTATCGTCTATCGTCTATCGTCTATCGTCTATCGTCTATCGTCTATCGTCTATCGTCTATCGTCTATCGTCTATCGTCTATCGTCTATCGTCTATCGTCTATCGTCTATCGTCTATCGTCTATCGTCTATCGTCTATCGTCTATCGTCTATCGTCTATCGTCTATCGTCTATCGTCTATCGTCTATCGTCTATCGTCTATCGTCTATCGTCTATCGTCTATCGTCTATCGTCTATCGTCTATCGTCTATCGTCTATCGTCTATCGTCTATCGTCTATCGTCTATCGTCTATCGTCTATCGTCTATCGTCTATCGTCTATCGTCTATCGTCTATCGTCTATCGTCTATCGTCTATCGTCTATCGTCTATCGTCTATCGTCTATCGTCTATCGTCTATCGTCTATCGTCTATCGTCTATCGTCTATCGTCTATCGTCTATCGTCTATCGTCTATCGTCTATCGTCTATCGTCTATCGTCTATCGTCTATCGTCTATCGTCTATCGTCTATCGTCTATCGTCTATCGTCTATCGTCTATCGTCTATCGTCTATCGTCTATCGTCTATCGTCTATCGTCTATCGTCTATCGTCTATCGTCTATCGTCTATCGTCTATCGTCTATCGTCTATCGTCTATCGTCTATCGTCTATCGTCTATCGTCTATCGTCTATCGTCTATCGTCTATCGTCTATCGTCTATCGTCTATCGTCTATCGTCTATCGTCTATCGTCTATCGTCTATCGTCTATCGTCTATCGTCTATCGTCTATCGTCTATCGTCTATCGTCTATCGTCTATCGTCTATCGTCTATCGTCTATCGTCTATCGTCTATCGTCTATCGTCTATCGTCTATCGTCTATCGTCTATCGTCTATCGTCTATCGTCTATCGTCTATCGTCTATCGTCTATCGTCTATCGTCTATCGTCTATCGTCTATCGTCTATCGTCTATCGTCTATCGTCTATCGTCTATCGTCTATCGTCTATCGTCTATCGTCTATCGTCTATCGTCTATCGTCTATCGTCTATCGTCTATCGTCTATCGTCTATCGTCTATCGTCTATCGTCTATCGTCTATCGTCTATCGTCTATCGTCTATCGTCTATCGTCTATCGTCTATCGTCTATCGTCTATCGTCTATCGTCTATCGTCTATCGTCTATCGTCTATCGTCTATCGTCTATCGTCTATCGTCTATCTATCGTCTATCGTCTATCGTCTATCGTCTATCGTCTATCGTCTATCGTCTATCGTCTATCGTCTATCGTCCTATCGTCTATCGTCTATCGTCTATCGTCTATCGTCTATCGTCTATCGTCTATCGTCTATCGTCTATCGTCTATCGTCTATCGTCTATCGTCTATCGTCTATCGTCTATCGTCTATCGTCTATCGTCTATCGTCTATCGTCTATCGTCTATCGTCTATCGTCTATCGTCTCTATCGTCTATCGTCTATCGTCTATCGTCTATCGTCTATCGTCTATCGTCTATCGTCTATCGTCTATCTATCGTCTATCGTCTATCGTCTATCGTCTATCGTCTATCGTCTATCGTCTATCGTCTATCGTCTATCGTCTATCGTCTATCGTCTATCGTCTATCGTCTATCGTCTATCGTCTATCGTCTATCGTCTATCGTCTATCGTCTATCGTCTATCGTCTATCGTCTATCGTCTATCGTCTATCGTCTATCGTCTATCGTCTATCGTCTATCGTCTATCGTCTATCGTCTATCGTCTATCGTCTATCGTCTATCGTCTATCGTCTATCGTCTATCGTCTATCGTCTATCGTCTATCGTCTATCGTCTATCGTCTATCGTCTATCGTCTATCGTCTATCGTCTATCGTCTATCGTCTATCGTCTATCGTCTATCGTCTATCGTCTATCGTCTATCGTCTATCGTCTATCGTCTATCGTCTATCGTCTATCGTCTATCGTCTATCGTCTACCGTCTATCGTCTATCGTCTATCGTCTATCTTATATCATCCCACGAAAAGATTAATTTACATAAGTCACCTTAATGAACCTTTAGTTTTGGTCACGCAATATGCATTTATTTTTAAATGTAAAAACATTTGATATTTTAAGTTAAATTAGTTTTTAGATTGAAAATGTCGCCCAATTATAGATATGTTGTGTATAAATGATCTCTAATGACATTAGGCAAGACTCGTTGAGTGCTGGTATAGATGTTATGGATAGGATGTTTTAGCATGGGGGATTTTCACATGTTATTTATAGTTACATTTTTGGTTTTTAATCATTATATCCAAATCCAGTTAGGTAAATAAACTCTATAAATTCACGATTAGGCTCACTCAACACTATAGCCCATTAAGGCTTATAATAGCGTTATAAAAGATGACACAGGTAATTCAAAGCTTGCCATTTCCCCACACCTCGTATACCACAAAATGAATGTCAGATGGGATTTATGCGCATATCGAAAATCTAATTTAAATTTTCTGGCATAAAATGCAATAAAATTGCTCCATAGGTAGTTGTTATCTAGTTACCTACGTACTTAAAAAACTAATTATGATTAGTGATGTGTTGAGTATATGGGAATGATTTGTCAATTAAATATAAATATCAAAATAACAGGACGAGGGAACTTTCAATAAATTATATCATCACAGTGATCATTGTGGTTATTGTGATGACACTTAAATTCTGAAAACATGATTTTTCCTATGGTTTTTAAAAAATAAAGTTGACTCTTTTATTAATTTCCCATAGGAAGTTATTGTAATGAATCCGTCGAAATAAAAGGTTTTTAGAAAGATGTCTGTGCGTGCGTGTGTACGTACATTAATACGTCCGTACGCCCGTACGTTCGCGACGTTTTTTTCGTCGTCCATAGCTCAAGAACCAGAAGAGATATCGATTTCAAATAAAATATATTTTCCACATTCAAGCACTTCAAATGTAAATGGTTTTTATTAATCATGTTTGCCATTCTTCTATGTAGAATAATTATTTTATCTATATGCGTTTTCCAGGCATTTCCTCAAGCTAATACTCCCTATCTTAATCGAGATTGAACAAGTTAATAGTAAAGCTGTTTTTGAACATCTTTTGTTGAATATCTTCCCGGATAAAATAAAGCAAACAAAGCACTCCTTATTTGCTTTGTTTTAGTTAAATGCTAGTGCCACAGAAAGAAACTGTTAACTGTTTCTTTTTTGATTGGTGCACGAATGACTTATCCAAAATCGTGGCACCGTCGAGTTACTTTATTAAACTCCCGTTGCATCGTAGAAATCACGGTTTCCAGTAACATGGGTCTAACAAAAATAGCTATATCGTCTTCATATCCAAAAGCTGTGCTTTTCTGAAGAAGCCATAGGAAGGCATCCGTAAAAAGTGTGAAAAGGACTGAACTCAGTTTTGATCCCTGTGGTACACCATGTGTGCAGCTTCTTTTCTTACTCCATGAACTTTCAACTTTAACTTCAAATGTTCTTCCTATGGGAATAGCTCTCCATCCATTTCCAAATGCCAATTCTTTAAAGGACATCCAAAAATTTATTGTGACTCAACGTCGCAAATGCTGAATGCTTGCTGAAGTCCTCAAACAAGATCAATACGTTATGGTTTTTATTGAGACTCATGTTAACAGTATTAGAGAACTCACCTAGAAGTCTTCCCCATATGTTTGCCGTTTTGAAAACCAAAGAACTAATGGCTGAATCACAAACAAGCTTCAGCTTCGGCTTCGTCTGCGTTACGGTTGGCCTGCTTCGAGGTTGCTTTGAATGACATTTCTTTTATTTCATGTCTCCAAAGATCAAATATTTTGTTTGTTGACATTTTTTTACAGTTGTTGAGTTTTCAGACAAAGAAAATGTTCAGATAATTGAACTAGAGCTTCCGTTTGGAGTCAAATAACGTTCTTTTCTTTACGATTGTCAAACGAAACGTGAGTTCGAAGCTCCATTGAGAAAGCATGCATTGAATTCCTATGGCTGAAGTCATAAACGTCTGGTGAAGCTAAAGCTGAAGCGTGTTTGTAATTCAGCCATAAGTTCTTTGAACTTCGAGATCTTCTTCAATTTAACTGCTACAATTATGTTCTGAATTTGACTGCTAGATAAGCGAAACATCATCCGGCAAAGCCATAGGAAAGCCACTCAACAGCAACCTAAAGAGAAATTTAATACAAATAAGAAAAAAACAGGGCGCTGAATACGGAGCCCTGAGGTTCTCCAGATTTTAGATATCGAGCTTCACTTATTACACCATTTACTACTACCTTTTTAAAATCTTTCTTTTAAATACGACTTCATCCATTGAAAAATATCTTCTCTAAATCTTGCAACCATATAAAAAGCTTTAGACCTATCAATAAAAAGAGCTATAGCCAGTTTATTACGATTATAGCTGCGATTGAGTTGACTGCAAAGTCGAAATATTACACCCTCGGTTGACTTTCCAGATCGAAATCGGTCTGTAGTTTGACATAAGTATATTTGTTCTATCTTCTTTTTTATAAAGAGGGATCACCTCCTCACATTTAAATTGTTCAGGAAAACAACCTTGTTTAACACGTCTTCGACATATAAAGCAATTTTCTTAAGTAAGTTACTAGTTACTCCATCTGAAGAACAAAAGTTTTTTTTCCCATTGATAAAATAATTGCATAAGTTTCAAAAGATTAAATATCATCGAAAGCAAAGCTGAAGAGTTCAACATAAAATCAATTTTTCCGAGACTTCCGTAAAATATTTGTTGAATATTTATTCAAATACATTTTGAACCGAATACTGAAATGTCCGCAACAATAGTTCCAAATGCGTTAGAGTTTTATTTCTTTTCTAAAATATCTTTGATGAATACTTAATTTTTCAATGTCATTGGGAGAAAGTTTTTCATTGTTGAAAAATGCTTTTTAATTCTTAATAATTTTAAGTGTGCAATATTTTCAAAATTTAAAAAAAAAAGAGGCTGGGATGCGACTCACACCAATAACTTCCCATCTTGTGCGTCGATTTGGCTTGCTTAAAAGGTTTTTATGTATTCGTGTTTTGTTAAAAAAGGAGTCAATTATTCCAAAAAATTTAAAAATTAATAACAATATTTTGCATATGATGAAATATTTTGATTGCTACATCTATTTTTGATAACGAGATTTTTTAGTCGTTAACCAATTTTCACCAATTTTACAAACAACAACTACAAATCGGACAAATGAAATTCATTGAAGTGAATATTTTCCATTGTTCACGTGATATCGAGAACCGAACATCATTTTTACGAACATCAATTGTACTGTTTTTTGAAGATTTAATTTTTTTTTGAAAAATCGGACTGTTGGATTTTTATAAAACAGCAAATACTGAACTTCGAAAATAATATTTTTTGTAAGATAAAATAAGTTTCAAACCAATATTTTTAATTTTTGAAAAGACATTTAAGTTGATTTTTACGAACTCTTAGAAATGCTTTTTATAGGTTTTTAATTTTTTTTTAAAACGCTTTGAATTCGAATTTTTTAAAAATTTAATCGAATGTTCAAAACAATATTTCTCATTAGATAAAATTAGATTCAAGCCAAAATCTCAAAGTTTTGAAAAGATATTTAAATCGAAAATCAATTTGTTCCTACTTTTGTTAATTATTTTTTAGGTTTTTATTTCTGCCAACTCGATTTTTCTCAAAATTTGACCAGATGTTGAAAACGTTAATTATTAAAATTAAAACTGTTTGGAGATAAAATAATTTTTGTTCGTAAAATTTTCAAAGTGACGATTTTTTTGTTTCAAAAATATAGTTGTTTGGTATCACGTTACAATACATAATATAAAATGTAATTCAAGTCTCTAGTGTCATTGGTTCATAAGATATTTAGGGACCTTGAAACGCCGAGAAATGTCAAAATTTTCAATTTTACAAATCTGACCAATTACAATAACTTCCTATGGAAAGTAAATAAGCGGATTTTATTTTTGAAAATTCAGTGTTTTGAAAACTAAACAAGATGTTCATTTAAAACTTAGTTTTAGAATAAACATATTTTACGGTTTATATTGAAATGTTTTTCTAAAATAAAGATTTTTTACTTATTTTACGGTGTTCCATCTCTGTACTTTAATTAAATTTTTCTTTGAAATGTTCAGAAATTTACAAAAAAATATTTTTTTCTAATTTTTACGAAAACATTCTTATTGAAAAATAAATTCCAAACCATGTTTACTATTCGAATAAGTTTTACCTAGTAACACTATTAATTTCATACTCATTTCAATTTAGCTTTAAAAGTTAAATTATGGACTTTTGAAAAAAAAAAGAATTATACGAGTAATTCGGCTCCACATGTTTCACACTAAAAAAATTAAATAATTTATCACATATTTTTTTAATCAAAATTCTACTTCAAGTTTCGAAATCCAGCTAACTATACAGACTACTTATGTGTATAGTATTGAAATATAGAGAGAAAATATATATATCCAGCCAGCAAGCAAGGTGGCCTTGTCCAATTTGTATCAAAGAACACGTACCGCCAAAGCATCCGGAATTGTATGACAGTTAGCACCCTTTCACCCAATCAGTCGTGTACATTCTCTTTCTCAGAGGGCTTCGGTCTTTCGGTCTTTCAGTGGTGCACTGTGAACTGGAATACCATCAGTGCAGTTCTGTATACTGTACATCAGAGAATGAAAGGACATCCAAAGCTGTGTTAGCATTACGTGATATATTTTACAACGATACGGAAGGATACACCTATTCACGGCTAAGTTATAGTTTTTTGTTTCACTCGACGTCGGCTAGCGTCTAGGTAAGGATTCTACAGAAATCCTGAAAGACCAAACTTACACTTCCGTGTTCTCCCGACACGTTTGTTTCTTTTTTTGAGTCTGATATTTGTTTGTATGATTCGTGTTGTTGTTTTTTTATTATTTGAAGCAAGTGCAATATTGCAACGCCAACGTCCGTCCGTCTGTCCGTCGACGTCGTTCATAGTCCTTCTCATCGTTGTTGTACGTTTATTAAATAAAATGTCAAAATTCCGAAAATTTATTCTTGTCCTTTTCGTCCGTTTTTCATGTACCATCGAGTACCAAGTGTTGGCTATACGTTTTGGTCCTTTGCTCGTTGCTCTTCGTTGTTGTATGTGTCTAACTCGTAATCGTCGTCAGCAGAGCAGAGCGTTCTCGTTCGTTATGTTTTTCCTCATGTCCGATACGGCAGTGTCACATTTGTTAAATGTCATTTGTTTTGAAGATGAAAAACGAAGCCTGATGCTGAAGTGACTAGAAATCCTCTTTCTCCTTTGCCTTCCAGACCTCATACAACACTGTGTCGTCTCAAAAAAAAAAATAAGACGGATGCAATTTTCAAAATTGAACTAAAACAAGGATTATGTACATAATAATTATATAGACACAACTTACATAACATCTGTCCTTGGTTGAAAAAATAGCATACGTGGGCTTTATAAAGAACTTAAAAGCTTTAAAATGAGCTCTGGAAAAAGGTGATGCAAAAGGAATGGGAGATTCGAGTTCCGATGTTTTTTTTTCTCCTCAAATTCACAATTTGAATGGTTTAAAAAAGGTTGACTCTATCTATTCTCTATATCCTTTGGCACAGTTCCAAAACAAAAATGGCAGAATTACAATGATTCAGATATCATAACACTTCAGCTCTTTAATAAAACGCTAAAACCACTTCAGATCCTGGATAAGTAATAGTAACAAAATGGTTTCAATATATTCCTATCCTATCCCATTCATCCATATATCCTTTTCCTGAACTCAAAAAAACAAACACATATTCCTCCTCTCATATTTTTCCCTAGAGGTAATATACGGTAAGTGAGCAACTAACCATCAGCTTTAAGCATCACTACGGGTACTTGGGGCCGACACACCCAGATCCCTCAGACCCATATATTTCCTATAGTAGAGAAGTACTAAAGCCAATTGCTATTGAAGTACTATTATTGATATTTTCGCATTCATAATTTATTTAAGGAACCAGGAGTGATTCTGGGTACCGTTATGCGGTACCAGCTGAAAGCTGAATTGAACACTTCTGGAACCTGGACCTGAACGCACAGCTATTTTCACTTGGTTATATTGGCTCTAAAGGGAAGCTGTGTGTTTGGAGCCAGAGTAGAATGGGGCTAGATATGTATGAAAGTTTGAACTATTTTATTTGTGTGTAAGGGAAGAAGAGAGGGAGGTTGGTTGAAGTACCTATTCGTAGTCTTTTACAGGTCTACTATATATTGATTTCCAGATAGACATTCAGTTTTCCGTTACATCTGTAGGCGATTGGTTTTGAGCAAGTTATATTTACGAACACACACCTCTTTTATTCATCCCTCAAAAAACCCAAACCCTAAAACACCCTTCGAAATGAATGAAAACAATAACAACACCAACAAAAATTGGGAAAAGCGTTACCTAGGCACCTTTGTGTCCACATACTTCTAGCCCCCCCCTCCACTAACGCTTCAATTGAAACAACTCTATTTTATTTGGGTATGGGGAAAAAGTAGAACGTTGTTCAATCGAAGTTGTGCGTTATCCTGGAAATATGCGGAGGAGTTTCAGAATTGGAATATTTATTTGTTGAGTTTTTGGCATCTCGTATTGTTGTTGTTCTTTGTTTTTGTTTTTGAACAACTATACTGAACTGAGCAATAACATCATGAACCGGAAGGACTACGCCGCTATATCCTTTGGCAGTAAATCCATTACAACTCCGGATATGCGATATTGGTACATATGAGTCGGGGTTTTTATGTTGTTAAGTTTGTATGTTTTGTTTCGTTTGTTTTTGTTTTTGTTTTACGATGGATGTATATTTTTGGAATATTAAAACATTTTTTGATGATCGTAGTCGAAACTTAGGTTATTGGGAAAATTTTTCAAATACCGTGATGTTGAATTGAGAGTCTTTAAGAGTCTTAAGTGTTCATATGAGGTTTTAATTACAAAAGTTGTTTTAAGGGCAACCAAAATGTTCACTATTTTAATTTTCTTAATATTAAGGCTTTTCAAAAAGCTAAGCGAAAAGCTCACTCAATGTGAACAATATAAAGAAATTAAAAACAAACTATTTCCGGAAAATTTCAATTATTTTTGAAATATCGTCCAAATCATTTTTAACAACCTTTTAATGTAGATGCCATTTTATTCTTTTTTATTTAAATTTTAGAATTATTAAATAAATGTAATGAAAATCCGGCTCGAAGAACCAATTTTTCTAATCTTGTAATTTTCATTATATTACATAAGATAGAATAATTAAGTGCACAAATCCTAGATCTTAATGTATCATTTTTCAGAATCAATTAAAATTCCAAACGATTTTAATTGAAAATTAAAGAATCTGCCAGTATTAAAGGTTGCAAACTGTGGAATATGACAGAATTAAAACTATACAGTTCTGATTTTATTTGAAAAAAGAGGCTGGGATGTGACCCACACTGATAACTTCCCATCCCGTCTGTCGATTTGTCGTGCGTAAAATTTGCGTTCTATTTTTTGTAGATTTTATTTTTTATAAAAAAACGGACTGTTGGAATTAATATAAAATTGCTGAATATTGAAGTTTGAAGCCAATATTTTTAATTTTTGAAAAGCTATTTGAGGCGAAAGTAAATTTTTACCAAGTTTTAGTATTATTTTTTTTAGAGTTTTATTTTTTGTAAAAAAAACTGTCAATTTGATTTTTTTTTTCAAAATTTTATCGAATGTTGAAAACCGTATTTCTTACAAAACAAAAATTAGTTTGAAGCCAATATTTCAAATTATTGAAAAGATATTTGAGTCGACAGTCAATTTTTACCAACTTTTGTTAATTTTTTTTAGGTTTTTAATTTTTGTAAGAAAACTGTCAATTCGATTTTTCAACATTTTTCAGAGTGTTGAAACCAATATTTCTTATAAGATAAAATAAAATTGAAGCCTTGATTTCAAGTGTTTGAAAAGATATTTGAATCGACATTCATTTTTACCAACTTTGAGAAATGTTTTTTTAGATTTTTATTTTTTATAAAAAAAACTGTCAATTCGTTTATTGTTTTATTCGTAAAATTTTCAAGGTGACATTTTTTTCAGATGTTTTGATTTATAAAAAAACCGTTGATTGAACTTTTTTTCCAGAAATATGTTGGCTTGGTATCATGTTACAATATATAATATAAAATATAATTCAAGTCTCTAGCGTCATTAGTTCGTGAGATATTTAGAGTTAACCAAAATATTAAACTGCTATCGTAAAAAAGCACAAACGCAATTTTCTTGACAGCCCTTTCTGCATCTTTCTGCCTTATTGTTTGTATAACAAAATTTATTTGAAGTCGATATCTCTTCTGGTTCTTGAGCAATGGACGACAAAAGTTGGTAAAAAATGATTTTCGACTCAAATATCTTTTCAAAAATTTGAGATTATAGCTTCCAACTAAGTTTTATTTATAAGAAATATTGTTTACAACCTTAAGACAAATTACTACTATTACAATTATTACTTTTTTAATATTATTATTCATTTATTATCTTGTATATTTATATGTGTTCCGAGGGCAAATTTTTTCATAATATATAAAGAGTATAAGCCTCCCCCAAAATATTTAATGCTTCCCTATTCGTTGCATATTGCTGCTATCGTGGATTAAGTCTTTGGATATCGTCTCTCCATCGCAAAATTTGTCTTCCTGCTCTTCTGGTTTTATCTCTTCTGGTTTAATCTCTTGAGTACCATTCTGTTAGCTTTTATGTCCAGAAACCATCACTTGTTCTTGCTATATGTCCCGCACATTTTCATTTTTGTGTTTTAACACTTTGTGTTACATCTTCAAATTTTGTGATTTCTCTTTTACTTGTATTTCTCACTCTTTCAACCCTACATAGATATTTTAATTAGTGACCTTTCTATAGTCCTCTGAGTGGTTTTGATTTTCTCCAACTGTGGACGTTCATGCTCCAGATTTGTGAACCAAATGTTAAAACCGGAAGGACAGCCGTGTGGAATACATTTTTTCTTGATGTTTCACTTATTTTTGATCCAAATACGTTCTTAACGTTCCATACCTGCTTCCAACAATTTTAAATTCTTCTTCGTATATCTTTCTCCATTCGATTTTTAATGATATGATTTTTTCCAGAATATGTATTCTTGGATGTATTCAAATGTATCTTTTCCTATTTGAGTTTATTTGAGTCTCTGCATTGTTAGCCATGAGTTTAGTTATAGTTTGGCTCATTTCTAGCCCTGCTGTTTTACAATCTTCTGATAATTTTGTAATTATTTATAGGAGTTTATTTGGAGTTTCTGACAAAAGAACTATATCGTCTGCAAAACGAAGATTAGAAAGTTTTTCGCCGTCTATGTTCAAGCCAAGGTTTTCAAGTCTATGCTTCTAAATATTTCTAATGCACTGCTTTTACAAAAACAATAATGATTCCAGCTGTGCAAAACATTTGCATCTAGGAGCCAATGCTCTTTTAGGCTCATTTTAATAAAGCCTAATCTGATTTATTTTGAAATTGGTAATGTATACGTGTAATTTGATTTGTTAGTTAGTTTTAGCCGGGACTTTGATCGATACAACGGCTTTTTAAGATAAATTCTTTTTAAATTGAAAAAAAAAGATTTTGTTTAAAAAATCGAGGGGAAAATTATTATAAAAAATAAAATCCAGAAATTTGAGTCCTTTGACAAAAAAAAAAACATCACAAAAAAGAAATTTCAAAGAAATATTTCATTCAAAAATCAACTATTTGTAGAATCATCAAAAGTGGAAAGGTGTTATGCCATCATAGAGGAAGAATGCCTCGAAGCACTACAGTAAAAGATGATTGAAAAATATCAAATTTCTTCCGAAGAAAACCCTTTGGCGTTGTTTTCAAATAGCAAAAGAGCCATTTATCGTTAAAAAAATGTGAAAGCTCGTTTGGCTTTTCCAAAAACTCTTCTCAATGGGGTCCCCCAAAAATGGGGAACGGTCTTATTTTCTGACGAATCAAAGTATATAATATGCACGGATCGGGTGGAGACAACATGTCAGAAGGCCAAGAGGTGTACATCTAAATCTATAATACACTAAAGGGACGGTCAAACATAGAAGTAGAGGTGGTTTAATTTTGGTCTTAAGCTGCTTCTTTGGCAAAGCAATTTGGCCAATTCGACAAGTTAACGGCATAGTGAAGTCTGAAGACATACTTTGTAACACCATGCTGACTTATGCCCATTGAGAAATGTACATTCCAACACAACAATGATCCCAAACACTAGTCCGTAATGACCACAAAATGGATTGCAAAAAAAGGGTTTGAGGTTTTACCATAGTCCCCAGACCTAGACTCAATAGAGAAGAGAGGAGTTTGAAACAGCATTTTTAACACAAAAGTGACCTCTTCGCTGGAACTCAAAGGCAGTGGAATGGCATTCCAAAAACGCTTATTAATAACCCTATAGCTTCTATGAACAGAAGATATATAGCCGTTATAAAAAAACGAATGGTATGCAATTAAATATATACATTTCCTTGCCTTGAAGTAAGATAACAGTTTGAAATTTATTTGTAAGAACTAAGTTGCAAATGTTTTGCACAGCAATTTTACCAACTTACTTACTTAAGGTGGCGCTACAGTCCTGTGTGAACTAGGGCCTCACCCAACAAACTTCTCCATCTATCTCGGCCCCTAGCTAGATGTCTCTAGTTTCGAGCTCCAAGTTGGGTGAGTTCACTTTCCACTTGTGCGCGCCACCTGATCCGCAGTCTTCCTCTACTGCGCTGTCCTGGGGGTCTTAGTCGTTGGACTTTTACCCTTCTGGCTAAGTCTACGTCACTGTACAGCCCGTACAACTGGTCGTTCCATCTTCTCTTCAACTCCCCTTCGATGCATACGGGACCGTAGATCACACGAAGAAATTTTCTCTCGAACCGACCCAAAGTGCTTTCATCCGCTTTTGTCATAGTCCATGCTTCTTCACCGTATAGCAGGACGGGGATGATAAGGGTCTTATACAGCAACACTTTGGTCCCTCGAGAGAGGATTTTACCACTCAATTGCTTTCTTAGCCCAAAGAAACAGGGGTTAGCAAGATTAATTCTTCGTTTGATCTCAGCGCTGGTGTTGTTTTCTGCGTTTACAGCGGAGCCTAGGTAGACGAAGTCCTTGACTGCCTCAAAGTTACGTCTGTCGATTGTGACGTTTTTACCAAGACGTCGGTGTTGTATGCCCCTTCTTGACGACAGCATGTACTTTGTTTTGCCCTCATTAACCGTCAAACCCATTTTTGCCGCCTCTGCCTCAATACTCACAAAAGCCCCATTGACATCACGCTGAGTTCTTCCGATTATGTCAATGTCATCAGCATATTCTAGTAATTGGACAGACTTTTGAAAGATAGTGCCTCTAGTGTTGACGTGAGTTACATATGATATAGCAGCAACTACAATTCAACCGATAAGTGCAGCGTCGGCAATGAAGGGTCAACAGCACGATCAACCAAAAAGTGCAGCATCGGCTAATAACGGTCAACAGCACTTCCAACCAATAAGTGCGGCATCAGCAATAAAGGGTCAACAGCTCAATCACCCACTAAATGCAATGTCAGCATTAAAAGACTATAAAAGCAAAGGCATAACCGATCAGCGGAGCCCAATACGACGCTTGGACGGCGGATCATTCTGGTTTCTTAGTTTGTTATTTAATATTAATTAATAAAGCGTAAGAGGCCTGTGGCCCAATAAAAAATAAATAAAAAGTTTTTTTTTCTTTCTGTGGTCACATAAAACGTAAATGGCGCAGTCGGTTGTCCTCCATAATATAAATTAGAGGATAGTGAAACGAAAAAAGAAATCTCAGTGTTTTGTTTTAGAAATAAACTTTTCAATAAAAAACAATAACCACGTATTATCAAACTGTATGTGATTATAATAAAGTGACTCTAAGAAGCTAATAATCGCATCCGAAACCAAAAACCTTGTGTTATCGAAGTGAAAACTGTGATTATAATAAAGTGACTGTAAGAATCTAATAATCACTTTAAAAAAATTAAAAAACCAAAATGGCACAACCTATAATGGAACAATGTCTACTAACACTGACTGAAATTCTAAACAGTCAGAATAATGCAGTGCGGAACATAAGAGTTACAATAGAAAAACGTTTAAAATATATAGAGAACTTTACGGGAAAGCAAGGCACGTTACCTTCTTTTATCGCGACGATAGACCAAATTAAAGAAGAATTTGGACCGGTAAATATTAACGAAGTGTTTGCTGTTGCCTACAATGAGAAAATCGGAGGAATCGCAAAGAACTTCCTAGCAATTGAAGCACCAGCATCGTGGGAGGAATGCAAGCAAAAACTGAAGATACACTTCCGGCCAACCAAAGACGAAGCAACAATCCTGAGAAGCATTAATAGTATAAAGGTATATAGTATAAGTCAATTATTAGATAAGATACAAAATATTATTAATTATATAACAGAATGTGCAACATTCAATAAAAATGGTTTAGAAATTGCTAACTGTCTGAATAGTGCATTAATTATAAAAATAAAAGATGTAACAGCAGGAGCTTTAGCTGCAGAGATTTACAATGAATACAATTTAAAAATTAGAACAATTTTGTTTAAATATATAGGTCAGGATGAATATAATTTACGATCAGATAGAACACACAACATTGAACCTAGAAATCAATGCCAAAACACAACTTCTCAAAATTTCCAAAACAACAGACACAATTACACTAATCCAAATAAAAACAATACTAACACTAATCAAAATCCTTTTAAAAACAATAATTACACTAATCAATATCCTAATAGAAACAATAACTATACGAATCAAAATCAAGTTAATAGAAACAGTTATCAAAATCAACCTAATGGGAATAGCCCGACAGGACAAATAAGAAATAATAATGCATCAGGCCAAGCTAGAAATAATGGGTATAATAACCATCCCCAAAACATTCAAAATTCAGGTCAACATACATCAAGACAGGCTAGAATAGAACCTATGGAAGTAGACTATTTAAGTAATAAAGATGAAACCAATCAAATAGAGAATCACGAGTTTTTTATCAACTAGCCTCGGATTCAAGAAAAATGTGCATACAATTAACTTTTGAAAAAACAGACTATATAGCATTGATTGACACAGGATCAACCATTAGCCTATTAAATTCAACTAGAGTTCCCTCAAATCTTTACGAATATATTAACGATACACCAATTCAAATTAATACTATTAATGGTATTGTTAACGAAACAGCACAAGTAAAAACAAAATGTCCAATACAATTTAATCAGCCTTGCAATGCAAGAATGAAATGGACAAAAGTAGAATTAAATAAACCTTACGATTTCCTAATAGCAATAGATTGGATAAGGAACAATGCAAAAACTATAGACTTAAAAAATGAGGAAGTTATTTTAGTAAATGGTATACATCTTCCATTCTTAACCACATTACTTGAAGAAGTTAATGTGTTGGAAACAAGTGAAGTTTGTAACATTCAAACAAATCACCTCAATGAAATAGAACAAGAGTCTGTAGAAAAGCTTTTAAATAAATATAAAAAATTGATTTTCAAAGAAGGCGATCAATTAACAAACACTACTACAGTAGTTCACGAAATAAAAACTACCACAGACCAACAAATTAACTCTAAACTATATAGGTATCCACCAAAACATGAAGTCGAAGTGCGTAGGCAGATGGAAGAAATGGAGAAACAAGGAATCATTCGAAAGAGTAACAGTCGTTACAGTTCACCAATAATAGTTATTCCGAAAAAACTTGACAATACCGGCATACAAAAATACAGGATTGTCGTTGATTATAGAAAGTTGAACCAAGTAACTGTAGATGATAAATACCCAATTCCCAATAAAGACAGTATATTGGATAAGTTAGGGAAATCACAGTACTTCAGCACATTAGATCTGGCAAAAGGTTACCACCAGATCTTAGTTGCACCAGAAGACATTGAAAAGACAGCGTTCGTTACTCCAGCGGGTCTATATGAATACATCAGGATGCCATTCGGGTTAAAGAATGCACCTGCAACGTTTCAGAGACTTATAAACAATATCTTACGTGATTATATAAATAAAATATGCGTAGTCTACTTAGACGATATTTTAATATTCTCTACAACATTAGAAGAACATATGCATTCTCTAGAAAAAATATTTAAAAAATTACAAGATCATAACCTTAAAATACAAGCAGATAAGTGTAGCTTTATGAAAAGAGATACTGAATTTCTCGGTCATATTTTGACTAAGAAAGGGATTAAACCAAATCCTAACAAAGTAAAAGAAATTGATAACTTAAAGATACCAAAAACAGAGAAACAACTTAAAGGTTTCCTAGGGATGACTGGGTACTACAGAAAATTCGTAGGGGATTATGCTAAGATTGCTTATCCTATGATAAGATATTTGAAAAAAGGTGAAACAATTAATATTAAAGACCCTCAATACATTTCAGCATTCGAAAACCTTAAAGATTTAATAACTTCACATCCAATTTTAAAATATCCTGAATATGACAAACCCTTTGTAGTTACAACAGACGCAAGCAATTATGCCATTGGCGCTGTTCTATCTCAAAACGGGCATCCAATATGCTTCGTATCCAGAACCCTTAATAAACACGAACAAAAGTACAGTGTAACAGATAAAGAGTTCCTGGCAATTGTTTACTCAGTCAACTATTATCGATCATATTTATATGGAAATCATTTTAAAATTGTAACTGATCATATTCCAATAAAATATCTAAATAGCAAATATAAAGGAAAGGAGTTCTCCCAACGAAATCAAAGATGGCTTTTGAAACTTCAAGAGTATAATTTTGAAATCGAATATTTAAAAGGGAAAGAGAATAAAGTAGCAGATTTCCTAAGTAGATTAGAAAACACTCCCAAAATAAACGGGGATAATGATTCAGAATCTAATATGGAGCTTACGGAAACAATTCATTCAGTCGAGGAACAGCATTTAGATCATATAGGAATAAAAGAGGAAATTGTTAACAAATATAAAACGCAATTAATCCTAACTTACAGTAGAATAACAAATGAAATACAAATATTGCATGAACGTAGAATTATATATCTGAATCCTCTTGAAGGAGTGGACAAAATAAAAGATGTTCTAATTAGAGTAACTAAGAAAGGAACAACAGGTATATATTCTGAGGTAAAAGATCATGACTATAATAAAGTTCAACAAGTTATAATTCAATTATTCTCCATGAACAACAAAATAAAATTCATTAAATGTACTAAAAGAGCAGCCGAAATCAAAACCGAGGAGGAGATTCCCAAACAGATTTCCCTCTATCACACTAAAGAATCTATGCACAGTGGTATAAACGAAACATACTACACGCTGAAAGAAAAATTTTTTTTTCCTAAATTTCACGAGCAAATACAGATAGTAATTAACAATTGCAAAAAGTGTTAGGAAATAAAATACGATAGGAATCCCATTAAACCAAAATATAACTTAACAGAGACCCCAAAACATAAAAATGAAATAATACATTTAGATATATTTCACATTGAGAAAAAAGCATTTCTAACTATAATCGACAAACTTACAAAATTTGCAGTAGGGTTTGTAATAACCGATAGAAATTGGAGAAGTAAAAAAGCAATTATTATCGAACATTTCTCAAAATTCGGTAAACCAAAAAAAAAAAAAAAATAATATCAGATAACGAATTCAAATCAGAACATATTTTAGATTTTCTTAATAGAAGCGAGGTCGAAATACACTTCACGAAACCTAATAGCCACACAGGGAATGCGGATATTGAAAGATTGCATTCAACTATTTTAGAAAAAATAACAGGCATTGAAGAAAAAGATTTATCAATAGAAATGAAATTGCAATTAGTTCTAGATAATTATAACAATAGATATCATTCCACGATAAAAACCACACCTAAAATAGCTAAAGAAGAAATTGATGAATTAGTACTTTATGAAAGAATCCAACAAACGAAAGTTAAGAAAATTAACAAACTTAATGAAAAACGCGAAACATATTCAGAAAAAAGAGAAGTAGGACCAATCAAAAATTACAAAAATGTTCGACATAAAGAACAACCTAGATATAAAATTAAAAATCTCAATAACGTACACATTAGCAATATTAAAAGACCTTATAAATTTTCAGGTAATAATGCTCCTAGTACTATTAGTAGCACAAACAACACAAGGCATACTTCAAACAACACTAATTAATGAACAAACAGGTTATTTAAAAATAAAAATTAAAGATCTAGAAATTACTAACCAAACAAATACAATTCTACATATTATAGACCCAGAAGAAATTCTGAACACAATAACACTCATACAAACTAACATTAAACACTTACAGATCGAAAACAAAGATATGATATTTAAAGAAATAGAAACAATTATAGCAAAAATTAAGTCGATTACACCTAAAGAACAGAGAAGATTTAGAAGAGGTTTAATAAACGTAGTCGGAAACGTAGAAAGATGGCTCTTCGGAACCATGGATAATGAAGATAGGGAACAAATTTGGAACTATTTAAGAATATCAGAAGAAAACAGCCATAATGCAATTGATGCAATAAATGAACAAATTAAAATAAATACAAATTTTAATGAATCGATAGAAACATTAAAAAAAACAATTTTAGATGATAGAGAAAAAATACTGAATACTTATAACAGAATACAAAATTCTATTTCAAAAATTGTAAAAAAACAATTATTATTTTTAGATCAAATGACAAAATTACGTTTTATAGAAAATAAAGTAAATCAAATTCAAGATAATGTTGTATCAGCAAAATATAATATAATACACCCCAGTATATTGACATTGGAAGAACTAAATGAATATGAAATTGATTTGCATAAACTTAAAATAATTAAAATGGGTGTACTAGAATACAAAAACAAATTTCTCATAATCGCCATTAAAATTCCAAGAAATTATGTAACAGTAGAACAAAAGTTAATTTTACCTTTACCAAATGATAAACATTTTGAAATTGATTACGAAAACGAATATATAATAGAAATTAATAATAAAACATTTGTATACCAACATGATGTAACTGTGCAACAATTAAAACTAAGCAAACATTGTATCCTAACTAAAGATTGTAAATTGAGACATAACAACAAAACTCAAATACAAATAATAGATGATGAAACTTTAATTGTAAAAAATGCATACAAAGAAAAATTAAAACATAATTGTGATGACAGAGAAATTGTATTAAACAACAATTATCTTAATAATTTTTTTAATTGTCAAATATATTTGCTAAAAGAAATTTTTTATAATAACAAAACAATTGTTCAAGAAAAATATTTTTACCCCGAAAATAATTTTAATACTTCTTTTAAGAAAACCATTACTTTTGATGATATTGTTTTAAATAATTTTGAAAATATAAAAGAAATTAATGAGTTAAGATTTCATAAAAATATATCATATGTAATGAACATTAGCATGATTATAATGATTATTTGTATAGTAGTAAGCATAACCTATTTTTGCAATAAAATGTATAATAAAACATACAATGTAAAACAAGTAAATTATAGAATTCAGGAGAATTCTTACTCAAACCGAAGAGGAGTTACATATGATATAGCAGCAACTACAATTCAACCGATAAGTGCAGCGTCGGCAATGAAGGGTCAACAGCACGATCAACCAAAAAGTGCAGCATCGGCTAATAACGGTCAACAGCACTTCCAACCAATAAGTGCGGCATCAGCAATAAAGGGTCAACAGCTCAATCACCCACTAAATGCAATGTCAGCATTAAAAGACTATAAAAGCAAAGGCATAACCGATCAGCGGAGCCCAATACGACGCTTGGACGGCGGATCATTCTGGTTTCTTAGTTTGTTATTTAATATTAATTAATAAAGCGTAAGAGGCCTGTGGCCCAATAAAAAATAAATAAAAAGTTTTTTTTTCTTTCTATGGTCACATAAAACGTAAATCGTGTGAGCTCCGCACTACTTTTTCAAGGAACTATGAAATTATTTAGTTATTTATTTTTTGTTTAGGTGAAGAGTGTTAATTTTTTTCCAAAAATTATAACGTAATATCAAAAGAGTTTAGAAAGAATTTAGCTGTTTAATTTTTCTAGGTTCTAGTTACAAATGTTTTGCACAGTGCTTATATAGGTCTTTATTATACTCCACAATTCTCTCAATCAGTTAGTTGATTGATTGAAGATGGTTGGTTTTTGTTGAATGTAGCTTTAAATCTTCGCTGCTGGTTTTTGGATCCAAATCCGTACTCTCCCATTATACCTTCTTTTCTGAAGCCCCTTTTGAGCGTTAAAATCTCCATTTATGTAGAGAATTTTGTATCTTGATTTTGATATAATTTTATTGAGATCTTCATTGAAAGAATCAATTTTTTCTTGGTTTGAAGCTTCGGTGGGAGCACAATCCTGGAAAATCACGACCCTTGTTTTGTTGGTCTCCAACTCGCATGATGCAATTCTTTCGTTGTGTAGAGTTATCACTTTGATATTTTTAACTTCCCATAGGAAGTTATTGTAATGGGTCCGATTTGTCAAATTAAAAATTTTCAAGGTCCCTAGAGTCGAAATAACAGATTTTTAGAAAGATGTCTGTGCGTGCGTGTGTACGTACGTTCGTACCTCCGTACGTCCGTGCGTTTGCAACGTTTTTTTCGTTGTCCATAGCTCAGAAACCACAAGAGACATCACTTCAAATAAATTTTGTTATAAAGATAATAAGGCAGAAAGATGCAGAAAGGGCTCTCAAAAAAATTGCGAGGGTAGTTTTTTTACCATAGCGGTTTGAAAAAAAGGTGAAAATTTTGGTTAACCCTAAATATCTTACGAACCAAAACATTAAGAGGCTTGAATTAAATTTTATATAATATATTGTAACGTGATATCAAAGAAGTATATTTTTTGAAAAAAATCAATTTCACGGTTTTTTTTTTATAAATAAAAAAAAAACTGAAAAAAAATTTGTCACCTCCGAAATCTTACGACTAAAATATGCTTTTATCTCCAGAACAATTTTGTGCAACGAAGAACAATGTTTTTGACATTATTAAAAATATTGGCTTCAAACTTATTTTATTTCACAGAAAATATTGTTCGCAATATTCAGTAATTTTTAGATAAAAATCCAACAGTCCGTTTTTTCATAAAAAATAAAATCTACAAAAAATAGTACTCAAATTTGGTAAAAATTGATACGAGCACATATAGACAAACTTTTAAGCAAGAAAAATCGACAGACGGGATGTTAAGTTATCAGTGTGGCTCGCTTCCCAGCCTCTTTTTTTGTTGCCATTTTCGCTCCACCCTACTATTCATTTCTTAATTGTTTAACACGAAGCAAACTATCTCATTCGCACTTCATAAGAAACATAGAAATACCATTTACATTTTAAAGAGTGCTATCAAACTTTGTTGGACATACCTGGCAATTCTCTGCTCAAACATAGCTACCAACATAACGTAGCAAACTAACTTATTTCTGAATTGTCAATTCAACTTTTGTATTCTTTCTTCTGCTTTGGCATTCCGAGGTGTAAAGTTATACAACAATTAAATTTATCTTTAAAATATAAAAGTAAAAGTAATCACTGCACCACATGATAAACATAAAACACATGATTCAAATGCACAACTACTCAACGAACACAGCCGTCGAGATACAAATCCAATATCAATCGTACCAACATTTGAGAACGAAATCACATAAGATTCATTCGAGACTCGTATTAATGTCATAACCCCATCCGTAGTAAGATTCTACTTTAACTTTTATCGGTAGTATTCATACTGTGGATATTGTTTTTGTTATTAGTGTAAAATCATACTATACTTTTGATAGATTTTCCAAAAAAACACGGGTATTGCATTCGAATTATTACAACAAAATTCCAAACAAATATTCTAGCTCCCTACAGAATATAAGAATTCATGTTCCTTGGGCGTGTGTTTGATTATTTAACAAATGTCAAAATGGAATTGACACTTACCACCATATTCAAAAATTTAAACTTTTGCGCCGTCTTTGTAGTATGAAAATCGTTGTCATTTTTGGTGAGCCCCTGATTTAATTTGAACCGTTTTGCTTTATGTGCATCTGAATACATTAAATATGACAGAAGCTGTCACATTTTTGGTTGACTTATGTCAATTTTTTTCTTATTCTAAGCGCGGTTGCAACATACAAAATTCAAATTCAAAGCCCAACATTTTTATTTAATTTCAAAATTTTATTCCTCCATGTTACTCCAGCTGACAAAATATTAGATTGAAGTTTTGACGGAATGTTAATGTTCTGTCCATGCATATATTTTTGTGGATTTCATCTAAAATCTATCTATGGGTAAAGGTACACCACATACAATTCCACAGCCACATGACCAGGCCACATGTGATTGTTCCCCGCCCACTTTGGCTCCGGTTGTCGTGTTTGTAATTTGTATTCCACAAAATATGCAGAAGCCAAAAAATAGACATCACAAACAGAGGAACATCAGCGGGAACCATGAGCAACAAATTCAAAAAATGCCTCTGCACCCAGCATCACATCACCCATCATCAAAAATAGGACGGGACAGTGGTGGTGATTCTGCCTGGGTGATGCTATAAACCTGCTCTCCACGTGCTCGAATACTATAAACCCATTATTCATTTTTCGTTAAACCACGAAGTGATGCATCACCTGCCATGGAACTATGGACACAACATAGCAGACAGGTGATTGCCCAAGTGGACTGACACAAGCCCCAAAACATACATACCCGTAGCTTGATGAAGATTTATCTGGATTATAATATAGGGACTGCGGGACAGGTACTCATTCGCTAGTCATAGTCACTGTGTGTTATTTTCGTACTTTTCCCCACAGAGTTGGATATTTTTATATTTTTTTCTTGTCTGTATTATTTGAGGACATTTTGTGTTGTTTTGGTTTGTTTTCTTTTTTTTCTGAAGATATTTTGAAATAGCTTAAAAATAAATGAAGTTTTTGAAAAGTCAATGCCCTTTAAAGAAGTCACAAGCCAAAACCGTCCACGTCCATTTTCTTCGACAGATAGTTTAAAGTTCAAAACAGGGTTGATCATCATCATCGTCATCGTCATCAGGAGTTAGTGCCTCATGCTCATCTTATAATGCTATGCAAATGGGATTAATATTGACAGAGCATATAAATAGTGGCTGTGCTGTGAGAGCATCTGCATCTGACCTAAATTCTAATGACCAGGATGCATAACAAAGTCTTAAGGTATACACCGAATACGAATCGAGAGACAGAGAGACCGAGGAGAATATCCTTGCAGGACATCAACCAGAGGAACGGAAGAAAGAGGGGTTGTTTCTTCATTTGCATTTGCCACTTCCGCAAAGTGCTCTGCGGCCATATATATTCATAGAGGCCCATGCAAAGGATATGGGAGGTGGGTGGGAAGGGAATGGAGTTTGTTTGCATTTTGGCTTGTGGTCTTATATGGTTCTCTATAAAATGTTTGTTGTTTGTTTATTCGCTCCAATTGGATATTCTAAATAATTGTAATTTGGTGCATAAACAGTTAACGCAATGGTCAGTGGCAAATATAAACAAAAACAACAACAGCAGAAACAATAACAACTAAAACATCAGAACGGAAGAGAACGAAGGAGGATATTATATAGATTAATGGAGAATACATCCTCTTCCGGATGTATTGCTATAATTATAGCACAAATAGAATTTGAGTTGAGTAAATCGAAAATTATTGAGGCCCGTTTGTAAATTAAACGCATGTCAATATCCCAACGAACAACTGTGTATGTTATGTACACATATGCAATTATGTATGGATGTGTTTTGTGCTTAGAAAAGGATAAGGACATTGATGATGTTTTTGGACTTGGGTTCGATTTGATTCAGTTGCGGTGGCGGTGGCGGCAGCGGGTGATTGGTATTTTGATATTAATGTATTTTGTGTAAATTAGGTTTGCCGAAATTGTTTTACTAATGAGTAACGAGAAGTTTAATGTTTTACATTGATGACGTTTAGTTCATAAGTTAAGAAATTATGTGGGATATAGTATTTAAACGTAGAAACCAAAAACAAGACAAGTAATTTCAAATACTATAATGAAATATGGAGTTTTCGAACAAATTGGGCTTACTATTAGTTTAAGAAATAAGGATTCTTGAGCTTTTGTAGTTGTTTCAATAAAAAGCAAGCAATTTAAGATGCTTATTTCAAAGCATAGAGGAAATATATTATCTAGAGTCCCGACTTAATGGGTTTGCTCTCTTTCGGCCTACAAACTAAATTGAAAAAATTTTGCCCGTTAGCATAAGCATGTGTTAGTTCTCCCGTGCATTTCTTATGGGAAAATCCAGATTCTATGTAGTTGTTATGGGCTTTTGGTGAAGTTTGCACAATCAGGGGGAAAACAATGTGAGGTGAACTCAGCTGTTCAAAAAAGAGATCCGTTGAATTCAAAAATTAAAAAATGAATGCAATATTTTAAGAAAAATGAATTTTACAACTTCTTTTTAGTGAAAACTGTGCTAAAAATAATATTTGACTGCTTTTGGCACACAAATTCTATGATTTTTATGAAAAATTTCGCTAAAAACAGATAAAATCGTGCTGAAAGTATAGGCGCACCCTAGAACTGCAATGCGAACGTGGTCCAATTTGAGTTAAATTCTTTTTTGACGGATTAACAGCGAGGTGAGTATTTTGACAATTCTGCGAAAATGTAAACAACAAAATTCAGTATCAATAATGCAAATAAAGGTAAAACAAAAATATTAATTAATTGAAATAAAAATATATAATAAATTTAATGAATTTAATTTAATCCTCAGCTAAAGAAGAAACCAAGGATAATGTTGCAACAAGAAAAGTAGAATCCCCCAAATAGGAACCCAGCAACGCCGACATATTTATTCTGGAGTGAAGAGGTACAAATTGAAGGTAAATGTGTGCACATTAATTTTATACTGAAATTATATGAGTATTGTTTTGTTTTGTCTTTTAGTTAAAATAACAATTCACAACAAGACTTTATTAATGGCAATCAAATCAAATCGCTCTATTCTGATGGCTTATATCCTCATTTTTAACCCTGTAGGAATGAGAAGGGCCGATTACAGGGAAGGAATCGATGTCGCAGAAGGCTGAAAAGCTTCGCTATGCAACCTATCAGGCAGGCTTCATTTGTCGAGATGGATATACAAGTCACGAGTTGCTATGAAGTTGAGGAATCTCTTTACTTGGATTTCATTCATAGCCAACTTGAACAAATGCAAGGTGAATCAATTACAGCGTTTGATGGCAGTAGTACATTCACGTCATGTGGCACCATCTGTGCAATGCAAAGCACTTCTTTCAGCCAGCTACGGATAGGCAAAGATTGCAGTGTATGCAAGTCCTTTTTCATGATGTGAACAAAAGTTAATTTAATCTACAGTCAGTTTTTTAAGACAGTACCTACCACCGAGGATTCGCCAATTGATCTGTTTCTATGTTATTTTTTGCAGAAATTCACATTTGAATATCTTCCTTTTACATTTTTTTGGAACTCTGTGATGTAGCTGGTAAATATATTTTTATATATAATAAAATAAGAACTATCTTAAATTTGTCTCTTTCTAATTAAAATTGTAGGTCTCTGGCATTTAGTTGAAATACCTTCCTTCATTCATGACATATTGCTGTCGATGCTATCAACATCTTCAAGTAAACCCGATTCCAGACTTACTCTTATCAATTAAGGTTTTTGAGATAATTTTTTTTTGTAATTTGAAAGCAATTACAGGCCAATTATTATTTTTTCTAAAAAATGTGATGATGAATCTACAATATCTTCCTTCTATTCGTTTACATTTTTTTCTTTTTTCTTTTACAGATTTGTAGTCTTAAGATTATAACTTCAAGTTCTTGTAATAAATAAATAAAAATAATTTGATAATGGGTATTTCTTAGCTTTTGGGATACATCATGTTTTACCGTTTTTGGTTTTTCTTAGAATTTATTAAGGGTATATCTTAAAAACCTGATGTGATAGAAAAAATGAAGGTGAGGTTCGAAGTCAGGATAACTTAATCCTCTCAAAAAGTATAATTTTGTAGACCACTGTAATCAGACTCAACGGAATTTAAACTTCGCACTCTGACGCAAGGTAAAGAGAAGAATGTCAGGCTAATGCTGTTGGCCACATGAAATCAGGACGGAATAGAATTAAAAATATTAGATTTTTAGTTTTGTTGTATTGAAAATATGGCTAAATGAACAAAATTTAACCAAAAGAAGTGTTTTTCTACACATTTACATATATTGTTTTTTTTTTTATTATTAAAAGCAAAGAATTACATTTCAACATTCAACAGTGTGCAAAATTGCACACAATTTAAAAAAAATTAAAACTATTTAAAAACTACATAGCTGCGCTACGACGAACCTTGTTGTTAATGGATGCGATTTAAAAATCGAATTCGAATCATCTTCATTGCAGGATTTGTTGCAATACCGCTTCGTTTTGATTTGTTGCTGAAAAAAAAACAATTAGTGCCTTCAATGTTTGTGCTTTATGTTTAATTTACTTTGAAAGTCTTGCTGTTATGAGACTTCTAGTCAACGAACTCACAATGAATTTGTAGCAAATTGATTGGTTTTGTATTATATTATATTTTGTTTTGGTGATTCGATAGGCATTATGTATTTATGGAATTCAGCTTCTATTTTTCCAGTCTATAAGTTTACCATCATTTTTGGAAATTCTAAAATAGTATATACGAAAATAATGAGGTTTTCAAGATTTAGAAGCTTACCAATGATTTCCGATTCCCGCTATTTAGAATGTGTTCTATCAACGGGTTGCTTCAAAGTCGACCTTCAGTTCATCTGGGTAGTCTGTGTCTTAGTGGCAGCAGTAGCCGCTGTCTCGGTGAACACAGTGTCCATAATGGGTATCACTTCCAATTAATTTCTAAAATACAGATTTGATTAACAATCCAATATCTCGAACTAGATGCTTGTTTCATCATCAGACATCATTTTCATTTTTTTAACAGCAGCGTTGGTGCTGTTATTCAGTGAGAAAGTTGCACTCTGTAAAACCAGAAAATTGTGCTTTAGTTGCAGCTGCAAGAGCCGTTTTTTTTGGTTGGCTTGCATCATATTTCTGTGCGGAGGACGTTGGAAATCCTAAAGAAACATAGAATTTAATATATCCATATTAAGATTGCTCGTAAGTAAATGAATTAATTTACCTGGTTTGCCTGCATACTCTGCCGTTGCTGGTGCTGCTTTTATTCCAAAACTGGGCGGTGGACTATTAATGTTCAAGTTTGGCGCTAGTCAAGTATATTATTTGAATAATCCATAGCTAAAAAAAGTAACTAAAATATTCTTTTGTTTACGAGATTCTTTTTTTAAACGTACCTACTTGAACTCCGAGTAGAATAAGTCTCATTGTTTTCTTCTCGTTTGTGGTCTATTGTTTTTCCAATTAAATAAAATCGAAGCTCTTGATTGTTAAAGTTTTTGAAAAGAAATAGATTCTATTAAATATTTAGACAAAAATAAATAATTTACAAAAACTTACTTGTAGAATCTCAAATTGAATGTTTTGTTTTTGAAATCAAAATTGTGGAACTGTCATTTTCGACAAGAATTCAATCTGACATTTTGCTTTTTTTCCACTACTCACATGTATTCACCGATACGGAATTTGAGAGAGTTCACCTCGAATAAAATTTTGAGGGTATTTCAGGTAGGACGGGTACCGGTCGGGACTCTAGATAATATATTTCCTCTATGTTTCAAAGTTTAATTATTTTGATCATGAGTATGTTCTTGAAATTTGTATAAGTTGTTCCGCTGTTTTTAATTCTAATTGGAGGATTTTTTAATCAATCCGACTTGACCAATTGATTTTCACATTTCTAGAAGTTTCAAGGTATTTAGATTTTAAATGTATAGCTTTTAGAGGGATGCCTACGTCCGAGTTACCTTTTTTTGCCGATCATTTTTCAAAAACCAGGAGAGATATCATCGACTCTAAATAAATTTTGTTTTACTCTTAATAACATCAACATTTTTTAACAGGCAATTTTATAAAAAAAAACTGAAAACTAAATATTTGTTAACTTGAATATTTTACGAATAAAAAATACTACTTCCTTCTTAATTATTTTCTCCAAAGAAAAAGAACGTAGGTATTTGACATTTAGGAGAAATTTTTGAATAAACGATTTTTTTACAATTTGGTAAAAATTTATATACGATTCGAATATCTTGAAAATAAAATAAATTATTGACTTAAAACTTATCTTATCTAAAATATTGTTTTAAACTTAAACAACTAACTAAAAATTGAATAATTTGATTTAACGTTCGCATCCCAATTGTTTTACAGTTTTCTTCAGCAATCAATCCGTTTTCGAACGAAGAATACAGCATTCTATGCACAAGACTATCCATTTTGCGGTTTTGAAGGTAAATAAAACAGATATTAAACATTATTGTAAAATTGCATGATTTTAGTGGCCCGTTGATATCGCCACGACGAGAAATTACACGGCCAAGAAATGTCTCTTGCAATAAAGCAAATTTGCAAATGTGGCACCGTCTTGTCAAATTTTTTAATAGCAGGCAAGCAAAAGTCGGTTATCATATCACCATTACGCTTAGAATGGACGGTGACAGTCGTTCCAATCACACCTCCGCTCCAGACCAAATACATTGAACCAAAAAGGTACATGATTTTCATGAATATGTGTCTGTTTTTCATGTAAAGATACATAAAAAACGAGCTAAGCATCGCGTTCATGTAATTTAGGTAAAATTGTATGAATTCATTCCTACGAGTAGGAACGATTCTTATGATTTATGATTCATTCATAAAATATCGGTATTTAATATTCCTAAATCCAATGTTTGCATACTTAAGTTACATGAATTACGTTCATGCAATGTAATATTTATGAAATTTATATACATAGAACTTATGAATGCATTCCTAAGAACTATGTACAGCATGCATAAAAAATATGAATCTATACATAAAACCCAAACTTCTGTTCCTAGATTTTATGAAAGCATTCCTAAAATCTATGTACACCATACATGAAAAATATGAATTTATACATAAAACTCAAAATTCTGTCCCTAGATTTTATGACTGCATTCCTTAAAACGATGTGCTGCCTTCATGAAAAATATAAATCGGTCATTACTTACTTAAGGTGGCGCTAGAGCCCTGTGTGAACTAGGGCCTCCCCCAACAAACTTCTCCATCTAGCTCGGTCCCTAGCTAGATGTCTCTAATTTCGCACTCCAAGTTGGGTGAGGTCACCTTCCACTTGTGCGCGCAACCTGATCCGCAGTCTTCCTCTACTGCGCTGTCCTGTGGGCGCGGATTCGAAGGCTTGGTTCATTGGTTTCTATGACCATTGGTTTTCTACGTGACCCAGCCATCTAAGTTGTTGGACTTTTACCCTTCTGGCTAAGTCTACGTCGCTGTACAGACCGTACAGCTCGTCGTTCCATCTTCTCCTCCACTAACCTTCAATGCATACGGGACCATAGATCACACGAAGAACTTTTCTCTCAAAGCGACCCAAGGTGCTTTCATCCGCTTTTGTCATGGTCCATGCTTCTGCACCCTATAGCAGGGCGGGGATGATAAGGGTCTTATATAGCGACACTTTGGTCCCTCGAGAGAGGACTTTACCACTCAATTGCTTTCTTAGTCGAAAGAAACAGCGGTTAGCAAGAGTTATTCTGCGTTTGATCTCAGCGCTGGTGTTGTTTTCTGCGTTTACAGCGGAGCCTAGGTAGACGAAGTCCTTGACTACTTTAAAGTTAAGTCTGTCGATTGTGACGTTTTGACCAAGACGTCGGTGTTGTATGTTCTTTCTTGACGACAGCATGTACTTTGTTTTGCCCTCATTAACCGTTAAACCCATTTTTGCCGCCTCTGCCTCAATACTCACAAAAGCCCCATTGACATCACGCTGAGTTCTTCCGATTATGGCAATGTCATCAGCATATGCCAGTACTTGGACAGAATTTTGGAAGGTTCTGTTAAGTTGCTTAAAACCTTTATGGATCAGCGTGAATTCTCCATGGTCATCCTGCACAAACGGACTAGTTTGGCAGGGATGCCAAAACCGACATGGCTAGACATGGCTCTATACAGCTCGTCCCTGTAGATGCTGTCATATGCGGCCTTGAAATCGATGAAAGATGGTGGGTGTCGATTTGGTGTTCTTGGGTTTTTTCCAGGATCTGCCGTAATGTGAATATTTGATCAACTGTGGACTTTCCTGGTCTAAAATCACACTGATAAGTACCTATCAGGTTGTTGACGATGAGCTTTAGACGTTCACATATTACGGCAGAGAAGATTTTATAGGCAATGTTAAGTAGACTGATTCCTCTATAGTTGGTGCAGTTTAGATGATCTCCTTTTTTTAGGATCAGGCAAACAATACTGAGGTTCCTTTCATTGGGCATGCTTTCTTCCGACCATATCTTACAGATAAGTTGGTGCATGCTCCTAACCAACTTATCTAAAGCTGCTTTGAAGAGCTCGGCATTCAAGCCATCTGCTTAAGTGACAATATTTACTTCGTCTAAGTCTGGAGGACGGGATTGTTGGCTTTCGTCGACTATGTTGAATGGATCATCTTCTCTCTTTTCCTTTTAAGAAGTCGGCGTTCCTTTCGCCTGTTCATAGAGCTTATGAGCAGCTCTCGTCCTTCTATGCAGCGCCGCTTTTGCGTGCTTGTTGTTTCAGTCGTTCCTTGTCGGTGGGTGCTTGAAACCCAGCGCGTCAGAGGCAACTTCTCTGATTGCATTTGGTAATGTTGTAACTGGTTCTTGATACATTGTGTTGGTGGCAGAGAACTGCGAGAGAGGTTACTTATGACTGTCGAAGAAGGATTTGGCGATCTCTTGCGATTGTAGCCGTTCGACGTTGTATCTTCTCACAACATCTCCCTGTTTTGCCTTGGGTCTGGACACCTGAAAAGCTACCTTGGCTACAACAAGGTAGTGCTCTGAGTCGATGATAGCTCCTCAGAGAGTTCTGACATCCATGATGCTGGAGGCGTTTCCAGAGTCAATCGTAATATGGTCAATCTAGTCGACAGTAGATTGATCTGGAGAACTTCAAGTTCCTTTGTGGATGTTGAGATGTGGAACACGTGTACTGGCTACCATGACGTTTCGCTCCGCAGCCTGAATTCGTTATCGAAAGTGTTATCGTGCACTTAGGCGTATACGTACTTTTTTTTTATTATTGTGGCTTTAACTATGCTTTTTATTGGTTTGTGTACTACCTTTAAATATTCAATTTTAAAATCATCATTACATTCATGTTTTTAAAGAGCGTTGATGATAAAATCACTAAATAAACTTCATCTTCCTTTGTAATTTGTCAATGTAGCTAGTGATGCCGCCACGCCGCCGCTGTCGAAAATCGATTAAGTAATTAATCAATCAAATTGATGTCTCTATTTCACATTTTTGATGTATTGACATCTACAAAGATATTAAATGTTGAAAAATTAAAGTCATCCCACCTACTTACATATAAATATGAAAAGTCAAAACAAGGACCTTAACTGATTTAATAACTACTTCCTTAAAATAGTACACATACAAACAAAAACCTTTTTAGCTAAATTGATACACGTATTTTTATTTTGTGTTCCTATATTTTGGGATGATGTGCAAAAAGTTGCCCTTAAAAAAAAAAGTTACTTGCCATTTTTCCCACCACGAATTTACAAAAACCGTTACATTAAAGGGAATTAAGTTTATATAAGATAAAACGAGGAACCTTAAATCGAAATTACTTAATGAAATAAGAAAAGAAAAAAAAAGATAAACAGCAAACAGAGCAAAAAGGCACAATGAAAAAACAACTAAGGGTGCGATACCATGTTCTCGGAACACACACATCATTAAGGTAATTGGTTTTTAATTTAACTTTCTTTTTAAATTCATCATCAGCCAGTGAAATACTAAAAAACGACAAACTGAAAACGAAAAAAATATGCAAAATGTATCAAGAAAAGCTCGTTAAAAACTCGTCGTCTTCTTCTTCGGCGGTGTGTTTTAATTTTAAGTATAATTACTTTCTATAAGTAAAATACTGTCTGTGGTTTTCACGTGGCACTTATTTTTTCTTAACTCATTTACTGTATTGTAAGGATTATTAGAGAAATTGAATTTATTCTTTTGTCCAAAATCACATTAAAATATGAAATTCTAGAGCTTTGATAAGGAAAAGATGATGGTTTGCTAACGATTTAAAGGAAAATCTTAATATACTATCCATGAAAGATGGTTAATTCTTGCAACTCTTTATAATTCTTGATTCAGACAATAATTAAAAAAAAATTAACACTATCTGCATAGTTTAGTGATTTAGAATTATTTAAAACTAAAGGAAAATCATTAATAAATTAAATAAAAAGCAATGGACCAAGGTGACTTGCTTGAGGTACATCAGAAATGACTTTAAATTGACATGACGTTATAATATCTAGATTTAAAAATTGAAAGTTCGTGTACTTTGAAAATAACTTAATTTGGATAACATACTAGATTTATTATAAATTGGCGCAAATGTAACACAAAATGTTCGTACATTTTTCTTAACATGACCGTTGATATGTTGGCAGGAAGTTGTTGAATTTAAGCTTTGAGCTTGTTTTAGCTCAGCGGTTTATTTTCATACTTTTCATATTTTTGACTTAAAATAGTCCAGATCAGCGGTTTTCGCTGTTTAACAAAAACGTTAGTTTGAAAATGTGGTTTACCCATTTTTCGTCTGTTGATGTTTAAAGTAAATTTTGGAAGAAGGTCATGTGAATATTAAAATAATGTATACTAAAAGCTTTTTAATAATTTTCTTAAAAAAATATATATAGGTTATGTTTTGACCCCTATTGAAAATGGTGCCTAATTTAAATTTTTTCATATTTCGTGTTTTTCCCAAAATGATTCTTATAGAATAATTAAGGGTTATTTTTCCTCTTAGAATATATAAGATTTTTTTTGTGCGAATTTGCGCAAGTCCTAGAATTTCGAACCCAAGTAAAACACTGTTTTCCACTTTTTTTAGATTCTAGCAATATGTTCAATATTTCAAATTGAAAGATTAGACGCTAAGAAAAAGATAAACGTACTATGAAATATTTTCATAAAAGGTGGGAGGATTGTTCCCGAAAAAAATATGTTTTTATTGTATTGCAAAATCCTAGCCCAGGATCAACTCGATATTGCCGACCATACGTTTTAAATTAAAAAAGAAACGGCAGAGTTGAGTAGAGCTGAGCAGGAATACATGCAGAACCAGATAAGTAACTTAACTAGAACAATAACTACAGTAACTGACCGCTTTATAAATGTTAAACACATCCTCAAATTGACAATGGTTGACGTTCAAGTATGCATTGCCTTGTCACATACTTCTTCCTAACAGGAAGCAAAGCAAAGCCCAGTAACATGAATGATATTCAAAGCTCTTTACAAAGGACCATAAACAAAAAATTTCCATGCTTTGATAAGATTCTTTGAATTCTTCATTCATCTAGCATATAGATTAGATTTTAAAAAACAGCGAACCGGAAAAAGTGAAAAACCTCTTTTGGACGCCAAAAAAATGAAAACAAGCAGATTTCAAAACCATTGGATTGGTAGTTACAAACTGCACGTAGATTTTTTGCAAACCCTTCTTTACTGTATCAGATGACTGGCGTTAAGCAATCTATACTTTAAAGATGTCCTGTAATTTTGAAAACATTGGCAAGTTGTTTTTGCAATTAATGCAGATTCCTTCCAAATATATTCGCAAGATACAGCTTGTGAAATTGTTGAAGAATATTCTTGGTACAAATTGCCAGTTTCGGTATACAAAGTAAACGGAGGACAAATTGTGAAACGTGCCATATTGCCCATAGGACAATTTACTGAACAGAGCAGCAGAGGCGAACAAAAAAGACGTTAAATGTTTTCGGTCGAACGATACTAGAAAAATATCTAGTCTTATAACACTGACTTATTGAACAGGCTGCTTTTAACGTCGGACACTTTGCTTTCTAACGAAAAAATTAAAAAAAAAACGACATTGTCGAAAGATATTTTGAAATTATTGCTTTCATACTAAAAAATAAACAAAAATACTTTAAATTCATCAATAAAATTAAAAAATATTTAAAATAAATCGCTGGTTTTATTTTCTATCAGTTTTTACCGCCCTTCCCATACAAACGAAACCACTGTCCTATTTTTTGACACTATGCACTCTATTGTTGGAAATGAAAAGGCTTGTCTTGAATCACGTAGACGCTCTCGTCATACCAGTAGTTATTGAAGATTTTCTTAAATTAATTTACCGTTCAGATAAAAATTAGCCTCATTTGTAATCATAATCACGTGGCGCTTAAACTTGCAAGGAAAAATGGCGAAAAAAGCAATCTGCTACAAATGCGCGCAGTACTGACACAATTGTGCATTTTTTCCTTTTTCCAACGCCTTGTGGTGCATTCATGGTCATTACCTGGACTTTATTCTGATTTGGTGTTCTTATACTAGTTTTTTATGTAATAAATATTTACAATTTAATAAAAACTCATTTTTATTACTTCAGGTGGTATTCGGATTGAAAGATGACGAAATTAATTTATTTATTATTAGAAGATATTAACATATTATGCAAAATAACGTTATTGGTTGCGATTCGGGACATTTTTCTGGAAACAATACTTCGAAACATTTTGTAATCCTTTTGACGGGCTTCTAAGACATTTTCCGAAAGCTATTCGTCAGCGATTGCCTAATGTGTTAGCTCCATGCAACAACATTTTGTGAACACTTTCGGGCTTATACTTGTAATACCAGATATATTTTCATTTTGAAACAATCGAAAAAAGTTCCAATAATCTCCTTATCCAATTCTATTATTCGAGCGGTTTTTGCTGGATTTTTCAAAAATGTTCAGGCTGTGTTGACGTCATTTGTGTTTCCTTTACCATATTTTCTAAAATTCCATCCTGCAAAAGTTCTTTCTTTTGTATAACCGCCAATTTTTCTTCAAACCCTCTGGCCTGCCAGTTTTTGTTTTCAATTTTGCACTGAATGGTTCGCAATCCAAACGAATAAGATCTAAGTCATTCATATCTTTAGGTGAAGCTTTGCATATGTAGCAAACTGAGATAGCCCTGTTTTCCATCACATCATTGGATCTACCATTGGTTTAAAAATAGAATGGTGTACAAAACCCATTCTATCATTTAATTAGAAGCTACAAGCTTCCATTCGTTTGAGGATTCTTTTCATACTTTTTCAAATTCGGAGAAGATGTTCTCGAGGTAGTTCATATTGGATCGTTACTAGTTCTTTTTTGTTCATTCTAAGGGAACTACGCACGTTAGCATCACTATATCGATAGCACTCTCTTCTGGATTTACTAAAAAGTTTTTTTTTTTTTATATTGCGGGTGCCCTCCACTTCCAGCTGATCCCTATTTCAAGGAACACACGAAGAAATCGCCACTGGAATACGGTGGAAAGGAATCTCGAACATTTTCTTAAGCCATGATACTTCAGATTTTAAAAATTGTTCTGAAGATTTTTTTTTTTTATTTAATTTTTTTTTTAAAAGAGTTGTATTATAAATGCCTTGCTGTATGCAAGACATGTTAAGCGATTATCTTCTTCGAGGTCAGAAATGGACATTCTTGACATTGCGTATAGTGAAACAGCACTTACACACTTGGTAACTAATGCCTTCACCAAGTTTTCATTCAATGTAAATGGAAATATGTCTTCACGTTACAAAGGTCGTCCTGGCGCAATGTAGCGGAACATAAATTTATGTTTGTTTTAAAGGCGATATTCAAATCTTTCAATGTCAAAAATCTTGAGATTTAACTCCACATTACTTTTTTTTCACGAAGGTTGGTAGTTTTCACTAAAAAATCACTTTTTTTTTGGTTGAATAACTTGCTTAACATTGAAATACTTATGTACCTGCACTAGATTCTAACATCTAGTCTTTAACTAATTCCACAACTTTTATTTTGCAATAATATTACTCGTAAACAATTGCTACCACTTGAAAGGTAAATTCGCATGTGAAGGAAATTTAAATGCATTGCATTACAAGGCTCTGTATTGCCAAAATAACGGGAATAATTGAAAAAAATTACCGTTCCTTGCTATTTGAGCAATAGTTTTAATGATTAAAGGTTTATTGTTGGCATCAGAAGACAAACAAAGTCTAACTTTTGACCAGCTAGCGTTGTACTAAATGTACCAGAAGAGATATCGACTTCAAATAAATTTTTTTGAACAAATAATAATGCAAAAAAATGCGGAAAGGGCTCTCAAGAAAATTCCGTTGGTGGTTTTTTACCATAGCAGTTTAAAAAAAAACTAAAAATTTTGGTAAGCCCTAAATATCTCACGAACGAAAAACGCTAGACACTTGAATTATTTTTTTTATTAAAAAATAAAACCTAAAAAAAACATTAATGAAATTTAGTAAAAACTGAAATTTGACTTAAATTGCTTTTCAAAACTTGAAAACATTTTCTTTAAACTAACTTTATTTCTGAAAAAATATTATTGTTAAAATTCAGTAAAATTTTGAGCAAAATCGAATTGACATTTTTTTGACAAACAATTAAAAACCTTAAAAAAATTTAACAAAAGTTGGTAAAAATGGAACTTCGATTTAAATATTTTTTCAAACCTTTGATATTTGCTTTAAACTTATTTTATCTTATGAAAAATATTGTTTTCAACATTCATTGAAATTTTGAGAAAAATCGATTACATAAAATAAAAACTTAAAAGAAATGAGTAAAATATTGTCAAAATAGTTTTTAGACTCATTATCTTTTCAAAAATTCAAGATATAGGCTTCAAATTAATTTTATTTTATAAGAAATATTGTTTTCAACATTCAGTAATTTATTATAAAAATCTAATAGTTGGTTTTTTCATACAAAATTAAAATGTCCAAAAAATTGTTAAAAATTGATGTTCCGTTCACTATATCTCGTGAACACTCAATGATTTATCTATCCAATTTGTATTTGTTTATATAAGAAATAAAACATTTTTACAAATGCGGCTAAAATCGGTAAAAATTGGTTTTCGACTAAAATTATCGTTAACAAAAACTAATTTTGAAATCAAACTATTTCATCATATGCAAAATATTGTTCGTAATTTTTAAATTTTTGAGAAGAATTCAACTGACAACTTTTTTTAACAAAACACGTAAACCTACAAACTTTTTAAACAAGGTAAATCGACAGGCTGGATGGGAAGTTATCATTGTGGGTCGCAGCCCAGCTTCTTTTTTCTTTGGTTTTTATTTTTGGATTGAGGCAGTAAAATTTCATTTCATTTAAAATTGAAATTATTTTCAGTGAGAAATAGAATTGGCACCTGAAATATGAATACTCCAATTAAATGTTAAAAGAATGTTTAATTCAAAAACGAACATATTCTTGAATCACGTTTTTACCGAAATAACCAAAATTGAATTACCCATTTGAAAAATAAAGAAGCTTTTCACACCCAATTCCCATTCAGCCAAATTAAATTTAAGCATACGTATAAATATTTCTATATACCCAAAAACACGTTTATATAAACCTATACACATATACATATGATATTATTTTAAACTTAAAGTTAACTATAACTTTTCTTCATCATTATCTAAAAGTAGCAATCTCCAATTTGTTCTAATGAACACTTTTGGAAACCATTTTCAAATTGCACGATGCGATCGTCCATTTCTCCATTTCTTGTTGGTTTCGTCCCTTTATACAAAAGTTTCCATTAAAGTAATCGCTTTCTTTGTCTAATTCTATATTCAAAACTATATTTGTATGTGTAAATACAACTGTACATAAGTTTAACGTCGTCGTCATCGTCAGTGGGAGAGAACGTTTTAGAAACTTTCATTTCCGTCACTGGAACAATGCAATTTAAGGTTAAATTGCTTAGAAACCTTGAGGGTATTCAAAACAATTTATATTTTTTGCAACAAAATAACTACCATACACCAATACATATAAACATATTAAAGTAGGTATATAATACTCTATTTACACAAGGACAAGAGAGACGTGAGAAAAAGGCTACACAAAAAATTGAAAGAAGAAGAAGAAAAAAAGTTACTTCAACGCAAAGTGACAAAAGTTTCATTTCCTGTGAAAACCGTTTAACAATCATTAAGCCCTCCTACGCAAAAAGACATACGAGCAACGGGACAAGGCTGTTAAAGGAGATGCCATCAAAGAGAAAGAGAAGAAAAATGGCTCACTGCAAGTAGGATTGTTCTTAACAAAACTACACATAAAAGGAACGAAGAAAATTGACAACAAAAAAAAAAAGAAGAAAAAGGAAAAACTTTTTAAAAACTAAAACAAAAACATTCATCCTTTTTGGAAGAACCCCGCGTGTGTACTTTAAAGCAAAGAGGACAAGGAGCAGTGATGAACAACAAGGCCCCTAGGCGGTCAAGAGAGAAAGAGAGAAAAAAGAACTCTTAAAATGTCTGGCATTTGCAGCATTTGTGCAGCATTTATATCCTTTTTGCTTTTTTAGAAGACGAAGAACAACAACGGACATTTGAACAAATAAAACAAAAATCTGCTAAAAATTCTTTTGGTCGGGTGCAAATGAAGAAACCCAACTCAAGGCATCTGCAGCGCACATCAGACAGATGGAAAGGATATGAAGGTGAGCTCTCACATTCATGCCCTGTGCTCCGACATTTTGAAAAGCAACTTTCTAAATTATCAATGCACACACTCGTACATGCGGAGGTAAGCATAATTCGAGTTGGGACGAAAAAGGACCTTTATAATGCTGTGCATCCTGCATAATATGCATTGTACCTTTATGTGCATTAAGCGAGTTCCATCTTATACCCACATTAGTTTAGTTTGTGTCTATTTGATGCTTAGGTATATTTCCAAAAAGGACATTAAGCAGAACGGGCACGTAGCAGCACTGCCATAACGAACGCCATACCATTTGTGCGATGGCAGGTGGATTTGCTTTTTGAAGGTGTGTACTGAAAGCTTTGGAATACAACAGTTGGGGATTTCCATTAAGAGGATTGTTATATTTTATGGAGTCTCTATTTTAGTTAATTAAATCAGGAATTGAATGAAATTCAGGACTTCCAACATATGCATCTGTGGGTACATATGTAAAATGAGAGGATTGAGAGATTAACATCAGAGGTATACGAGTACACTACACATCTCGTAACATGAAGAACTTAAGCCTGGTTAGAGTGATGTAATGACAGGGGCTTGATGTTTTTGTGTACGTGTTATTGCCTTAGGAATTAAAGAGGCTTATTGTCTAAAATTTTATTTGGGAACTAAATGGCTTCCATTTGAAAAAATCATGATCGGAGGTGGTAGATCTATAATTCTACTTAGTGAGAAGCAATATGCTTATGAAGGAAATTTAACTCCATACCTTTAAGATGACTCTTATGGCTTGGAAATCGGCAGGCTAATGTCCATTAAAGCTAGAAATATGTACGTTGACGCTTACAGATAATGGGAGTTTTTTTAAAGGTAAGAACCGTATGTTGGCAACAGTTTTTTAAATGACAGCCAGCTGTCAAGTGATTAAACTTTGATTTGGGGTAACTTTTCAACATTAATAGAATGACGCAGCGTTACTACTTCTAAAAAAAAAGTGGAAGTAGATTTTAGGAAAAAAGTGAAGTAGATTGAGAAAAATGGTAGTAGATTTCAAAAATTAATTTTTACATATTTTTAAATTACATTATTTCACCGCGGTTTTTTCTAGATCAGAACAGCGCAGGACAGTTTCGTGAGAAACGTCAGATCAAGTTAGAACAGTCAGTTAAACGTCAGTTGTAAAAAAAAAAAAAAACAAATTGCAAATTGTGTGAATTTTTCGTTTCTCGCTTATTTTTTTTTAATTTTTTGTGTTTTTACTGTGAAAAATATTATTAAAAATTATTGAAATGGAAAATCAAGTGATTGCTAAGATTATACTAAATGAAAATGTTAGTGGTTCAGACACTGATAGTGATTTTCCGTCGGATTCCTCTTCAGATAACATTGACAGAAAGAACATAACGACTGTTTGCATACAAGCTTTATGTGACGAAAGGAAAAAGTTAATTAAAATTTTTTCATAGACAACAGAGTCTATGAAAATACAACCATCTACAATTAGCTACCAAATCAATGTGGAACCTTTTATTTAAATGTAAAACTTAAAGTCTAAACTTGAATTAAAACTTAAAACCTAAATTTAAATTAAAATTCAAAAATGTAAATAAAAAATCATTTCGATTATAGCTTAAAATGTCAAGATCCTATTTTCGTACTAATATTCTTAACTTTTCAAATTTGCCGCCACTGAAAATCATCGGCCATCTTTTATTTTAACAAAAATGTACTTAAATTAATTTAACAAGAAAGAGAAAGAAGAAAATAAAAGAAGGATCTGGCATTCAAGCAGAGACTACCGTAATATAAAGAAAAAATTGTTTTTCTTTTCGTTAATCCGCTGCACCGTCGTCGTCGTCGACGCTCTTTTTTGTCGAATTTTTCGAAGACTTTCAGTTTTGAAGTAAATAAGAATAATTATCTGTGAAGATTTGCTAATCAAATCAACATTCGCGATTAAAATCTAAGCAGAGCGAGTAAAAAAAACGTTGCTCGTCCAATTTTTTAAATTTTTAATTCTCTAGAAAGTTTTAAAACTACATACAAAAGTGATATGGACAAAAAAGAACTAGATTCAGTCCAATTTTATTAAAATTGAAGTAGGTAAAAACACAGATCCTAAAAATGAAGTAGATTTCAATATTTTGATGATGGTGCGGAATAAGAAGTAGATTTTAAATTTATTTGAAAAAAAAGAAGTAGATCTACTTCATTTGAAGTAAAGTGGTAACGTTGTCTGACGCCTGTACAAGAAGTAGAGCTGCTCACAAGCTTTATGAGCAGAAAAGAAACACACACTTTTCAGAAGGAAAAAGAGATAAGTTGAAAAGCGTGCACTCTAAACTGCACTAACTAAAAATGAACCAATCTCCTTGATATTCCATACACAATCAGTGTGAATGTCTAAATAGTCAACAACCTTATAGGTCTTTATCAGTGCGGTTTTAGAGCATGAAAGTCTACAGTCGACCCAATATTTACATTACGAAAGATGCTGGAAAATCCCAAGAACATCACCATCTTATCATCAATTTCAATACCTCATAAAACAGCATCTACAAAAGACGAACTATATAGAGATATGTCTAGTTTTTGCATGGGCCAAACTTTTGTGCAGGATGACAAGGGGAAACTCGCGCTGATCCATGAAGGTTAGAAACAAGTTAGGATTACGACAAGGTGGTGCGCTGTCATGTGATTTCTTTGACATCGTCCTTGAACAAAATAGCGCAGAAAAGAACTAAAAACACCGGCTCAACGTCTCGGCCAACATGTCAACATCGAAATACACAAATTTTACGTAGTTAAGTTAAGGACTTTGTCTGGAGCTGCCGAACTATTTAAAGCAGCAGGCGATGAGTAGTGAGCTTGCAACAACTCATTTGCAAACTATTATCTGAAGAAAGCATTCCCGATTAGTGAATCGCAGCATAGTCTGCCCAATACATAAGAAACCAGACCCTCTAAACTGCACCAACTATAGAGAAATTAGTCTCCTGAACATTGCATATAGAATGCTCTCTGCGGTATTATATTGAACGTCTGAAGCCGTTCGTCAATAACATGATAGACCCTTATCAGTGTGGCTTCAGACCCGAAAAGTCCACCATTGACCAACAATAACATTACGGCAGATCTTGGGCAAAACCCAGGAACTTCATATAGATACCCATAATCTCCTTATCGATTCTAAAGCCGAATATGACAGCATCTGTAGGGAAGAGCTCTACAGACCAATGTCTAGTTTTAGCATCCCTGTCAAACTTATCCGTTTGTGCAGAATGACTATGCAGAATTCACGCAGCTCTATTAAGGTCGGAAAAGATATCACCGATGCATTTGATGTCAAAAAAGGTTTAAGACAAGACTGTCATGCAACTTCTTCAACATCGTTGTGGAAAGAATTGTGCAAAACTCAACCGTTAAGAAAAGATGTGTTTAGTGTTCCATGAGGACAAGACCAAGCAAATGCTGTCATCAAAGAAGGACGTTGAACGACGAAGTGATGAGCAAAACTTCACCATGGACAGCTTTAACTTTGAGGTAGTAAGGACTTTGTCTACCTAGGCACCGCTATTAACACAGACAACGACACCAGCGCTGAAATCAAACGAAGAATAACTCTTGCAAATTGCTGCTTCTTTAGACTTGGAGGGCAATTGAGTAGTAAGGTAAAGTAACAGAATTAAAGTCCAACGGCTTAAATGGCTAGCTCATGTAGAGCGAATGCACATCAACGCTCCAGCCCGGAAGGTCTTCGAATCCAATCCCGAGGGACGGCGCAGAAGAGGAAGACCACGACTCAGGTGGCGCACTCGGGTGGGTGAAAACCTCAACCAACTTGTCGTGCGAAACTGGAGACTGCTAGCTAGGGACCGAGCTGTTACTAATCGCTGTTTCTTTTGGATACAAAATCAACTCAGTAGTTAAGACCTCTTTTAAGCTACCAAATTTAAGCTGTATAAGAATCTCATCATCCCCGGCCTGCTATACGGTGCAAAAGCATGGACTTTGACAAAAGCGGATAAAAGCACCTTGAGCCGTTTCGAGAGAAAAGTTCTTCGCTGAATCTACGTTCATAGAAGGTGTGTGGAGAAAAAAAATGAAATGAGGTGTACAGGGACGGAGACTTGGCCAAAAGGAGATATGTAAGTCAATGTTTCGGCCCGGAAAGTCTTCGAAGTAGTGCAGTCGAGGAAGACCACCAACAAATTTCAGAAAAATCTTCATAAGTTACTAGTATTAGACTACACTTGCTTTTCATAAATCTCAATCTGTTTGAGTAACAAATGTTCGATATTAACAAGGCTATTACATCAAGTTTTTGAAATATACTGGAAAAAATATTATTAATGTTGAAATCAAAGTCCAGATTCGAAGTCAACACTCAAAATATCTTTAAAACATTTTTTCAAAGCCATGAACGGTTTATTCCTAAGTCATTTCTGGTGACGTAGTGGTACCGCTTTTGAGTGTTATAATAAGTCGCATATTGCGTCGGTCGTCTTGTATTAAAAAGTAAAAATCCTTGTAGATCTAGATATGCCAACAAATGTATATTCGAGTACAAAGTTTTTTAAGACCCTTAACGGTGGATGGGTAATGTTTTTTAGTTCTTAAGTCTTGTGAATGATTCTCATCAAAGAAAAGATTAATGAGAGTTCTATCATGCTTAAAGTAAGCACACAAAATGCACTCGTTTCTGTAGATAAGTTATGGAACGAATGTATCACAAAGCCTGATTATAAAAAGCCGAAAAGCACACACATCAAACTTGTACACTCAAAGGAACAAGCTTAAAGATATATGTACATATAAAGCGGTAGGTTTATAAGAGCATGCGATGATTTTATTATTCAAGGCTATAAAAAAAAGAAACATCACAGAATTTAAGGAAGCAATGAGATTTACACAAGCTTCATTTCTCAAAACTGGTGGAGATCCCTCCGTATACAAACATACATATTTATGTATTATGTTGCTTTGTGCTGTGCTGCTTCTTGCTTCTTGTGTCATCAACATTTTTTTTTCTTTTCATCATGATTAAATTCACAGACGTTCCCCAGCGTCAAGTGTCAACCCATTTAAGCCTTGAAGCAATGAATTTCTGCTGAGCAGAGAAATTATACAAAGCAACGTTTCAACCATGAACCTACGCAAACACACCACAGTTCCTCAGCCCCCATCCCACCATCCATTTTTAACCCTCTTTTATATCAAAACCTACCTGAGGAGATAATCCTGGGAATTTATTCGATTCATTCGGCACGACTTTCCACGTGAGAACTTTTCACAAAGTCACAAACGAAGCACGCACGCATTCTCGTATCGCAGTCGTAGGTATAGCCAAGCCAGCCCAAAAGTATATGATGGCATACCTGATGTACATTATACAGCTCTTGTCTCACTCGTTATCCAAGCTGAACCCCAACCCCATTACCCACCGCCATATACACCTTAACCGTGTGCCCTTGTGATCCTTGGCATAGGATTAAATTTTCAAATCAAAACTTTACATGTGTACGCGCCGCCATCACATCGACCACACACATCTACATAGCATCAGCATCAGCATCACTCACATCTCCTCGTCCTTCTGCTTTTCCTTGACAACCGCTACCGCACCGTTAGACTTTCAAAGAAAACTTTGTGGCCTCGTTAAGATAACTTTGATAAGGAAAACGGATTAAAACTTTTAGGGTCTGTATAACCCCGAGATTTTTGAATAAATTTCCTCACTCTCTCTCTTATTCAAGGATATTGTACCTACAATTCATGGAGGACGAGTAGCAACTACTGTGTGTACGTGCATAATCCAGGATTGCAGGATTCCAGGATTGATTGTGTGCAATTGAATGCCAAGATTTATATATATTTGGTGTGTCTATATGTTGGGCGGTATGGTCAATTCCCAAGCTACATAGCTGAAGTGAAGTGATGGGAACAAGAGAGACGTCAGATGGTAGCTTGGGATCATGGGAACTTGCAAGGAGCTATAGGAGAATGAGTACACCATTCAAAATGACGAAAGCAACTCACATAATTGAGGCCACTGGCATAAAAACAGACACAGATGAGAACCGAAAGGACAACGACCGAACAAGCAGGCAAGCATCAGGCAAGGCACACAGGACATAACTTCCTCGAAGGAATTTTGTTGAATTGAATTTTTAGTTTGGAAAACTTGAGTATAGTGTTCCAGGCTAGGCCAGTAGAGGCAAGGCGAGGGCAAACCAACCAAACGAACCGAAGGACGATCCACCGAATTAATGCTAATCTTTGAGGAATCATTATTCTGGCTTGTGGCCGATGCGATGCGATGGAGGGCTTTCGAAATAGATAAAATTCATTCCCTTCTTATTGCGAGAAGGAAGAGGAAGAGGAGGAGGTCGGTGATAGGTAATGGTGAGAGAGAGTTTATTTAAGTGCTCCCCAAACCCGAATCAACCACGAACCAACCATCACATCGAATCGCATCGCTAAGGAACTTCACTCTCTCTCTCTTTTTCTGTTCGAACGATTTAAGCCTGGCCAGATGGGAATTTAAGGATTTGATGGCCAAGTTTAGATTGAAACTGTAGAGCATCAGTTATATAGAGAAAGGATTGAGAAGGATATCCCAGAAAATTCAACTGCAACTGTATGAGTTTTCGAAACACTTCCTCGTCCTTTTCGTCCTTTTTCCCCCTAAATGGGTGGACCAATGCAATGATGGCATTTTTGTTCTTTGGTCGAAACTCAAAAATGGGGAAAAAGGCTAAATGAAAATAGTTTTCATCTAACGCGTTGTTGGTTTGGTTGGGGCAATTGGTCATAGCTTATAGCACACAGTCATAGAACGATGAACATCCATGCCAGAGTTGAATGTTGAACGCATTTAAGTCTAGAGGTTAGTTTTGGGAATTTATACCTCTCTCTCTCCTGGTGAGGTGAGGGTAGCGTTTTTTTTCCTGCTCTCCTCTGGTTTGAAAACAGGATTTAAGCAAATCCCACGAAATGTGGTTTGGATGTAAGCTGTTTGAAAATGGTAACCATCAGTGATGGTTTAGCGAGGAAAAAGTTACAATATAGACTCAAAATCCAAAAGAGGCTTACCGAATGAAACTTTTCCAAGGCAAAATACTCTGCATCAGATCCAGATGTACATAGGTGCCTATAGTTTGGGTTGTCTATCGGAATGACTAGATTGTCCAGGATTTGTGTGAAACTTACGTTCAAGATTATATGAACTTTTCATGAATGGAACGAAAATAGATTGAATCCTATTCGATATGGTCATCTGATTTCAGAGAAATGTGAAGAATTCTTGGAATAGGATTTTCGTACCAGGTTCTGTGTAAAGGTCGATAAGAAATATGCTTGGAAACTAAATTATTCTTGAAAAGTTAATTTAAAGATTCAGTTTTCAGAATTTTGGCTTTAACTTATACAAATTATCTAAAAACTATATACCAAAAATTTATCCATAAAAACCTTGAAAATCAAGTAATTTAAAAAAAGGATTACATTTAAAAAAAAATCAAAATTCCGTTTTTCGATATTTATTTTTATATGATGGCTTTGTTTTCGGATAGGAATACCGTTTTTTGGTGCATAGTGTTTCATAATTCTTTTTGTCTTAAATTCCGTATTTTAAACCACTTTAAACTTAGAATACTGAATACCAAAATGATGTATAAACAAAACAACATATGTCAAAATATTGTATCTCCGAATTTCTCCTTACAAAATACTGTATAGGTATAAAAAGCGTTTTTGACAGTTCTTTTTTTTAAATAAATATTTAATATTATATTTAAAGAATAAAAAATGATATTTCCTTCAAAAAAATATTGTATTCCGAAGAATAGTGTTTTTTTCAATTGAGGATTACATTTTTGAAAACACTGCAATTCAAAATTCTTTATTATAAAAACCTTTAAAAAAAGTACTTTAAGAGATTTTCAAAAATTGATCTTCAACTCAAGTATCGAAAAAATAGAAAATTCATTTGCACAATTTTGCTTCTGTATGCAAAGAGTCTGTTTAATAATAAAGGGTTTTTCAATTGGCACTGGTAAATTTTGGTGCTCCTTGGCAGCCATTTTGTTCTAGTGACATCTGTCAAATCTTTTGTTTATTATTCACTTGTTTGTGCCAAATCATCATGGCAAGTAAGACAATTGAACAGCACGTTCAAACGATAAAACTTTATTATTAAAATGGGTGATCGTTAACACAAACATTAGAGCGCATTGCGCCCGTTTTACGGTAGACGTGGTGGTCCTTTACAGTTGACTCTTCAACGTTTGGTGGCCAAATTTGAGACGACCGGTTCAGTCAATAATCAGCCAAGAAAATCGCCGCGGTCAGTGAACGTGCATAGCAGAACCCGAGACAGTGTATTTCTCGCCGAGCACAAGCCTGGCCCTTTCGGAGAAGAGTTTTGCGTCGGAAATTGGGCCTACACCCATACAAAATCCAACTGACCCAGGAGCTCAAAGTTTATGACCATAGACAACGCCGTTGTTTGTTCGCTGACTAAGCTTCAGATCGTTTGGAAAGTAATAATGAGTTCTCAAAAAGTTTCTGTTTGGTGTGGATTTTGGGCCGGCGGCAGTGGCGTAATTGATCCGACGTTAGTGAAGCAGTCACCTCCAACAGCGACCGCTGCATAACGATGATAACTAATGGACCTAGACGACATGTGGTTCCAGCAGGGCGGCGCTACGTGCCACACAGCAAACTCCATGATAGACATTTTGCATGAATGAGAGTTCTCAGGGGTGATATAAATTGGCGACCAAGGGCATATGATTTCAAACCGCTAAACCACAATCGACCAATGCCCTAAAGGTGAACATACCATAGGCCATCGCACGAATTCAGGCGAATTCATTGAAAATCGGACATTTCGGATCCGTGCCACCATAAGAAGCCGAGGTGGACATTTGAATAATGTCATATTTCACACTAAATGGCCTACATGCGCCTTTCAAATAAAAAAATTATGTTGTTAATACCATTTCAACATCTACCCGCCCTTATTGAAAAAAATCTTTAGTATTTACATTTTTAAATTTCAAAATGTACCTTCGAAATAATTTTAATAATAAATGTTGCCGCCTCTTAAATATGTTTCGAAAACAAAATTATTCAGATTAATAACAAAACATATAATAATGTTTTTAATACGAACTCAAACAAACCTCCAAGACTTTTGCAGAAAAATATTAAAATCGTTTCATTACTTCTTGGGAAAACTTTAAAAGCAAATAACGGTTCTTAGGGTGGTACTAGTGTTACCACTTTAGTTAAAATAAATTAAAAATCTACTTCCTACTTCGCACCATCATCAAAATATTGAAATCTACTTCATTTTTAGGATCTGTGTTTCTACCTGCTTCAATTTTAGTAAAAATGGACTAAATCTATTTCTTTTTCCTCCTTATCACTCTTGTATGTAGTTTTAAAACTTTCTAGAGAATTAAAAATCGCTAGAGTATTTGCATTTGCGGTGAGGTTCCGTTGGACTAGCAAAGCTTTTTTTAATCGCTCTGCTTAGATTTTAATCGCGAATGTTGATTAGATTAGCAAATTTTTACAGATAATTATTCTAACTTACTTCAAAACTGAGTGCCTTCAAATAATTCGACCAAAAAAGGGTGACAACGACGGTAGATTAACGAAAACAAAAATGTTTTCTTTATATTACGGTGGTCTGTGCTTGAATGCCAGATCCTTCTTTTATTTTCTTCTTTCTCTTCCTTGTTTTTTTAATTTTAGTACATATTTGTTACAATAAAAGATGGCCGATGATTTTTAGTGGCGGCAAATTTGAAAAGTTAAGAATATTAGTACGAATTTAAGATATTGACATTTTAAGCTATAATCGAAATGATTTTTTATTTAGATTTTAGAATTTTAATTTAAATTTAGGATTTAAGTTTTAATTCAAGTTTAGAATAATATTTAAAAATTAATTTTTGAAATCTACTTTCATTTTTCTCAATCTACTTCACTTTTTGCCTAAAATCTACTTCCACTTTTTTTGAGAACTGGTAACACTTTGGTACATTTCTGGAATAATACACAAATATTTTTTCTTATTGAAAGAAGCCAAGTTAACAAAAAATCTTTAGAGAAAATTTTATAAAAATCTATCAATTCATTTTTGAAAAAATTCGAATTTTACATTTTTGACCAACTATTTGACTGATATTTTAAGTCTTAAAAAAACTAAAAAAAAATGGCTTAAAACCTTAATTTCCAAGTTGGAGTTCAATTGACCCAATTTTGGACTCAAATACCTTGGAACAAAACTATTGTCTTCAAAACTATTTATTTTTTAAAAATTCTTATCAAGATTTAGTAAAAATTTGAGAAAAATTTCTTCTAACCGTATTGAAGTCCAAACTAGTTTAACGTCTAAAATATTTTGAAACAAATTAGCTTCAACTTACATTGTGAATTTTCTTAAATGACAATTTAGTTTGTTTAAAAAAGGCATTTGATACTTTTTGAAAGTAACAATGTCAAGTTATAATTCCGGGTAGTAGTACCAATGGCGTGATGGTAAGTGCGTTGGACTGGACTGTCATGCCAGAGATCTCTGCCTGTGCCATCTTAAGATTCTTTTTACGGATATTGTCACTTGCGAGGAATTGAACAAATTTTTCAAGAGTAATTCTTGTCATGAAAAGTGCTTTCTCAAATTTGCCGTTCAGATTCGGCTTCAAAACTGTAGGTACCCTCCATGCCTGAGAACATTACCATAAATGGTTGAGGAATGTAGGACCTAGTTCTCCAAGGACTGTTGTGCCATCTAATTTTATTTATTTAATAATAATAATCCCCTTCTTACTAGGCAGTTACGTTTCATAAAACCCTTTTGAATTTGGACCTTCTATAGAAGAATCCTATAGGATTCGCAGGTACTAGAAAAATGGTCATGTTTTGATATTCCAGTTTGAATATTTTTATTTGTGGAAGCATTCAATTTTTTTTTAATAATCACAAGAAATTTGGACCATTTCAGGAATCACGAGGAACTTCAATTAAGTTGTCCCGTTATTCAAATTGTCTGCCAAACTTCAACTTCTGGCTTTATGAAAAAGCCAAAAGTTGTCAATTATATATTAAAATTTGGTGAATGTATAGGAGACCTGGAAAACGTTCCACGTCTTCTGATTTAATTCAGCTTCTAACGATCATCGAAGAGTGAATGGGGGCATTGTGTTTTTAGAAAATTCAAGGCAGAGGTCCAAAAATAGTTTTATTTTTGAAAATGATTAACATTAATAGTTGTTCCCTTTCTTTATTGTGGACAAAAAATAAAAGTCGATTGTGCCATAAAAGGTTATAGCTCCCCACATCGTTGTTCCTGATGTACGGCTATAATGTCTTTCAAAAATCAGTTCATTCTTTCTAGATGATGAGAATAGAAGTTATAATCAAAGGCATCACAAGGTGAAACTTTTTCACCCGAAAAAACAATGCGTTTTCATTCACTGCTGCAAGTAACATTCTCCCTTGAAATATTCATCCGATGCTCCTTGTTTACTTGCCCAAAAAAAGGTTTATTTTTTTAGGGTTCTTTTTTGGATAGTATCAGTTTTTTCTTTTATCCTTCGAACCCTTGTTATTCTGGCTGATACTCAACTTTTGGCTCGTATTTTAGTCGTTTCTTATTTCTGCTTGTAACCTTTTTGATTTTTTCCCATATTTTTGTGGATCAGCAATTTAATTCCTTACGACTTTCTTGCTTTTCTCTCCTTCCTATTTCGCGTCCTGGAAGTCGTTAATCCTTAAATTTGAAGTTGTATAACATTTCCATTCTCTTAATGTATGCATTTAAAATGCTCAAAGGAATTTACTCCATCTAGCGCTAAAGTTAATAACGATTTTCAGGTATAGATAAGTTTAACGGATGTAGAAGATTTAATGCCTGAACTTACATCTGTGCAGTGGATTAACTCTACTGGCTATAACAGAGATTACTTGGCCAGATAAACCTACCAGGATTATTTATTAATTTAAAAGTTTTGAGTTAACGCGTACATTCATAATTTTCCGTCTCGTTTCACAACTTTCATGTTAATACAAAAAAAAACTATGAGATAAATCTGTCTAAGCCCAGAAGGATGATCCTTAAATTAGCTCCACAACTGCTGCTTGGCTGCTTGGTCAGTTGTGCGGGATGAATTAACAAAATAAAAAACTACAAGTAAAAGTGGTGACACATGTGGCTCACAAAATAAAGTACCACACTATGAAGGCGGCACTAAACAAAGGACTAGGTAAATATTTTAAGCTACAAGCAAACAACATTTTTTCCTATTTTATATCCTTTTTTTTGTGCCTACAGCTGATGGTCTATCACTACTAAAAGAGTCCTTTTTTCAAAAAAGAAACAGAGCACCACTGAAAAGTTCAGAAGCATAACTGAAAACATATGCTAAGCTTTATTTTTTTTTGTACATCCTTTGGCTATAAAATTCATAAACATGAAGTCCTTTTTTTCATATCTTTTATCCCTGTTCAACTCCTCCATAAACAACTCTGAACCTACATGGAAAACATCATAGAAAGGACGATTTAAAAAGGAAAGGATGAATGAACTCAGACAAAATAAGATAGTTTGGTGTCCATTTTCGCGGTTAGGCGATGTCCTTCTGTGATGCTGTGGTGCGCCGCGCCACGCTATCCCATCCACCGACACATAACCAAAGTGAAAATAAAATAAAACTGACGTTAGATGTAAAAATTAATCCTTATAGCATAGCAACCCTTTTGTGCTAAATTTTCACAGATAACATTATACTAAACGAGAAACATTCAAAATAAAATTAACAAAAAAAGAAAAAAAAGGAAAAATCCTTCAAAAAGTGAATGAACGACGAATAGGGATAAAGAATACACAAAACAGTGGACCCGCAGGTTGAACTTCTCCATGAAATGTTCTATATCCTTTTTGCAGCATCACCATCACCAGGATATGGATATGGATACATGCGGAATGGCGGAATGGAGAGTAGGCTGCTCTAAGGTAGTTGTACAACATCAGGAAATCTTTTCCATTTCTATGTTATAGTTGTTAGGAGTTGCTGTTGGTTGGGATTGAGACTCATCTCAGGACAACCACATCGCACATATAATGGTTAGGTACGTATAGTGGTTAACCCCGGAAGACTTCATCCTTTTATGCATTTTAATGTGACGCGATCCCTTCCTTCTCACTAGCAGACACTACGGGATGTCCTTTGAGATATGTTTTGGAGGAAAAATATCAACGCATTTAAAGGATAGAATAAGAAGAAGTGGAAGTCGAGAGAAAGGACGAATACTTCTGCATACAGCATACAGAAAAAATAGAAGTCCTTAGAAGAAATCACCTTTTTCTATACGACCTCATTTATGCGAATAGCCTGGAGTATCCCGGGGTCCTGGTAACTGGATACTGGATACTAGAGTTGGAAAATGAGGGCGTTTTAGTTCTCTTCTCTGACGCATCACTTAATAGTTGGTCGGGGGCTACGCGAGGGGCCAAAGGACACCGAGAAAATGGAATATGATTTTTTTTTTGTGTGAGTGTAGTCATTATGATAAGTCCCCAAGTCTTCTTATAGTCGTTCTTCGGTTGTTTAAAGTCCACGCTGCTGAGCTATAGTGTACCTCGTCACTTAGGTGCGCTCTAACATTTGCATCCTGGAAACTTATTATCTTGGAGAGATTTCCTGATTTTTCATCTTTTTCTCTGTTTGTGTTGAGTTTCGAGTTTTAGTCCTTTTTTGTGTTTTTTTTTTGTTTTCTGTGATTCTTTTTTAGTGCGCTTGACTCCTGACTCCTGCTGTGCTCCTACAATGTTGACACAAGCAGCTTAGATATTATTTCTTAAATAAGATGGAATTGTGAATTCATGGTGGATGGACTGGGTTAAAAGGTTGATAGTCCTTCTGTCCTCGATGTTTAATGCGATAGACATTCTTTGAATCTTAAGTTCTTTCTTTTATTTGTGTCGAGTTTTAAGGAGAGAGACTCCTTTAATCTTATTTTCAAAACTGCAGAGAGTGAGAATATATAGAATCCTACCCAACCTATAGAATCAAAAGGAATAATATTTATCTTAGTTATTATACAAGAGGATGAAAATAAAACAAAAGAAAGGAACCCGAAGATAAAGGTGCATTTAAGCGAGAAGGATAGAAGAGGCGCTGATGAGTTGATGATTATGAAGATGGGAAAGGGGATTGTTGATGATGGTGAGACATCAGTAGGCAGGTATATCATGATAATGCCGGGAAGGTGGTTTAAGTGGTTTTCAATTGTGTAATCTTGACAAAAAAGGATCGCATCGGCTTTAAAGCTTAATATGATTCATCTTGTGCATAATGGCAAAGGCGAAAGGTAAAGGTGTTAAAGCATTTGGAAAGAAAACACGAACTGATGAACGAAGTGAGATATCTTTGTTCGTGAAGGAATTGTTAACAAAGACTAAGGACTTTTGATAATTATGAAACAATTTTTTGTTGTTGGAAGAGCTCTCAGACGTAAATTTTAAGGAATAATTTATTTTGGGGTATAATTTGAAAGAATTATAAATTCAATTTATTTTATACTTTAATTTGAAATATATTAACGCTGCCATTATACGAATCAGTTTAGGATTGACTTTATGCATGTAGATTTAAAGACACTTAAGAACAAAGAGTGCAAGGATGATTTTTGAATTATTTTTTTATCGTAATGGATTTAAGTCGAGTATTTCTATTCGGTATATCAAAAAATGTTCAAAACCTCACTAAATTAAGCTTTTTCTGTGTTGATAGCAGTAATATCGTTCTTGGAGCTTACAAAGAAAAACATCTTTTCCATTTCATAGTATTTCTGGTGCCCTTAGGCTTGTGCTCCATACCCTAAGTCTGATCTTGCTACTGCGTTGAATAACTCCAATTTTAATGAACTACTGATGTCCTTTTTCGAAACAAAAGTGTGCCAAGTCAAATTTAAGCTCATTTTTGCCTGCTGTGCTCTATCTTTGAAATTTTCGGTTATACTCAACCCCGTCGTCAGCCATAAGTCCAAGTTATTATACGTGTTGACCACTTCAATCTTTTCGTACCAAGAATAAAATTTCTTAGAATACTTCCTCTGCCTCCATTTTTTCTGAATATAATGATATTTGACTTTTCCAGATTAATTACGAGATTCCACATTTGGAAATATTCATAGAAGTTGTTTACCATTAATTGTAAGTCCTTTGGAGTGTTTGCAAAAATTACAATGTCATCTGCGTACAGTAACATTCGGATGATATGGTCATTTAGATGTATTCCTGTTTGTTTTTTCCCAATCCTGTACCCTTTTGAGAAGTATGCCCTTATAGATTTTCGCCATTGCATCCATAAAAGATATTCCTCTGTAATTTTGTGCGAGGTTTAAATCTCCCTTTTTGTATATAGGAAAAATCAAAGACTTCTTAAAAGATGATTGCACGCTTTCTGTGAGTTGGAACCTGTTTTAGATTCGAAGCAGTCGATCTAAAAGTATCTGGGGTGCATAAATAAAAAATTCATATGGACACGGTCGTATCCGGCGGCTTTGTTTTTCTTTGCTTTGTTCAGTACTTCTCGAATTTCGAAGTTCGTGATCTCAACATCAAGCTGTTCATCCCAAGAATCTTTTATCATGTCTTCCAGTGCAGCAATAGTCCTAAGTGGTGGGTTCAAGAGCCGTTGGAAATGCTCTCTAAAATCACAACTTTGTATGTTTGGCCCTATTCTATGGTTCTTATCCCACTAATTCTTAGTATTTCGTACGTTTCTAAGACTGATACATAACGTTTGGTGGTAGAGCTTTCTTTTCTTCTCAAGTATTTCTCAAGGTTCCCTTCTCCACCTGTTAAGCTACTTAAAAGCATTTTTCTTCGTAGCCATGCACGCTGCAACAAACCAACTTTCCTTAAAATTCTTCTTGTTTGAGTTATGTCTTTGCTCGCCCACTACTTCGTTGATGATGGATACTATCCCTTCTGCCGTACAACTGTCCACTCCAAAATCATCCACTTTATTTGTCAAAATCCCTTGTTGAATTTGACTTTTGTAATTATTTTCAATGTGATTCAACCATACTAGTTTGGGAAGGAGACTCAGTTTTCGGAAGTCTTAGAGCCAGATAGTTGCAGCGTTAACCCGAGGGGTATATGGTCTGAATAGATCATCTGCTTTACTTGTAGTTCTTTTACTTGGCTAAGAACATTATATGAGGCTAAACATAAGTCACTGAGGAACCATTTGAGTTTATGAAGGTGAAATTCCCTTCAAAGTCACCGGTGTACATACGTCCGTTTAAAATTACAATGCCGACATCGTTGTACGTCTCAATGAACCGTTTTTCTTTATTGTTTTTTACCTTGTCCTTGGAATTTTGTTCAGCTTTAAGTTGTACATTGAGATTGGCAATTTGCTCTTCCATAAGTATTTGGGTTTCTCCTATTCGTACATTGAAATCTCCTATGACAATCACGTTTTGGAAGTTTGATTCCTGTAGAATTCTATTGTACACTTGGAAATACTATGTACCTATTACTATTTTTAAAAATGACTTAGCATAGTTTCGTGTGTTAAGGGCATTATAGGAAACACCTGATGATAGGCACTGATGATAGGTGCAAAAGCATGCAGCACCTAGGGATATACTTATATTAAGATTTCTAAAAAAATATATTGAATATCTGATTATAAGTGTAACCGGTGGATCTCCTCGAAGAAGCTATGAGTGTGATATTTTATCGCGATACAAAGTAACTTAAAACACTTTTCAGTCGTTTAACTACCTCCACACCAAAAATCATGTCATAATATAGCTCCGTTGTGAAGTGATGGACGGTCAAACACACAAACAAACAAACAACCAGAATGTCCCTTTTATAATTTAAGTATAGACTTGATTATTTTGTATTTGGAGGCGCCTGCAGAGCTAGGTCTGATATTTCTTAGAAAAAAAAAACACCATAACAAATAGGAACAAAATTTTAGGGTCTAGAATTTGTGGTGCCTTCGACAGGTTATTTTAAGTTGTTTTCAACCTTTATGGAGCAGCGTGAATTCTACATGGTCATATTGCACAAACGGACGAGTTTGGCAGGGATGCCAAAACTAGACATGGCTCTATACAGTTCGGCCCTGTTTATACTGTCATATGGGGTCTTGAAATCGATGAAGAGATGGTGGGTGTCGATTTGGTGTTCTTGGTTTTTTTCCAGAATCTGCCGTAATGTAAATATTTTATCGACTGTGGATTTTAATGTCCTAAAACCACACTGATCAGGACCTATCATATATTACGGCAGAGAAGATTGTATAGGTGATGTTAAGTAGACTGATTAATCTATAGTTGGTGCAGTTTAGATCCTTTTTTTAAGGATCGGGCAAATAATACTAAGGTTCCATTCATCGGGTATGCTTTCTTCCGACCGTATCTTACAGAGCTGCTTTTAAGACCTAGGCATATAAGACATCCGCTCCAGCGGCTTTATTAGACTTCAGCTTAGATATGGCAATCTTTACTTCGTCTAAGTCGGGAGGACGGGATTGTTGGCTTTCATCGTCTATGTTGAATGGATCATCTTGCCTGACAGCGGAATTTGGTTCGTCGTCGCCGTTATACAGTCTGCAGAAGTGATTCTTCCATATCAGCATTGACTGCGGTTCCACTATGATGTTTCCACTTTCGTCTTTTCAGCCCTCGGTTCAAGGTTTATGTACCTGTGACTTTTTTTTACCTGTTCATAAAACTTTTGAACTTCATTTCTGCTTTTAAACGTTTCAATATTTTCTACCACACGCTTCTCATGCCGTCTCTTTTTCCTTCTAAGAAGCTGGTGCTCGTTTCACCTCTTCTGCTCATAGAGCTCATGAGCAGCTCTTGTCCTTTTATAAAGCACAGCTTTGCGTGCCTGTTGTTTGGCTGCATTTGCCTGCCGACATTCTTCATCAAACTAGCGGTTCCTTATTAGTGGTTTCTTGAAACCCAGCACTGGTTGTAACTGGTTTTCGACACATTGTGTTGGCGGCAGAGAACTTCGAGAGAGGTTACTTGTAACTTGGTCATAAAAGGATTTGTTGAATGTAGCCGTTCGACGTTGTACCTTCTTCCAGCACCTCCCTCTTTTGCCTCTGGAAACCCGAAAGGCTGCCTTGGCTACAACGAGGTAGTGGTATGAGTCGATGTTAGCTAATCGGAAAGTTCGGAAATCTATGATGCTGGAAGAGATTCTGGTGTCGATCGCAATATGGTCAATCTTGTTGAGTAGATTGATCGGGAGAACTCCAAGTTCTTTTGTGAACGCGTACTGGCTACCATGGAGTTTCGCCCCTCAGCAAAATCTATGAGCATGAATCCGTTGTCGGAAGTGTTGTCGTTTTACCCGATTATTCCACCAAAGATGAATTCCCTTCCTAGCTTGGCATTTAAATCGCCCATGACTATTTTAATATCGTGTCTAGGGCACTGCTCATATGTTTTGTCTAGGAGCTCGAAGAACATATCTTTGGTCTTGTCGTCTTTCTTTTCTGTGGGGGCGTACATATATCAGGATAACGTTGCGGAATTAAGCCTTGATGCGGATGGTCATGAGGTGCTTATTGATGAACCTATAGCTTAAGACTTCTTTGCTAAGTCTGGCTCCAATGACAAAGGCGCATCGAAATAAGCACTGTTGTTTTTCGTGGTAGCAGTCACCATAGCAACTGTCGCAGTTTTTCATTCTCTTTTTGCCCGGGCCATCCCATCGTATTTCCTATATGGCGGTGATTTCTGCTTTATAGCAGTCTAGGGCCTCCGCTAAATCTTCAGACCTAAAATTTCACGGGCATATCCGAAGTTCGTTGTCCTTAATTTGTTTGCGTAGGTTGTCAACAGTAAATCCCTCCGTATTCAAGACTTGTTGGTGCTTCGCAACTATGATGTTTTTAGCCAGGAAGTCACCCCGACGGCACAACGCCCAACCTTGAGGGCCAGATCCTTAGTATAACTCCAAGGACGGGGAGTCGGATAAAACTGCTTCACTAAGTAGTTCAAAATTACTGGAACTGAAGACGCCATCGTTGGCTTCATTTCGCGAATTCCTCCGCTGCCGTCTGTACCTATTATGTCTTCGCATGCGAAGCCGGGACGGGGCTGCTAGTGGTATTATAATTTGGACTTGGCAACATTTGAAATTATCGATGTAAAAGTACCCTTAATCCAATGACCAAACTGTCAATGTCAAAAATTCAATAAAAAGAAATTTATATCATGATGAAATTCATAAACTTCTTCAAATCGAAATTCAGATTTCAGACCAATTTCACCAGAAAGTCGTCTTCAGCTACATATGTCAAGAAACAGAAAATGTCCTATTTATGTTAGAAAAAGAACCAAAGTGTACCTCAAGAATCACCATTTTGCCACAAAAAAACCAATAATAAAACAGAATTGTACACTTGGGCGTATACGCACTATTTTCTAAAACGTTAGTTTTTGATTTATCGTTCGTCCTACATTCTCATTTGAGTGACCTTCAATTATTCATACATGACCCAAGACAGTGTTAAATGCTCAATAAATTCATCATCTCCGTTATTTAATTTATCAACATGTCGGTTTCTCGAAGATAAATTCTCCCAGCTTCATCGATTCAATTGAATCAAATAACTTCAATGTGTGCTTAAAACTTTTGTTTGTTCTTATTTTCCGTTCTCCATAAGGACACATGCACTACAGCTAGACTCCACTGATGGCAAAGTTTTTGAAGCAATATTTTTTTATTGCACTCATTAATTTCACTTGACTTAATTGAAAAGACGCCCGACAATAGAGTACCCTACCCCACACATACACACGTAGGAGTGACGACGACGTCCTACGGACAACGGCAACGGCGACGCGACGTGGAGTAATTGAAAAATGTGACGTTGCAGAAAATTTAATAAGAAAACCGCACCCATTGCTTTTCTGTCGCAACTACATACTATATAACTTTCATCCATGACTATCAGAACATAGAGAGAGACGACCACCACCACACCATTAGTTTAATGCTTTGCAGGTGACAATTTTCAAAGTCCTTCTGTTTTCCTCTATATGCGATCGTCCCTATCGACAACGACTCGACGACGACGCCAAGGACGACGACGATGCTATAACACTCTATACCACATGCATGAATGAGAGTCATTTTATTTTTGTCCATAAGAAGATTCTGTTCACAGAGGGAGGTTTAGAGGTGCGATTGTCCTTCAAATGTGGCAATGGCAGCAATTGAAATCACCACCTCCTGTGGCAGCTACCGACGGTGGCAAGCACACCAGATGGTATACAAAATTGAAACCATTCAAAAAGTACGCGAGTAACCAACAAAATACGCACTTGATAAATTTTATTTTTCTTCACTCATGAGAAAAGTCTCACTATTTTTTTCATATTATTTGCCAAGAGCTCAAAATATAAACTCCCCCTCATCAAACTCCTCTTATCAAGGTCTATTGGCGAGTTTATTTCGTTTGCTACGTGATCTGGGTGCCAAAGGTGTTAAAAATTTCTTTTCATTTTATATTGAACCCATCGACCTCTCCATGATCTGCACCCTATTCCAATACTAGGGGTATGTGAAATTGGTTAAAAGCGTCTAGGTTAAGGTATAAACTGGTGCTCAAGACGAAAAAGGAACTAAACCTTGTGTCACATGGTTTAGTCCCTTCTACCATGCATTTAACTTTCTTGTCGTCGTTTCCAAACTTTCTGCACAAACAAGCAAAACAAGAGGAGAAACATGTCGAATAAGAGAAAAGCGCCCTGGCTGTGGACGAAATATTAAAATATTAAAAACAAAATCACAAGCGGAAACGTCTCGAATACAAAGTTCTGACGAATACGACATTTTTGTCGGTTGGTGGTTTATTTCATTTTATTTTATTTTATTTTATTTTATTTTATTTTATTTTAACTGTGCTATTGACTTTCTGTACAAAGTCTCCAACAGACGGAACTTGACCATTAACACCACAAAAAAAATGTTTATATCTGAACACAAAAAAAGGGTTTTGTCAGATGCACCACAGAAAGCTACATGAGAAAGTGTTTTGATTTTGTTGCGAAGGAATTTTTAGCTTTGAAAGTTGCGGGCTTTGTACAATATGTTGCCATAATTGTGGTCAAGGAATTTATGAAACCAAAATTGTAGCCTTTCTTTGTCTGAAGGTTCTTTAAATGGCAATCTACATACATTTTATTTTTTTGTATTAAATCTATTAAAGATGTTGGCCAGTTTGAAGACGAAATAATCTGACTTTAAATGATATTTAGTTTGATTTTGGAAGGTACTACAAAAGGTCAACAGCTACCCTCGTGTTTTAAAAGGATAAGAACATTTGCAAGATAATTAGTTTGAAAGTAACCTTTTGAAAAAATACAATTTCACAGCTGAAGGAGAACATTTTGTCTACGTTGTTGAACGGAACTTTTGAAAAGTTCAAGCCTCTTTCCAGGTGGATTTTGAATTGAAAGAAATCATGTGCCCACATTAAAAGACAATGGTTTTAAACCTTGCTTGTTTTTTGTTTCTAAAAATGAATTATAAAGTGAAACGTCTGTAGTTTTTAAAAACAAAAATTCTCAAATCAAAATGAAAAACATTTATTCAGTTTTAAAGTTTTCCTCACGTCGCGTCGCTACCGTCAACGGGAAAAGTGAAGTTATATTTGAAAACTCAATACTTTTTTTCGTAAAACACTACACACTAATACTACAAACAACAACACATAGTTTTACTTATTCAAAGATTTGTTGAAAATTGGATAAAGTTGTGTTGTGTGGTGTACACGATGTTCGAGTTATGTTATGGCGGAGAACTTTTGAATTCTAAATTCACTTCAAGGTAAAAATAAACTTATACAAACTTCTTTGACTGAAGATCAGATGCGTATCGAAAGTTTTAGTAAGAGGGGATGTGGTAAACTGCTAAAGCTTACACTTGAAATTAAAAGCGAAAACAAAATAGTGTAAACAATTCTGCTATCAACTTATTCTCCAAGGCGAGTATCGCATGATCTCAAATGCGCCAAAGCTTTTAAAGTTATTCTCTACGGGTTGGGAGAAATTAATGTACTAAGTGAACTTAAAACTGAACTCATTAAACTCGTTCTTATATGTGTTTAGATGTTAAAGCTATAACAAAAAAATGTAAATCTTATACAGACACTTTCTACATAATATCTTCAAAAATGGTACAATCAAGCTAAATGAATTGAAAAAAGAGTATCGCTCTGTGTTCCATACCCAAATAAGTTGGAAATTTCAAAGAAAGCTTAAAGGTAAAGTCACGCAATGTTTCAACTGTCAAATGTTTGGTCACGGCGAAAGAAACTGCCACGTAAAAAAACAACAGCATCATTCGGTGCTGGTCATCATATTTCAAATCAACAATTCTCACTACCGTCTATGGAAGATTTCCCGTCTCTCCCTCAACTACTCCAGCGTCACTGGTTATCAAACAATGTGCAGAGTAATGTAAACACACTCTCATCAAATGTTTCAGGTAATCTTCCTCATCCAATTTACAATAACGTGCACACAGATGCAAACTACAACAGTGGAACACTTTTTTCCCTTGACGAGCTAAATTTCCTGCTTATGGAAATGGTTACTAAATTATCAACATGTTAGACTAAGCTAGATCAATTCAACGTCATCGCACATCTAGCAACTAAGTTTTTGTACAATCATGATAAATAACGTAACAGATAGATATATACAAATTATTACTTGGAATTCTAAAAGTATTTATAACAAGCGTTTAGAATTTATTTGTTTCTTAAACAGGCACAAGATTGACGTTGCTTTAGTAACGGAAACTTGGCTTGATAGTCAGATTCACTTGACTTCACCTAATTATAAGTGCTATCGAGTTGATATAACTGAAAAACAGGGTGGTGGAGTTGCAATTCTCATCCGAAAATCAATTCGACAGAAAATATTGGTATTGAAATCCAATTAATGAATCGTAGGACAGTCAAAATATATTGAGTGTATTTTCATCGTTAAAAAAAAAATATGCTTGAATCACGACTTGAGAAAACTTTTCACTGTAAGTGGAGACTTTCTTATTGGTGGTGATTTAAATAGCAAACACAGAGAATGGGGTTGCATTAGGGCAAACTCCTTTGGAAATATTTTATATGATCTGTCCAATACTTTACCAGTAAATGTGTTGTTTCCACCCAGTCTTACTTATGTTCCCAATTATTATTCCAAGCTTTATTCACTCATTAATACTTTAAAATTTACAATAATTTTATAATTACCATTTGATTGAATATATTTACATTACATTTAAACAATATGTGTACGTAAAATTAATTAAATTACAAGAAACAAATAATTCAATGAAGGTTTAAAACTAATTTAAATATATACATTATTTGAAAAGATAGGTATAATTTTAGGTTATCTGAGCATAAGCCTCCCACAGACTTCTCCATCTTCTTCTATCTAGTGCTTCTCTCCAATAAAGTGGGCATATTTTTCGGATGTCATCCTTCCAGCGTTTATGTTGTCCACCTACGCTTCCTTGTTTTATTCGAAATATTCAATGTAAGAAGATGCTTAACGTTCCAGAACTGCCTCAAAACGTTCGTCATATGCTGCTCAATATCCTTTTTTTCTTTGTCTTTGAATGAGATAATCTGACCAAGGTATGTTTAGTCTTCAACGTATTCTAATATATTGTTATTAACACTAACTGGATCAGAAGCACCATTTGTCATAATTTTAGTTTTCTGTTGATTTGTTGACAACCCAATATTTCCGCATTCCGAATACAGTTCGTTCAGCATCGTTTGAAGTTCTTCACTGATGTTTGCGATAATTATAATGTCATCGGCAAATCGGAGGTTTGAGAGACATTTGCCATTTATCTTCAATCCTTTGTCTTCCCAGTCTAGCTTTCTAAATACTCCTTCTAAGGCTGCGGAAAACAGTGCTGGTAAAATTGGATCTCCTTGCCTAACACCTCGCGATATTTTAAAATCTGATCCGATGCATTCCGTTTTTATGTAGGATGTGCTCCTGTCATACATTTTCTTTAGGATTCTAACTATTTTTTCGTCTACACCTTGATTGAGAAGCGCCTTCCAAATAAATCTCTTCTCTACTGTGTCAAACGCTTTTGCAAAATCGATGAAGGCAAAGTATATTGTGATGTTATACTCTTTGCATTTTTCTATTATTTGATTAACGGTTTGTAGATGGTCTATTGTTGAAAAACCTGATCTAAAACCAGCTTGTTCAAAAGGTTGATTTAAATTAAGAGTGGTTTTCATTCTCTCAAATAAACACTTCGCAAAAACCTTGTATATCGATGATATTATGCTTATCGGGCGATAATTGTTGATATCGTCCCTGTTCCCTTTTTTATGTATAAGAATTATTTCCGATTTCGTCCATTGGTTGGGACTTCCTCGGTGACCAAAACCTGATTGAAAATAGTAGTCAACCAGTTGGCCAGTGAAAAGTTGCCGAACTTTAGGTATTCAGCTAATATCCCATCGTTTCCTTTGCTTTTTTCATTCTTTAAACTATTTATTGCTCGCTCTATTTTACTTTTAAGAAATAGTGGAAAATCTTCTTCCTGGTTTGTCGCTCTAGAAATATATCATCAGTGTCTACTATGCGTGTTTTGTATAGATCAATGTAGAAGTTTGTAGCTATTTGGTTAATATTCTTCCTTTCGTGAATTCTTTTATCATTATCCGCCATTGCTGTTATCCACTCTTTATAATCTTGGATTGCACACTTTGCCTTTTTTATTGATCTCGTTTCTTTGAATTTTTGTCATTGAATTTTTGGATGTCTTCTTGACAACGTTTTTTGATGTTCATCCTTATATTTTTCATATCTTGTTTTTCTTGGGCATTTAGATTGGTCTTTTTTCTAATACTATCACGAAGTGCTATCATATTTAGAGTTTCATTCGATAGTTTTTGCTGTTTTTGAGATACAGCAGTGAGAATATACCTGTCTGCAGATTCTTTTATAGTTTTTTCCATTTTGTTATATGCTATTTGAGTAGGTTCATTTAACCTTGATATAATGTTATATCGTTGTTGAAGATCAGCATTATAACTTTTGATTATATCTGTACTTATCGATTTTGTTAATACTTTTCTTGTAGTTTTATGAAGTTGCCTAGTTTTATGGTTGATTAACAACTCCGCGCGTACTATCCGATGATCTGATTCGAATTGAAAGTTATTAAGTACGGACACATCTGTAAGGATTGATCTTTTATTGCAAAGAATAAAATCTATTTGGTTTTTGTACTTTTGGCCTGGTGAATTCCAGGTCCATTGATTTTGCGGTTTCTCTTTAAATAACGAGTTTCCATCTATAAGTTTTTGTTGCCAAATATATTGGATAAGACGACTACCTCTTTCATTTCGATTACCGTAGCCATATTCTCCCATAATGGTTTCTTCGCCATTTTTCCTGATACCTAATTTAGCATTGAAATCACCGATTATCAGTAAAATCTCTGTTTTAAAGTGTGCTGTTGCTATTTCCAGTGTCTTGTAAAAGCGATTCATCTCGTCATCAGTTGCTTTCTCAGTTGGTGCATAGACTTGTATGATGGATATGTTACAATTCTCTACTTTGACTTTTATTCCTATTATCCTATCGTTAAATCCTTTAATTTCTTGAATATTCTTTTTTAACTCTTTGTTTATAAGGAAACCGACGCCATAAAGGCCTTGTTTAGTTCCGAAGTAAGCAAATATATTTCCGTTGTTGAGTTCTTGTATACTTTCGCCTTGTCGTCTTACTTCTGCTAAACCGATTATATCCCAGTGTATCTTATTAAGCGCGTTTTCTAGTTCAACAAATTTTTCTTTTGATTGGAAAGTTAGTGTGTTTAGAGTTGCTACGTATAAGGGTTTCGTACCTGTATTGCTTTTATTAGTATAGTAGTTTTTGTTTGTATGTTTTTTATTTAGTGAGATGCTTTCCGCAGATTTATAAAAGGGGGGGTATTGGCCGGAATCCTCCACGGTGGCCGACCGGGTTGGAGGTTTATTCTTCAGTTTATCCATTATAAAATTGTCTTCGTTATTAATAATTGGCTCACTGGGGTTGACTTGTAGCATTTGTTGTGGTGGATTGTTCGTTAGTTGTTATTGATTTGTTGTTTTTTCTAAGTTATCTACAGCAAATTGGTTATCATTTTTAGCGTCGGCACTTTGACCCATAGTGACGGTTTTCTTGAGGACATATTTCATCAGGGGGGATGATGACGACGATGGTGATGACGATGAGAAAGTTTTATTTTTTGTTTGTGGTCTACTGTTCTTTTTGGACGAGCTCCTCGCTATATCTGAATCTTTTTCAAAGTCATCATCAGAAAGCTTTCTTTTGTTTTGCTTAGACTGTTCCCAATAGTTCTCGTGGAAGTCCCTCTGTTCTGTAGTGTTTCGGAAATAATACATTGTGATTTTGGTGTTTCTTCAAAGATCTGTCCTTGGTATAACCTTGTATAACCTGTATACCTCTGACTTTCCCAAATTACCATCCTGTGAAGCAGCAATTTTTGCTGACGACACTGCAATACTTTCTTCGCATACGTTTGGTTTCAACATTGAGACGAACTTAAATAATGCGATGAGAATTATTACAATCAATGAAAAATCAAACTTAATGCTGACAAAGTACAAGCCATCTTTTTCACGAGAAAAAGAAAAGCTTTTTATCTCCCAAGCAATAATCTGCAAATATAAGGTAGAGCAGTTTCTTGGGACATACGAGTACAAGTGAACTATCTCGGTATTTTCCTTTATTCTAAATTAACATTTAATCACCATATTTAACAATCACTAAAAAAGTCAAGATAGCAACCGAACTGCTGTTCCCTTTCATTAATAGAAAGTCGAGAATAAAATGATAATTTGTAAGGTTATATTTCAGGCAATTTTTTTGTACGGTTGTCCAGTATGGTAAAGCGCAGCTAAAACTCATACAAAAAAACTACAAGTTGCTCAAAATAACGTTTTAAAAAGAAACTGGGATGCGACCAACACTGATAACTTAACACCCCGTCTGTCTATTTGCCTTGCATAAAAGTTTCTAGTTTCGTGTTAGGTTTAAAAAGTTGTTAGTTGAATTATTCTTTAAAAAATTAAAATTAATAACAATATTTTTCATATAAAGAAGTAGTTTAGTTTTAAAATCTAGTTTTGTTAAATCGATTTTTAGTCGAAAAATGTTGTTACCAATTTTAGAAGTATTTCTTAAATTTTTACAAATTAGATGAATGATATTAATTTGAGAGATATCAAGAACCGAACATCAATTTTTACCAAATTTGCGTACTACTTCTTTTAGATTTTATTTTTTAAGGAAAAAAACAGACGATTTTTATTAAAAAAAACTTCTGACTATCGAAAACAATATTTTCTGTGAAATAAAAATAGTTTGAAGACAATATTTTTAATTTTTGAAAAGCTATTTGAGTCGGAAATAGCTTTTCAAAAATTTGAAATATTGGCTTCAAACTTTTTTTATTTCACAGAACATATTGTTTTCGATATTCAGTAATTTTTGGTAAAAATTGATACGACTATAAATAGACAAACTTTTAAGCAAGACAAATCGACAGACGGGATGAGAAGTTATTACCCAGTCCTTTTTTTTTCGTCAAATGAAATTATTTTGCAGGTAAAATAATTACGAGTATTTGTTCGTTCTTGAGATATTTGGGTTCAACGAAAATGATTTTTAAAGTTTCTAATCTGTACGACAACATTTACATATTTGAAATCGGTATCTTAAGATATGGACGACAAAAAATGGTATCCCGAACGTACAGACAAATGAACGTATGAACGTACATACACACGCTTACACAGACATCTCTTTAAAAGGCTTTGATTAAGATGTCCCTAGAATCTTGAAACATCGAGAAATGTCAAAAATTGTCGAATAAAAATCAGTAATTAAAATTATTTGGATAAATTAATTGGAATTCAAAATTTCTTAGTTAATTTTATGTTGCCGGTATGTTTTTTAATCGTAAAACAAAGGTAATGTTTTAAAAAAGACTCTTTGGATTCTGGAGGAGGTTCTTGCGATCCAGAGAAAGCTTTCTATTACACTATTAATCTCACTCAAAACAATGAATGTAAATACGGTATGTTGTTTTCTTTATGGGGTTCTTGGGGAATCAGAACCCCAACAACCCTCTTTCAGATCCACCCCTGTATTTCTTCATAAAGTTTAAAGTTTGTTTTCAATGTTTTCCTCTAACTCAAAACTAACTCAAATTTTTTTCCGAAAAAAGCAAAAATATTGAAATAAAAGTAAAAGTTTGAAAATCATAGAAAAGTATTTAAAAATATCTTCAAGTGGAAAATGCGTTTTCAATGTGGTGCATCAGCTTCAAAGATTCATTCACTTCACAGTCGATATCACGTGACCAACATCATAAACTTTTATTTATAAGTCGCATCTTCTTCGAATTATTATAAAGTGCATAAAATCACCTGCACTTTGGCATAAATAGCAGAGGAGTAGCGATGACGACGCACATCGACGTAGTATCCTACGAATAATCATCACAGCCACAGAAGTGAAGGATATCCTCATAACTGTACCTCTACCATTCCTACCCATACACAACAGAAAATGGAAGATGATTATCTTTTTCAGATATGAGTTTTCGATAAATAGACAGGAAATTGCTTTGGGGAAATGAGATAATTTACTCTCGATGCGAAGAAAACGACACGAAACGACACCGATATCGACACGACGACGATGCTGTACTTGCATCATAACACGTCACATGTCGATGCACGAGATGATGATGCCACACAGAGGCACAAGTCCTTCTCAATTTAGAAGACCAAATACATATGTATAACCACAACGCTCTAGCTCTAACTCTAACGTTCCTTGCGCTAGTTGTTTGGTTCGTCCTTTTTTCTTCCATTCAAGAAGTCATTGAAATTCCTTCGTATTCCATATTGGTTGTGGCAACTGATGGCAGAGGTAACGTATATTGCTGCTATCTGCCCGGCGAGAATATGTTATGCAACATATTCCAGAATCGAGACCGAAACCGAGACGGAGACCGAAAGGGATCTGCGAGTTTTTCTCTTGAAGTGCCTACTCATGTCGAAAGGAAGGCAAGAGTTTCCTTTTTGCATCACAACACGAACGGAAAACCCTACCGGTGACAAATATTGAAATTATCTGCAAAAGTGGGAATAGGAACGGGCGCAATGTGAGAGTATGGTTTAGTGAAAAGTTACACTCTCCCGCTCGTTATTGAAGAATCCTTATACACTGTAAACAGAGCTACAGCCAGCAGCTTGTAACATAATATGGAATTCCTTGAAAAGCGACCTCTCCATCACAGGGTGATCTACTATATTCCTTGGAATTTTTGTGTGTATGCGTGTTGATGGTTTGTAGAAATTTGAAAAATATAGATACATGATAGGACGATGACGACGAGCGACGTCGAGTGTCGTTAGATAGAGATCCTACATTATTGGGTGCAAATTTCCGAATTTAATAATATGCTGCAGGATGTGCGAAAGCGGAAACGATATGAATGTTTGGCACATGTTTGATGTGTCAACTGTTATCTGGGGCTACCCCAAACAAGAGTCATATGAAGAGCGTCACATAAGAACATACATACGTTCAAAATATGAAGGAAATTCACATACGACACGGGTACATGATATGACAAAAGTGAAACACACCGTGGAAAAGAGGGGGAAAATTTAATAAAATATATTAAAGTCTTATTTGAAAATATTTGACAGTATATGTACTCACCTAATGGCATTTTGTGTGCATTTTAGTGTCCTCGGCATTTGTGTATTTTGTTTTGGAGGGTTAACCCCCTTTAAGAATTTAAATGATGAGCAAATTTTAAAGGAAGTAAAGACAGATGAAGAATATTAGAAAAGAAAATGGTCCAATGACAGGACCTTGATATATACTTGTATTCTTCAGAAGACGTTGAAGCTTTAAAAAGAATTGAAAGTTAAATACACTTCGCTTAAACTGAATACGCACAAACATTTTTGAAAATGGTTTTTCGACTTTTTCCAAATATTAAGGGTTTTTGTGACACATCCACAACTACTCCCTTAAGATGTTAAAAACTAATTCCAAAGAAAATTTCCATATAAATCTGCGAGTCTTGTTGTACCACTTGTAAAGTATTTTATTAAGAAGAAGTTTTTTTCTGAGTCATTCCAGATGTCTTGGGTTCAATCCCTGTCTGTGCCATCTAAAAGTTTTTTCACGGGTACTGCCTCTTGCGAGGAATTGACAGATCCTACAAGTGTAATTCTTGCCTACTCAAATAAACCGTTCGGATTCGTCTTAAAACTGTAGGTCCCCTTCATCCCTGAAAACAGTACTCGTACACAGGAATGGTTGAAAGTTGTAAGTCTTAGTTCTCAACGGACTGTTGCGCCACCTAGTTTATTCATCATTTTGAAGGACAATTGAACCCAAAACTTTTTGCTCCTCCGATAAAATACGCTGGACCAAATGTGGAAAATCAAATTCTGGATAGAGAGATAGAGATCCCTGAAGTTGAAGCAGTTGTAGCCAAAATCGAAGACAACAAAGCTCCCGGGATTGACTGGATCCCAAATGAATTCTGGAAATACGCAACATTGGAGTTTCTTACACTTCTCACAAAAGTACAATGATATTTTCACTACAGGCAAAACACCGGATGATTTTAGAAAATCAATACTTTATACCCATATTCAAAAAAGGAGATAGGACGGACCCATCCAAGTATCGAGGCATTGCTTTTCTCAACTCATCGCTCAAAATCTTCATGGACATTTTAAGAAGCCGACTCACAGCATGGATTGAAAGTAACCATATTCTGAGTGAATTCCAAATTGGATTTAGAAAGGGTACTCCACAGTGGATCACATATTTAGCCTGACCAACATTGCAGAGGTATATATCCGTAGACAAAAAAAAACTGTATGCATGTTTCATCGACTTCCGGGCTGCATTCGATTCCATCGACTGAAAGGCTCTGATGTTCAAATTGCTTAGGGATGGGTTGTCTCTTAAATTTGGAAAAATTATTGAGGACATCTATAAAGAAACAACGTATGCAGTATGGGATGGGCAAAATCTATCTGGATTGGTTGATGGGTTCCGGATTAAAGTTCTGATGTACGCAGACGATCTTGTCATGTTAGCCGAATCTCCTGAATCTCTTCAGTTAATGATCAACAAATTAAGAAATTACTGTTCGAAGTGGAATCTAACATTAAACCTTGACAAATAAAAAACAATGGTGTTTCGGAAAGGATCAGGGCGATTGGCTGCGGAGCGGAGCAAGTTGAAACTGTGGTACCCGTGGCATGATGGTTAGTGCGTTGGACTGTCATGCTAGAGGTCTTGGGTTCGATCCCTGCCTATGCCATCTAAAGTCTTTTCACGGGTACTGCCTCTTGCGAGGAATTGACAATTTCTCCAAAAGTAACTATTGTCATGAAGAAGTGCTTTCTCAAAATAAGCCGTTCGGAGTCGGCATATAAACTGTAGGTCCCCTCCATTCCTGACAACATTACTCGCACACAGGAATGGTTGAGAGTTGTAAGTCACTAGGCCTTGGTTCTCAACGGACTGTCGCGCCACCCAATTTATTTATTTATAAGTTGAAACTGTGAGGGAATACCAATACTTGGGTTACACTGTGACGAGCAACTTAAACCTAGAAAAACACCTAGTAAAAACTATCTTCATCCAAAAATGCGATTGGAACGGTGTGGAAAAAAATGTGTATGGTAACAAGGACCTAGCATTTAGTGCAAAATACAAAGTTTTTCTCGAAATGTCCGAATCAATTATTCTGTATGCTGCGGAATCATGGGGCTGGAATCAGTCTGAAACCACTGAAAAACTCCTGAGGTTCTTTCTTAAGAGGCAGTTCCGACTACCCGACACAACACTTACCTACATGCTTCTCATTGAAACCGGTCTATCACCCTTACATCTCTCACCGCTTAAGCTGCACTTCAACTACTTTACCAAGTTAATGTACAGCCATGTGGATAAAGTTGCAAGAAAGATTGCTGTTTCGATCATAAAGTCGCAAAGCTCATGGTTTCAGGAATGGAAAAACTTAGCAGACTCTTGTGAACTCTCTTTCAACCTAACTTTAGATAATTTACAAGAATGGAAGCCATATCTTAACAGTCTAATCGAAAAGCTCCACTCCAAATCTAGAGAGAAAAGTATGGAGGAAGCTACTAGTTCACTACATAGGGAATTCTACACCCTACTTCAGCACAATGTAGGAGAATCCAACTACTTCAAGGACACCCATAACATTGAAATAATATCATTGATTTTCAGGGCTAGAGGTGAACTTTTGCCTCTCAATTTCATTCCACATCGCAATGAATTATTACTAGGCTGCTCCTTATGCAACACCAATGAAAGAGAAAACTAACTGCATTTCATCGCAAGGTGCCCGTTTCTAGCAGAAATTCGGCGACAAATATGTCAGAAAAGTTATATGGAACAAGCGGAACCCATTGAAATTCTAAATGGAACAGATTGGAAAAAACTATCTCAATATTTAAAAATAGCACTTAACTATAGAAGACAGATAATAAGGGAAGACCTTTAATATAAAATTGTATATAAAGCACCATAAAACAACAAAAATTGAAAATTTTATTAATTAAGGCTATCATTTGGCTGACGGCCCTTCTGGAAATGCCACTAAAGATTGAAATTTAAATTTAAATTCAAATGTTTTTATAAATATTATGAATAAATAAATCTTATAAAAAAATAATAATAAAGAAATATAATTTATTTATGAGCGTTTTTAAGTACTGGATAGTTTAAATCAACAATTTCAGTATTTTTGAGTAAAGTTCAATTTTTGATCTCAAGTTTGATCTACATATCTTAGCATTGTTTAAAAAGCTAAAATCGACTTGGTTAAATATCAAGATCTGACTGGACGTGCAGCAGCTGATACAAAAGGCCGAAGTCTTAGTGGCTTTTATTCTTTCATACAAATTAAAGATTCGTATCATAAACATAAAGAGAAGTAAAAAGAACTGTAGGAACAGCAACTTGAAGACAAGCAATTTTAAGGTATCTAATTCTTGTGATGTTGGTTAAAAACATAAAACGAAAAATTGGACTACACACAAGTGTCTCAACGGTTTTTAGAGTTATTAAAATTCGAGCCATCATTAACGAATTAAACTTAAGAAAACCCGCTTCTTGACGAACAACGAAAAGATATGCTATTACAGTTTTTCAAAACTCAAATAATCTGGAAACAGAATGGTATCACTTGGTTTTTTCAGACGACAAAGCTATTTAATTTTCGTAAGAAAATAAAAAGTCTTGAAATATTTACCTCAACTGTGAAGGAGGTGTTATATTGAAAGGTGAACATTATTACTGTTGAGGTTGACATCGATACATCAAAGAATTTTGCAGCTAAAGGAATCTTGGAAAGAAATATTTCTAAATAATCTAACTTTTTTGATCCATAAACTCGGGCTACCAACATGAGTGCTCCGACTCATTCGGTGTCATAGTAAAACTTCCTTCCAAAAACTGGATCTGATATCAATATTATTTATTGTACCCACAGTTACAATTAAGTTACAATTAAGTAAGCGCTAAGCGAAGGCTGTAGGATTCATACCAGAACTAATTTACGAAATGTTTGAAAGTAAAGGTAGAAGTAACAACTACCAAACTTAACAGAAACTTGTTGTATTCAAATCTATATTGAAATTTTTTTACTTATTCAATTGACTTAAAAAAATATTCAATTTTTGATTGTAGAAACTTTTTCAAGTCGTAAAAGAAAAACTAGTGGTTCATTTTTGTTTAGTAAATAAGCGCACCCTTATTATGTAAAGACACAGTATGAGCACTAGGATGTTGAAAGGAGGCGTCAGAGCACATTGGTTTTGAATTCCTGAATATTAAAATAGCTGGGAAATGCAGAGTATGGCAAGGCATTCCACATTCGCGTAGTACGGCTAAGGAACGAGTCTCTGTACCTGACAGTACGACCGATGTTGTGCTTAAGGATATATTGATGAGCATTCCTAGAAGAGCGAGTATTACTGTTTAAGGGAAGAAATGCGGCTGGCTATTTCACTAGACCATAAGCCGTTTAAATAATGGTAAAAGAGGGTGAGACAAGAAACTTCTCAACGAAGTTCAAGCGACGTAAATCATCCGATGATGGTGATATCACCAATCAATCTATATGCTCTACGTTCAATACTGTCTAAGTAAGTTGCCGGAGCACCAGCCCAGATATGGGAGTTATACTCAAGCTTTAGACGTATATAGGTCTTGCAGATCTTGCATCGCCTTAGAAAACCCAAAAATCTTGCAGCATTTTTGGCAATATCGCGTATGTGATCATTGGTTAGTGATACACATACCGAGAATATCAAGATGTTCAGTATCCTCGATGCATGTGCCATCAAGGGATAATGGCAGGGGGGTATTTCTCTTTTTAACGATACATGACAGCATTAGGTTTTCAAAGCATTAAATTCCACGCAGTTTTTTCCCCATTGCTGTTTATGGTCGGAATTTAATGATCTTATCATATTTTGTCGTTACAGTTCCACATCCAAAGAAGAGGGACGTGAGTCTGAAAACGAATATAAAAACCTAAGAGTACCTACTATCGTCAGCGAAACAATGTATTGGATTAGAAGTTGCAGTAACGAGATAATTAATAAAAACGAGAAAGAGGGTTGGAGATAGAACAGAGCCCTGGGGCACACCAGCATTTATTTTGTGGTTTTCAGATTTGAACTCATCCAATACTACTTGTGTTGAACGATCCGAAAGGTAATTACCAGTCCAATGAAGCAGGGATTCATGAAAACCGAAAGAACGCATTTTCGATAAGACGGTCTAAAACCAAACAAAATCAAGTGCAATAATCTTACTTTCTCCAAAACGATGTAAAGATTTTCCCCACTGTTCGGTGAGATGAACCCTGAGATCACCAGTGGACCTATTGCTGCGAAAGCCATACTGCCGGTCATTAAGAAGCTTTCGATCTTCAAGATATTTCTTGAGCTGATAATTTATCAGCGTTTGGATGACCTTGGAAAGAAGGAACGTAGGTGCAATCGATGGGTAATTAGAGTATCGGCCTTTCTCAGAGTCCAACTTGGCTAATTTTGAGTCAGGACTTTAGTATAAATCCGTACAAAATCCAACTGCAGTTTGTTCGCTGACTGAGATTAAAAACGTTTCGAAGAAGACCCCAATTTTGACCAAAAAATCTACCTTATAGTGAGGAGGTGCATTTTTAGATGAATGGCTGTGTTAACAAGCCAACAACAGTTCCAACAATATGGGACGACACTAACGAGGTTCACCACGTGATAGTGCATGCTCAAAAAGTTACCGTTTGGTGTGGATTTTGGGCCGGTGGTGTGATAAGTCCGTAATATTTTGAAAACGACGTTAATGATGCGGTCACTGTCACAACGGCGAGCACTACATAACGATGATAACTAATTTCTTATGGCCAAAAATCAAACCATTTGGATCTAGACGAAATGTAGTTCCAGCAGGACGGCGGCGCGCGCGGCGCTACGTGCCACACCACAAATTCCACGAAATCTACACACAAAGTCTACCCAACCTTATTGAAAAAATCCTACATTACTACTGTTTATACTTTTATTACTAGTATTGCGTCCACTTGTATCACTACTAATACTTTTAACACAAAGTGAACAATACTATTGTTATTTTCGATAAATAGGCTACTTAATGTTTTGGTTTCATAAGAAAAGTTTAATTAACACAAACGTAATGATTCACTTTTTCTATCCTGTCTTTTTTAAAACACATATTGTCCGATAAACTATTTTTAATCACCTGTAAAAAAGTAGGTGTGCCGTATACCTTAAATTTAAACATATGTCAGAAAATCGATAAATTCAGCAGTAATTTCAATTTTACAGAAATATTTTCTACAAAGCATTAACTCAGCGACGCGTAAAGTATCTCCAAATTTTTTCACAATATTACAGATTTCTTGGTCAGTCCATCAATTATGACTACCAAATCATTTCGTAATTTCCGAAAATTTGCTATTATTGTAGTGTTTGTACGTTTCAATAAATTTTAACACATGATTCGACTGTTAAGCGATCCATTGTCGTAAATGTGTAAAATTCAGATATTGGAATATCACTTCAAATGACCGCTACATTTGACATGTGTCAAATTAGTGCTTCAAACTCAAAACTACCAAATGAATAACCCTAAATGTTTACTATTTCGACATTTCTTCTATGTTTCTATTGATTCTTCTATTATTTGAAACTTATTTTTCACAAATTCGTACTTCTTTTTGTATTAACTTTTTCTTCAGGGAACTTTATCACAGCTTCAGCAATGACTTTTAATACTTTTACTATTGCTTTTGCTGCAACATTTCGCTTCTTCTACTATTGGTTTAATTTGGCCATCACCACTGTCAGTAAGAAATCAAACCACACCTTTAACTTTTAACAAATTCACCAATATTTATTTATCGTTCTAATACTGTTCTCCTTCTATTTACAACTTCTTCAGCTTGAAGCCCTGGTAGCTATTAAGTTTAAGGGATTAGACTGAAAATTTAGTGTTTAGCTTAATAAATATTTATAGTCATAATATCTACAACTTCTTACAGTACTTTTACTGAAATGTTCTTACCAATGATAGTATTATTCCTCCCAACTAATAATTTAATAGTCCTGAGTACTGCTATGTCTGCTAATAACTTGGTTACTCATATTTTGGTTAGTAACCATTTCCGAAACTTTTATATTCTTTTTTCTCAAACTTTTCTGGTAAATCTTCTAATATTAGTCACTATTTCGAGCTCTTTTCTTAATCCTTTGTAATCTGTTTTTCAAGTACCTGATGTAGTAACTTCTTCTATGCACTAAATATCATTAGTTCCTGAAAAGGATTAAAATTAAGTTGCAACTTCTATTGGAAAACACAACAAACTTTAAACTTCGACTGCAGGAAGATTTAGGTACTTTGACAAGAAGCCACAAACATTTATCAACGGTGTAGAACAATAAAATTAAAAACATACACAATTAAGGAGAACACATCATCATCATTAAAAACAAAACATAAAATCAGCAAATTTTTTACTTATATAAATTTGTATTATTTCGTTAAGTCATGTAGCATCACACAAACGATTTTTTAATTAAATCCTTTTTTCTACCTAAAACAGCAAGAAAAATCCTTTTTACACTTCATATAGTATCAAAGTTGTGTGTGTATTCCTTCCATCTAAGTTGCAACATGCATTCCCTGAATTTCAGGAGCTGCAGGAGTTGCATCATCTTTATAACCCACTATCATCGAGAGCTTCTATGTTCTAGGTAAAGTATATACTATGGAATATAATGTATAGACTCTAGAAAAACCACCTTGGGAGTCATAAAATTCCACTAAAGAAGATTAACGTCGAAGCTTCCCAATTAATGTTTCCACCCTCTACACTACACTCCAAGGTATGTATATGTTGGTATAGAGAGGGTTATAATGCGATAGGATCCTGATCCAGATCCAGAACCTTACCCAGGACGCGATATAACCAACAGCGAACGACATCAATGACAACGACAACGATGATGTCGACGATGTCGACGACAACCAACCATTTAAACTTAATTATCGAAATTAAATCCTTCGCCTCGAACTCATAAATCCTCTCCGCAAAGCGAAAGACAATTATGTCAACAAGGATTTTAAGCCCATATACAGAGTGTTTTCTTTTTTTGCAAAACTAAGGGCTTGGCGGGGGTGGAGAAGGAAAAGGAGCACAGCGAACTGTACTGTGCTCGCTTGACTGTAAGTCACCACCACGGAATGTTAAACTATTATAAGTTTTCTTTTTTAAGGACTCATGTACTTTAATCCATCCGACATGTGTATATAGAGGATATCCGGACAAGGACTCATTAAGTGCTTTGTTTTTTTTTTGTTCATTCTTAGTATGAACATGGACAAGTCGAGTCGAGTCGAGACCATGTGCAGGATATAAGGAAAACTGCATCTTTCTAGACTAAAAACATCATCATGATGTGAAGAAGATAATCCTGGCAGCAGTCAGGCCGGGTGGGGGTGGTAGTGATGCAGAACAAAACAAAACAAACACAAAAAATAGAAAAAGGATAACGAAAAGTTTTATTCGTTATCCTTTGTACCAGGACAGCTAGAAATAAAAATGATGGTAGCGCGATGCTAGAAGTATAGTGTGGTGTAGTGGAGATGGAAAAATAAATGTTCCTCATATGACGCAGCATGAAAAATGCGGCAAAACAAAAAAAGCCAGGACAAAATAAAAAAAGATTTGGTTTTGTTTCGAAGGATCTTTATATTTTTATCATTGTTGCTGATTGTTCTGGTGTGTGGTTCATCGTTCATTGGACAAAGGATAACAAACGAGTAAGTGGAAATAGCTGCTTTGTTCCTCGTGCTAGATGGTGCAATGTGTGATGATGGTAGAAGGTGGATAGTGGCAGGATATGTGGGATTTGGAGGAAGCTGCAGATATATAGAGAGAACGAAGAGAAAGAGTTAAGTATGCTCTTGTGTGTTTATCTTTCTTCGCGAACATAGATATAGACTAAGTGCAAGTAGTCATCATCCGTGTGAAGCTGTAAAAAGTAATTAAGACTTTCAGAAAAAAAAAACTAAAGAGCCAAGCCACTTTTCGGTTGAACTTTTATATAAATTGAGCTATTTTATATGGCACCTACTTAAATCTGGGAAAACAACATTATTTATTCTATAAAATTGGGTTTCTTAATTCGGTAGAAATTTGTTCGTTCGATATAACGGTTAGACTGCAAAAGAACATTAAAGAGGGTGGAGAATTTTATCAAGCGAATTATACTCGGAATTGAAAAGTGCAAACAAAATGAGAAATGTTTGGTTAGTTAATCAAATATATGTTTAAGAGTTTCAAAAGATCTCAACATAAAGAGTTGCTATAAATTAATAAACGGAATCAGTTTTTCATGAATTCAACCCTGATTTTGTTAGAATTACCAGTCCTTAAAATTTACGTTTAAATACAAGCTTTTACTAACAGGAAAATACTTATGAGTAGACTTACTTTATATCCATGGTTTTTTCTAAAGAGTGGTTACATTTTAAGGGCCGATGTAGATTTTGAATAAAACACAATTTTTAAAGAAATTAGTGTTATTTATTTTTATTTTGATAAAATTGGTATGTTGCAATTATGTGTGTACTAATATATGGAATATATGGCCTCCGCGACCTCAGCGGAACGCTTTCAACCGATATGGTCAAAATTTTCAATGACGCTAATATATAATTGAGGTTCTATGCCGTAATTGTGGTGAATTATCTTATTTTTCAACTTTTGAAATGTTGAAGGTTTATCGATGTACACCTTTAAATAACCCCAAAGAAAAAATTCCAACAGTGTCAAATCACATGATCTTGCCACCAAGTGAGATAACAGGGACATTGAATGAAATGAGCCAATGTTTCCGCTGTACCGGATGGTATCCCCGCTATTTGTTCTGAAGAGGTGTTCTTCAACGCTGGCAAAACCCCTGCGAAAGCTTTTTCATCTCCCCTACTCCTCAGGTCTCGTTCCGAGCGGATGAAAAACGGCCTATTTCCAAGAAAGGCGAATCTTCCTCACCCTCTAACTACCGACCGATTGCATGCTGATTAATTATCAGCTCAAGAAATATCTTGAAGATCGAAAGCTTCTTAATGACCGGCAAAACGGCTTTCGTAGCAATAGGTCCACTGGTGATCTCATGGTTCATCTCACCGAACAGTGGAACAAATCTTTACATAGTTTTGGAGAAAGTAAGATTATTGCACTTGATATTTCAAAAGCATTTGATAGGGTTTGCCATCTTGCTCTCTTATCGAAAATGCGTGCTTTCGGTTTGCATGAATCCCTCCTTCATTGGATTAGTAATTACCTTTCGAATCGTTCAATACAAGTTGTATTGGATGGATTCAAGTCTGAAAACCACAAAATAAATGCTGGTGTGCCCCAGGGCTCTGTTCTATCTCCAACACTCTTTCTCATTTTTATTAATGATCTCCTGTCTGCAACATCTAATCCAATGCATTGTTTCGCTGACGATAGTACTTTTAGCTTTTTATATTCGTTTTCAGATTCACACCCCTCTTCTTTTGATGTGGAACTGCAACGACAAAATATGATAAGCTCATTAAATTCTGACCTAAACAGCATTGTACAATGGGGAATAAGAAACCGCGTGGAATTTAATGCTTCGAAAACGCAATGCTGTCTTGTATCGTTAAAGCGAAATATACCCCCCCTGCCATTATCCATAAATGGCACTTGCATCGAGGAAACTGAACATCTCGATATTCTCGGTATGTGTATCACCAACCACCTTTTGTGGAACGATCACATACGCGATGTCGCCAAAAATGCCGCAAGATGTTTGGGTTTTCTAAGGCGATGCAAGAAGTTTTTCTCCCCCTCTGATCTGGCTGTTATTTACAAGACTTATATACGTCCAAAGCTTGAGTATAACTCCCATATCTGGGCTGGTGCTCCTGCAACTTACTTAAGCCTCTTGGACAGTATTGAACGTAGAGCATTTAGACTGATTGGTGATATTACCATCATAAGATCATTTACGTCACTTGAACATCGTCGAAATGTTTCTTGTCTCACCCTCTTTTACCGTTATTTTAATGGTTTATGCTCTAGAGAAATAGCCAGCTGCATTCCTCCCCTTAAACAGTTCAACCGTAATACTCGCGCTTCTAGGAATGCTCATCAATATACACTCGAGCCCAACTTCGGTCGTACTGTCAAGTACAAAGATTCGTTCTTTAGCCGTACTATGCGAATGTGGAATGCCTTGCCACACTCTGTCTTTCCCAGCTATTGCAATATTCAGGAATTCAAAACCAATTTGCACCGACATCTCCTTTCAAACCCTCTCTCCATTTCCTAGTGCTCACACTGTGTATTCATAATAAGGGTAATATATCCCTTTGAGTGCGCGCTTATTATAAAAAAAAAAAAAAAACGAAAATGCGTGCTTTCGGTTTTCATGAATCCCTGCTTCATTGGATTAGTAATTACCTTTCGAATCGTTCAATATAAGTAGTATTTGATGGATTCAAGTCTGAAAACCACAAAATAAATGTTGGTGCCCCAGGGCTCTGTTTTATCTCCAACACTCTTTCTCATTTTTATTAATGATCTCCTGTCTGCAACATCTAATCCAATGCATTGTTTCGCTGACGATAGTACTCTTAGCTTTTTATATTCGTTTTCAGATTCACACCCCTCTTCTTTTGATGTGGAACTGCAACGACAAAATATGATAAACTCATTAAATTCCGACCTAAGCAGCATTGTTCAATGGGGATTAAAAAACCGCGTGGAATTTAATGCTTCGAAAACCCAATGCTGTCTTGTATCGTTAAAGCGAGATATACCCCCATTGCCATTATCCATGGATGGCACATGCATCAATGAGACTGAACACCTCGATATTCTCGGTAGGTGTGTCACCAACCACCTCTTGTAGAATGATCACATACGCGATGACGCCAATAATGCCGCAAGGGTTTTCTTAGTCGATGCAAAAAATATTTCACCCCTTCTGATCTAGCTGTTATTTACAAGACTTACATACATTCCAGCATGGCTTTGTATCGAGTAGGTGGACAACTACTAACCTTTCTATTTTCATAAACTACGATTTCAGTAAAATTGAGGCATGGCATCAGGTGGACGTCATCTATACTGACTTTGGAAAGGCCTTTGATAGAGTCTGCCACACTATTCTACTGAACAAACTATCAAGAATTGGTTTTCATTCAAATATTTTGAAATGGTTGAAATCTTATTTTAAAAAACGCATTCAATTTGTTTTCATTGGTAATGTTCTCTTTACTCCTGAACATATGTCATCAGGAGTTCCTCAAGGTAGTAACCTAGGACCCTTACTTTTTCTTGTTTTTATTAATGACATGCCTGATATTTTTCATAATTCTTATAGACTTTTATTTCCTGTCGATCTTAAGTTTTATAGAAACAAACTGATGATTGCCTCCGCTTGCAAGATGACCTTAAAATGCTTATTGAATTGGTCAAGAAAAATAAATCAATTATCTTTAAACCTTTGAAAATGTCAATATTTTTCATTCTATCGTTTTTACTTTCCTACTTTCTTCGAATGTAGATTTGGCGGTAGTGTTCTTGAAAGAGTCAATGAAAAGAAAGATCTTGGCGTTGTTTTTGACCTCAAACTCAATTTGATCAAACATATTGGATATATTGCTGAGAAAGCTAACTCCATGCGTGGTTTTATTAAAAGAAATTCAACAGACTTTTCAAACCCTTATACTATTAAATCTCTTTTTTGTTCGTACGTAAGATCTATTTAAGAATATTTTTGTGTGGTTTGGAACCCTTATTATGGAATTCATTCATTTAGAATTGAAAGAGTCCAAAAGAATGTGCCTCATCACTGAAGATGATTTTAATCGAAAGTTGATCATCCACTGTTTTCATTTCTTGCCACCTTTCTGACAATTGACGACGCTTGAAATTGTCAAGTGTAAATGTTATTGTTGGGCACGACGTCGAAATCAGTATACAGCTCTTCAACCACACTACCGAAAACAGCAGAAATATTTTCTGCAATAAGAGCTGTACGAGCATGCACTGGAGTTTTCACATCTCTTACAGTCTCGGTTTAATCCAATTTTGCACGCCCATTTTCATAGTAAGCCTAAATTACTTTTTTGCCTAGTTTGATTGTTTATCTTCCCATGGATCAAATTGAATTAGTCTTGAATTTAGCAATGTCAAATTAACTGCAGAAAAAAATTGACGTTTTGGTGTGATTAACAAGCAGCATCGACCCCTAAAATTTAACCACCTTTAACCCTTCAATTTTATTTTATGTAAAGGCATTGGCCTATTTTTATTATGTCTACAAAAAATTAAAAAAAATAAATAACTTACAATACAATTCATGATTAATTTCCTAAAAATAAATAATACAAATCATTTTTGAATTTGTTTCTAGGCCTGGTTCATTCATACAATACTTTGTTCTATTTTAAGGCTGAAAACGAAGATATCTTTCTCTCAATGATCTTATCGGAGAATAAATATAAACTAACGATAAAAGGTAAGGACACTTTCTATGGTAACATGATGTGATGATCTAACTAATGAGTTATTTAAAGATGTTAGTGTATAGGGATCCCAAAAGTCAACCGAGTGTCTTTTAATGAGACCAATCATAGAGTAGGCTTCAGCGACAATAGCATCTACTCGTATGTGCGGACCACATATAAACCTGGAATTAAAGGAGACACCCGAATCCTTTACTGTAGCAGTTCTCTGAAGAGGGGTACGATCAAGAGAATACGCAAACTCATAAGTTGTGAGTTTCCTAGAGACAGAGATAGCGAAGCATTTGTTGACATTAAGCTTAAGTTAATCAAACAGCAGTTTGATAAATGATCGAGGTCTCTTTGGAGATTAAAGCAAGCATAAATGGAATTCACTTTTAAAAATAATTTAAGATCATCAGAATATATGAAACATGGGCTGAACTTTATGTTTTTTTCAAATATGTATCATCGATAAAGATTAAAAATATAAGTGGCCCAAGATGACTACCTGGGGTACATTTACCAAGTTAATGTTAATAATTCATATTTAAGTTATGTTGTTAAATGACATTGGTGGATATCCCTTATCCATACAACTTCGCCATTTTCAAAGTTTCTTGTGTAACACACTCCATGTCGTCTGTTATAATTGTTTGCTTGTTTTGTGATTTTGTCCATGTTTACATTATTTGGCTCAAAACGATCAGCTGTCAACGACATTATTGAACGAACTTTTCGGCCCATTAAAAGTTCAGCTGGGGAACTCCTGGGGTACATTTACCAAGTTAATGTTAATAATTCATATTTAAGTTATGTTGTTAAATGACATTGGTGGATATCCCTTATCCATACAACTTCGCCATTTTCAAAGTTTCTTGTGTAACACACTCCATGTCGTCTGTTATAATTGTTTGCTTGTTTTGTGATTTTGTCCATGTTTACATTATTTGGCTCAAAACGATCAGCTGTCAACGACATTATTGAACGAACTTTTCGGCCCATTAAAAGTTCAGCTGGGCTTGATCCATTAGCTAGTGGTGTGGCACGGTACTCCAATAGAGTCAATTGAGGATCTTAAGGGCTTTTCTTCAACAGCATCTTGACAATTTTAACTACCGACTCAATTAATCCATTGCATTAAGCAAAATGGGGGCTGGATGTGATGTGCTTAAATCCCCAGGATTGAGCGATTTGAAGAAACTCTGAAGATTGTACTTTGGCGAACTGAGGTCCATTGTCAGTTCTGACTATTTCCGGTAAGCCTAACCTGGCAAACATTTATTTTAAGTGCTTGGTGATGCTTGGTTTTCCAATTATTACTAAAAAGGTTTTACCATAGCATACGCAAAGGTCCATTGCTATTGTGTGCCAAGGACGCTCAGGCAATGTGGGACTTATAAGCTGTTTTTGTCTAGGGACCAGATATTGTAGACAGGTGGTGCAAGTCCGAACAAACTCTTCCATTTCTTTTGAAGATCCAGGCCACCAAACCGACTGCCGCATTCTGCTTTTACATTTAACGATTCCCAAGTGTAAAAATGATGCTTAATGTAAGGCCCATCATCTTCATCCGAAACCGTTGAATTTTTAGCGTTAAGTCATCAAGATTTTTAGTCGTGAAAATTGGGAATAACGGCTTGAGATCCGTTTCAATCGTGAAGTGAATGCCAATGATGTAATCCCGGAATTCCCGCATGCCCACTTGTTGCATAAAGCTTCATTTTCGATTTGGGCATACTTTTTCTCGCTGTTGGACATGGTTCAAGAGGCGTATACTACGGGCTGGAGAATGCGGTTGACATCCGTCTGGAGAAGGACATCTGAAAGTCCGTAGAAGCCAATATTTCAAATTTTTGAAAAGATATTTGAATCGAAAATCAATTTTTACCAACTTTTGTTAAATTTTTTTTAAGTTTTTCAATTTTTTGTACAAAAACTGTCAATTCGATTTTTTTCAAAATTTTACGGAATGTTAACAACAATATTTGTTGGAAGATAAAAGTAGTTTAAGGCCAATATCTACAATTTTTAAAAAGATATTTGAGTCGAAAATCATTTTTTACCAACTTTTGTTAATTTTTTTTCGGTTTTTAATTTTTTGTAAAAAATCTGTCAATTTGATTTTTTTCAAAATTTTATCGAATATTGAAAACAATATTTCTTATAAAATAAAATTAGTTTGTACCCAATATTTCAAATTTTTGAAAAGATATTTGAATCGAAAATCAATTTTTACCAACTTTTGTTAAATTTTTTTTAAGTTTTTCAATTTTTTGTACAAAAACTGTCAATTCGATTTTTTTCAAAATTTTACGGAATGTTAACAACAATATTTTTTGGAAGATAAAAGTAGTTTAAGGCCGATATCTACAATTTTTAAAAAGGTATTTGAGTCGAAAATCAATTTTTACCAACATTTATACATTTTTTTTTTAGGTTTTTATTTTTTGTAAGAAAAACTGTCAATTCGATTTTTCTCAAAATTTTACCGAATATTGAAAACAATATTTCTTATAAGACAAAATAAGTTTGAAGCCTAAATTTCAAGTTTTTGAAAAGATATTTGAATCGATATTCAATTTTTTTTTTATTTTTATTTTTTTATAAGAAAAACTGTCAATTCGATTTTTCTCAAAACTTCATCAGATGTCAAAAACCTTATTCTTCGTTGCACAAAATAGTTTTGGAGATGAAATCATATTTTAGTCGTAAAATTTTGGAGGTGACACATTTTTTTTTTAGTTTTTTTGATTTATAAAAAAACCGTTCAATGGATTTTTTTCAAAAAATATAATTCTCTAATATTACAATATGTTATGTAAAATTTAATTCAAGTCTCTAGCGTTTTTGGTTCCTAAAAAAGTTCACCTTTTTTCAAATTGCTATGGTAAAAAAACCACCCACGCAATTTTCTTGAGAGCCCTTTCTGCATCTTTCTGCATTATTATCTGTATAACAAAATTTATTTGAAATCGATATCTCTTCTGGTTCCTGAGCTATGGACAACGAAAAAACGTAGCGAACGTAAGGACGTACGAACGGTCGTACACACGCATGCACAGACATCTTTCTAAAAATCTTTTATTTCGACTAGGGACCTTCAAACGTCGAAAAATGTCAAAATTTTAAATTTGACAAATCGGACCCATTACAATAACTTCCTATGGGAAGTTAAAAATATCACGTTGGGAATGCATCTGGAGAGGCTTTTCAATTATCCTCTCTTCGATTTTCTGAGCCCTTGCTATTTAAGTAGCCTCCGATGTGAAAATGGGAATAATTACTGAAGACGGTTTTTGTTAAAAATCAGAATCATTTTAATGAATTTGAAGACCCAGTCAGAAAACAGCCTCGAGAATTTTTGTTAACTGAATATGAGAAGACTTGAGACCTCAGTCATTGTGTAAAATGCGATGTAATGATGTATTAGAATGTCTAATTTAAACGATCGAAAAACCTAGGGTTTGTTTATACACTAATCATTACCTTAATTCAACAGCTCAAATCTTTCACCTGGTTCACACTCCGTTGAAGCAGGTATTTCACAACGATCTAAAGGTGCCTTAACTGCTGAATTTTCAACATTTCATAGCAAATTTCAACATTTGTAAGGCGTTATCAAAGACTGTATTGTTCCATTTGCTTAAAATCAGCCTAATTTTTACTTGTCAAAATTCAAATATTGACAGCTTTAAAAGTGAAAGTTATCAAAATAGAGGCCTTATTAAAATGTTAATGTCTTGCGATAAATATTAAATGAAATACTTAAACTTATTAATTTCCAACCTCAATACAAAAAAAAAGAAAAGTATGCTTATAATTGAATTACTCAAGAATTTTACCCAACACAATGCATCATGCCTGAGTTAGCTTTGTCCCTTTAAATGGAAAAGAACTTTATTACTTTATTTATATTATCCTATTAATCCTATCGTTCTGCATCGTTACAATTGGCAATCTTTCCTTAGATTCATGCATACAAATATATCTATACATCTCTATTCTATACTAAATCTTGTTTGAATTTCAATAAGATTCATACTCCTTACAGACTCTGTACACTCTGTCTCGAACCGGAGGAGAGACTAATCAGGTTGAACAATTTGCCCATGAATGCTTCGCATCAATGCCTCATTAACCCTCCATTCGAGCAAATCACATAACAATCGGCCATTTGTTATAATTGCATAAAAGCCTTCCAGCTTTAATGTCCGTCTGATGATGTCTAACCGTCCAACTTCCCAACTGCCCAAACCAACCAACCAACCAACCTACAAACAACTGTATAGAAGAGACTTCCTTATCCTTAAAGGACGATGTAATATTACGCCTACTGTAGATATTAAATCAAATCAATTATTTCCACTTCCATTGATTAATTGGCAGCCACATTCAGTATATGAACATTGTAAGGATGTTCTTTCTTTGCCAGGTTCACTTGAAATAGAAATTACACACGCATGGTTCAAAGCAAAGTTCAGGATCAAAGACCATCAAGGTATGTGAAGCAAATTCCTACAAATTAACGACTTTTCTGAATTAATAAAGGCATAATGAAAATGTCTAAATTATGTTCCTGATGTGCTTCGGGGCATGATTCAAAATGGCGGCACATTGATTGTAGTGGAATTTGTTTTTCTAAGGACTTATTTTTATTGAAAGGGTGAGATAAGATGAAAAACCCTCTCTTTGCCTTGTTTAGCTTTTGGGTATCTTAAATAGAAATCAGACATGCTGTCAGGCGAACATATACCCTCAGACACTACGAATGTCCATGTTTGAAATAGACCACACAAACCTGGGTTGACCGCGTTTCTACCTATCTCTCAATAAGTCTACCACCAGTAGCCAGTACGGAGGGCCAGTGGTAAAGTTTTCAAGAAGCCATCGGAAATGACGTTTAATATTCCTACTCTTCCATAGTCGAATTCCTCTTCGGTCATTCTTCGCCAAGTAGTTCTAGTCCAACTCACTTGTCAGCCCTCCTGTGTCAACTACTTCCACTGCATCGCTTGGTGGGGAATCCATCTTCATATAAAAGGGACTATGGGTTTCCATACCCATGGATTCCACTCTCATTCATCTTCATATAAAAGGGACTATGGGTTTCCATACCCATGGATTCCACTCTCATAGAGAGATACGAAAAATCCTCAAGATGCCCAGAAGACATCTTTTAATTATCGCTTGCAGCTTTTTTTGTTGACAGTGTATTTGACCTTTCATTAGTTTTACACTCATTTAGCAACAGGGAGCAGTCGTAGCTTGGTCTTTAAGCTAAAAGAGTTGTTTCTCCATATTTTGGACATCAGCATTCCGAAAAGCCTTGGCTTCTTTGATAATCCTTCTAAAGTCTAGTTCAATAACATTCTTCTTGTTATTGGTCCATGACCATCCATTCAACAAAGCTGCCTGTACTCGTAGTAGGCCACTTATCATCAACAGGTAAAGTGTTGGTGAGAGTATGCATCCTTGAATAAATCTACTTCCAATACTTAATTTATCTGATAACCTTCCATTATGCAAAACATCATCTTGTTAATAGCTAGATTTCCCGGGATGGCTTTCCTGAGCAAAGCAAGCCAAATAAATGTTCTATTCTATGTTCTGTTTAAACGCCTTCTCGAAATCGATGAACAGTATAGGTGAAGTATTGATTCATATTTTGGCTACTGCATACTTACTTAGGTCCTCACCTGTTAAGTCCATTAGGAATTCCTTAAGAGGCATAGGGCCTCTACTACGCCAACGCCCCCATCGTGTGCGATTTGTGAGATGTGTTTTAGTTCCCTCTAACTCTTGCCTAGTGACGCTGATTCCTTCTCGTCTGTCCTGCGCCATGTGCTTCTCCGTCGTCCAGCTCTTTTTCCTTCTTGTGTGAGCGGATTAGACTGCATTCCCTGGCCTGCAATGCAATCGTTACCTTTACCATTTACGCCTTCGTATTATAGCATCAATAGGTTCAATAGGTTCTGACCTGTCATTTAATGAAGGACCTCATTTAGATAGATTTTGCTTTGCTGATGCAGCAGATGACTTCTTGTACGGTTCTGCCTTCGATGGAAACGATAATTTATTGAAAGCTTTTGATTTTGACTTTTTCCACCGGTTATGATTAAATAATTTATTTGAGAGAATGGGCGGGTTCCGAGGCTGATAATTTTTGTTTAACCGGATTTAATTATTCAGCGCAACGAATTCTGCTTCTCTCTTCACACTTGTTGTCATTCGATGGATCTCCATGATCCTATGAGACATTAAACAAACAACGTCCGCGTAATCCAAGAGGTTTAAATAGGATGTCAAAGTCCATTAGATACCTCCCCTAACTGACAGAGCTGCGCGCAGTACATCGCTTATCACCAACAAAAAAACAATATTGGCGATAGAATACAGCCCTGCCTGACTCCACTACGGATTTCAAAACCATCTGACAACGTCCCATCGTGCAGAACGTTATACTTGGATCCATCATATGATGCTTTAATAAAACCAATTAATTTTCTGGGATGCCTCTTCTCCGCAAAGCTAACCAGATGAACTCCCTGTTAACGCTTTCAAAGGCCTTCTCCAAGTCGATGAACAGCAGGTATAGTGGTGATCGATGTTCAATGCACTATTCGATAATGATACGCACTATGTTGATATGATCAATGCAGGAGGGTCCATCGCGGAATCCTGCTTTTTCGATTGTAGCCTCAAGGCGTTCTCTGATGCGATCCAGTATGACTTTTGCTAGTATTTTGGCAACGGCCGGCGCGGCGGGTAGAACGCATATTCCTCTCCAGTTCTTGCACTTTTTTTGGAAGCTTTACGGTAATTCCCTTTTTCCACTCATTGGAAAAGCTTTCTGTAGTCCAGGATTCTTTTATAAGCGGATGAAGTAGTTCGCTTGGTGACGTTGGAGCTGCTTGTTAAAACTCTGCGGAAATTCCATCAAGTCCTACCGCTTTGTTGTTCATAAGTGTTTTAATTGCGGCAAATATCTCATATTTACTGGGAGGTGCAGTGCGGATTCGGGAATTAGTTTTTTTTCAGGCGCTTCAGAAGGCATCGCATAGGCTTCACGTTGTTTGCAAACACTCGGTTTAAAAGTTTTCTTTAAACCTTCTGGCTTTCTCATCCACCGAACTTATCACAGTACCGTCTATTTCTTTCCCCAGGTGTTGCTTTAAGCTGTGTGCACCAGTCAGCTCTTTGATTATTCTGTAAACGGTCTTGCTGTCGCATATGTATGCAGCATCTTCTGCTTCTTGCCCCATTGCGTTGATATAATTACGCTTGTCACGGTGGCGTGGTGCACACTGCGGTAAATCTCTTTCTTTTTTATGTGGTACGAGGATTCCAGCTCATTTCTGTCTTCCCTTTGTGCAGTTCTTAGAGCCCTTAACTATTTGCATTCTTTGATCCTTGCCAAAGATTCTTCTGAATGCCAAATGTTGTGCCACCAATCACAAGGCCATTGGTGTTGCAGAAGTCAATGAACCTCTCACCATTATCATTGCAATTGCTGACTCCGTGAAAACATGCCTTAGCCCGTTGTTGTTACTGCCAACCTTAGCATTGAGGTCTCTCATAACCAAACTAATATCTCCGCGGGGAAAGTTGTTATAGGCGGATTCTAGTTAACTGTAAAAGCTATCATTTTTTTCATCAGATCCGAGTTCCGCCGGGGCGTAATGGTGACGGGTCGTATTCTACTCTGAAACCTAGCTTTGGTAAGCCCTTCCCTAAGGGGCTCCCACGAAATATGTCTTGGGATTGCCGTTTTTGTAAGTGACTTGCATTTTCCCGATCCTAACCATCGCACTTCGCTTAACCCTAAGATATCTATTCTGTACCGCATAAATTTTCTCTCTAGTTAGAGGAATTTGGCATTTTGCTGACGTTAACTTCCTGCGTCCAGAAGCGTCCTCACATTCCAGAAACCAATCTTTGTCCGGGTACAATAGCCAAAAGTCGTCAACAAGTTGTCATTACTTATCCAAGGCGTAGTTTTGGTTTCCATAGCGGGATGGAGTTCAGTTACAACGAGTGCTAATCTCCGTAACCTGGCAAGAAATTCGCATTGCTGGCCTAACTAAGACTTAGGCAAACTACCCGATCTGCCATGCTGCAATACTGCATGAAGAACACATATTCCTCTTCTGTTCATGCACTGTGCCGGATTTCTTTTTCTTGGATGCTAGAAAATCACAATTATACCATTTCCCAAGCTTTCATAATAAGTGCAAGATAACGATGGAGAAATTTCGCTGCTCTGTCAAAGTCGGTAAGAATACCCCTAACCTATTTAACATTACTGGTACAATTTATCAAAAGTGCTGATGAGCAGCTGGGTGACGTGGAGAGTATAAACCCCATCGAACCAGCCCTATTATTCTTCGAGTTCAATCCTGATAGTGTACACAGCATTGGAAGCTGATGACAAGACAAGTTGATGTTGTTTTCCACTTGTCTGCGCCAACTTGCGATATTGGAAGCAGCTATCTCGTAACAGAAGTTGGTGGAGAGACATCTTGGTTTAGGTCGAATTCCCATCCTGTTCTATAGACTCCTTCTAAACTAAATTAAGTATAAGCAAACAGAATCGTCCAACAGTCTAACTCTTATCACCTCATCAAGATCCAGACAGGGATTAGCCAAAATCAAGGATTGTATTTTTCAAAGAAATTTTCTACACAATCTGCTTAAAGAACAAGAAAACGAGAAATGTTTGTGCTGCTTGAATTCTTCGTCTAAACAACACAACCAAAAGTTACAGAAGAATGGGACTTTTTTTTTCATCTTTCTAATGAAATTCCATCAATATTGTTGGCTCAATGAAACTCAAGATGGATGCCTTGCATAGCGACAATTGCCAAAGAAAACTTCTTAGAAAAATACATCAAAAAAAAGGAAACAAAAACAACCTTAAGGATAAAAGAAAAGTCCTTCATTTTCATTTCGCTCTGACCGTGTCTTTTAAGATTTGTATTTATTTTTGTTTTTTTTTTCTTTCTGTCCTCAAATTGTGCTTTGATGTTGGAAAGTCGTATAGTCTCGTAGTGCGAAAGGACAATAAGTTGAAAATGAAGGTTTGTTCTGTCGTATATAGGTATCGTCCTATTTCGTATGGTTCGTATATTTTCTACAGAAAAGTAGATGAAAAATCAAAATCTTTTTATTAATTTTTCTTCTTTTCTGTCCTGCCTTGGAAATCACACAAAGGAGCCTTGCCTTGCTATAAAGACTGGCGCTGTAGCTGTCGCTATTGCTTTCGCCTTATGCAGGTCTCTGGAATCTGGATCTGAATCTGGATCTAGGCATCTAGGATGGTGGTGTTTATTTGTTTATTGTTGTTTTGTGCCAGAAAAAGAGGAGACTAGCGAGTTGGTTATAGAAGTTAAAGGAGTCAATGCTTTGTTATATCGCCATCCATTGCCGCCATCATTGCCATGCCATGCCACTATTGCCGCTAAGGGATTGTTGTATATTTCTATACCCCTGGCAGGATTAGGGAAATTGTGAGGAAAATCACGTTTTGAGTTTTTATAGTCCCCTTTTGCTATGTGATGACAAGTTTTATCCTTTTATTGTGTTTTCCTTGTATATATTTGTAGATAGGTAGGTGTTTGTATATATGTTGGTATTCAAAGCTGTGGGAGCTTAGCTTTTTCTTTGTTCTCTGTAAGGAATACCAATTACGAGGGAGTTATTAGGTGCAAACAGAAACGCGCAATCAAAACAATAGAAGAATTATATAAGGCGCAAGTAAGTTGGAAAAATACGTTAATTGGCTAGACACCAATGAGTTGGCATGGTTATGGACTTATGGTATTTTATATAGAATGGTGTGAAAGAAAATGATTTTGGTTTTGGATTTTTAAGGGAACTCAAAAGCATTTAAAAGCTAAGAGTGAACCGAACCATTGTTTTGTTGTTTATAGGTTATTGTTTTTTTTTTGAGGTTAGGGCTTATCTTGCTTGGAATAATTTGTTCTTAAAAATTACTTAAGGTGGCAAGAATGAGATTTGCATGACAAAAGAGAGATTAAGAAGAAAATTAAGATAGGGCCGAAACGATATTGAGCAGGGTAGAACAATAGGTTCAAATGGGGAGTTTGAAAAGTCGGAAACAAAATACATCTTAGGCAAAAGAAGCCTCATACAGTCGAAATTTAAGGGAATTGGAGAACTTTGCATTCGAAGCAACGCGAGTTTTGAAAAAGACAAGTTTTCAAGTGCAAAATTTCACAGATAAATTTACATCTAAATCTTTACTATAAGGGCCTTAATTCCTTCTGAAACTCCAATCTTTGAATTTGGGATATGATCTAAATGTGAAAAGGTTAAGTGATTTGAAATAGAAACATGCTTTTATTAACTTCTCACAGGAAGGTCAAGGTTTCAAGGTCCCTAGAGTCGAAATAAGAGATTTTTAGAAATATATCTGTGCTTGCGTGTGTACGCACGTCTGTACGTTCGCTACGTTTTTTCCGTCGTCCACAGGTTTTTCTCAAAGCCCACTGTCTATTAACTCCTACGGATGGATTTACTGTTGACAAGCTGCGCAAATGAATTAAGGACAACCAACTTCCTGGTCCCTTAACAGACCACGTGCGGCCGAAGAATTAGCGGAGGCCCTAGACTGCTATAAAGCAGACATCACCGCCATCCAGGAAATACGATGGGATAGGCCGGGTAAAAAACGGGAAAATAAAAATTGCAATATTTACTATGGTGACTGCTACTACGAAAACCAACAGCGCTTAATTGGCTGCGGCTTCGTCCTTGGAGCCAGATTTGAGCAAGAAGTCTTGAGCTATAGGTGCATCAATGAGCGCCTCATGACTATACGCATCAAGGCTAAATTCGGCAACATTAGCCTGATATGCACGCACGCCTCCACAGAAGAGAAAGATGACAACACCAAAGATATGTTCTTCGAGCTCTTAGACAAAACATATAAGCAGTTCCCTAGATATGATATTAAAAGTGTCCTGGTCGATTCTAATGCCAAGGTAGGAAGGAAAAACATCTTAGGTGCAATAATCAGGAAGAACAGTCTGCACGACAACACTTCCGACAACGGATTCAGGCGCATAGATTTTGCTACGGGGCGAAACGTTATGGTAGCCAGTACGCGTTTTCAACATCCACAAAGGAACTTTGACCATATTGCGATAGACGCCTGACTCGCTTCCAGCATAATTGATGTCTGAACTTTCCGAGGAGCTAACATCGACTAGGACAACTACCTCCAAGCAAAACAGGGAGACAATCGCAAGAGATCGCTAAATCCTTTTCCGACCGAGTTAAAAGTAACTTCTCTCAAGGCAACGACGCGACGTAGTCACTGATAAAGCTTTGGTTCCCATCGATCACCGAAATCAAGTGAGCGTGGTAAGTAGAAAGATGGGGGACTGCCTCGAAACCTATCGCGTGCTGTTGCCATGCGTTCTTTCTTTCTGTTGTTCTTTCTCTTCTGTCCTTCTGTCTTGTATTAATGTCTTGTGTTGTTATCACCTTACATAGTCTAGATGCTCAAAGTGCAGATTAGTGTGAAATGTAATGTAATGTAACTTCTCTCAAAATTCTCTGCCCCGAACACAATGTTTCGAAAACCAGTGGCAACACTGCCAAGATGCAATCAGAGAAGCCGCCTCTGATTGCTAGGTTTCAAGCAGCCACCAACAAGGAACCCCTGGTTTGATGAGGAATGTCGGCAGCAAATGCAGCCAAACAACAGGCACGCAAAGCGGCGTTGCATAAAAGGACGAGAGCTGCTCATGAGCTCTTTGAGCAGAAGAGGCGAGAGGAACGCCGACTTCTCAGAAGGAAAAAGAGAGGGCATGAGAAGCGTGCGGCCGAAGATGTTGAGAGGTTTAAAAGCAAGAATGAAGTTCGAAAATTTTATGAACAGTTGAAACGAAATTGACAAGTACATAAACCTAGAACCGAAGGCTGCAAAGACGAAATTGGAAACATCATAGTGGAACCGCAGTTAATGCTGAGGAAGTGGAAGGACCACTTCTGCAGATTATATAACGACAACGAAAAACCGAATTCCGCTGTCAGGCAGGATGATCCTTTCAACATAGACGACGAAAGCCAACAATCCCTTAATCCCGACTTAGACGAAGTAAGGATTGCCATATCTAAGCTTAAGTCTGGAGCGGATGGCTTGAATGCCGAGCTCTTTAAAGCAGCTGGAGATAAGTTGGTTAGTAGCATGCACCAACTTATCTGTAAGATATGGTCGAAAGAAAGCATGTCCGATGAATTTTACCTCAGTATTGTTTGCCCGATCCTGAAAAATGAGACCCTCTAAACTGCACCAACTACAGAGGAATCAGTCTACTTAACATCGCCCATAAAATCTTCTCTGCCGTAATATTTGAATGTCTAAAGCCCATCATCATCAACCTGATGGGTCCTTATCAGTGTGGTTTTAGACCAGGAAAATCCACACTCGATAAATTTTCACATTACGGCAGATCCTGGAAAAAACCCAAGAACACCAAATTGACACCCACCAACTTTTCATCGATTTCAAGGCCTCATATGACAGTATCTACAGGGCCGAGCTGTATAGAGCCATGCCTAGCTTTGGCATCCCTGCCAAACTTGTCCGTTTGTGCAGGATGACCATGGAAAATTCACGCTGTAAACAATTCAGGTTGTAAACAACTTAAAAGAACTCTTCGATGTCAAAAAAGGTTTTAGACAAGGTGATGCGCTGTCATGTGATTTTTTTAACATCTTGCTTGAAAGAATAGTGCAGAGCTCACACGTCAACACTATAGACACTATCTTTCAAAAGTCTGTCCAATTACTAGCATATGCTGATGACATTGACATAATCGGAAAAACTCAGCGTGATGTTAATGGGGCTTTAGTGAGTATTGAGGCAGATGCGCCAAAATTGAGTTTAACGGTTAATGAGAGCAAAAAAAAGTTCATGCTGTCGTCAAGAAAGGGTCAACAATGAAGTCTTGGTCAAAATGTCACCATCGACAGACGTAACTTTCAGATAGTTAAAACATTGGCTACCTAGGCTCCGCTGTAAACGCAGAAAACAACTCTTGCTAACCGCTGCTTCTTTGCACTAAGAAACAGCGGTTCTTCATATCTCTTAAATTAACTTCATTTTTTCAATTTGTAAAAATTTAAGAGATCCTACTAAAATTGGTAAAAATTTGTTTTCGACTAAAAATCTATTTTCACAAAACAAGATTTTCAAACTAAACTATTTCTTTATATGCAAAATATTGTTGGTAATTTAAATATTTTTAAGAGTAATTCAATTGACAACTTTTTAACCAAACACGAAAACCTAAAAACTTTTAATCAAGATAAATCGACAGACGGGATGGGAAGTTAGCAGTGTGAGTCGCATCCCAGCCTTTTTTTGGTTTTGGTTAGGAGCTTGGACTCTTCTTTCTTTTGGTTGAAACTTTAAATTTTGAATCGTTTATAGCTTAAATTTTGTGTGTAAGAAAATGTGAGGAACACTAATGAAATAACTCTAAAAAAAAATTGAGGATTCTTAATTTCCTATAGGAAGTTATTGTAATTGGTCCAAATTGTTGCATTGAAAATTTTCGATATTTCTGAGAATTTCGGAGCCTTTAAAATCTAGACCAATATTTTGGTTGTTCTTTAAGCTAGAAGAGTTGTTTCTCCATATTGTGGATATCCCCATTCCGAACAGGCTTGGCTTTTTTATACTTCTGTTAAAGTCTAGTTCAATATCATTCTTATTGTTATCGGATGAAGATCCATGATATTAGAGAGTGTAAGCTTACATCGTCCGCTCAGTCTAGTTGTTTAAGTCATTTCCCCAATTTTATTCGACAAAACTACTTGCGGGAGCCACTTACTTTACACAGGACAACTATTGGTAAGAGCATGCAGCCTTGAGTAACTCCACTTTCAATTTTAAATTCCTCTATTAACCTTCTTCTATTTAAAATGTGACACTTGGATTCATCATCATAATAACCAAGATGCCCCACCTGCGCAAAGAAAGCCAAATAAATATTCTATTGACACTTTTGAACTCGTTTCCAAAGTCGTTGAACTTGTATGTGAATTGTTATTCGATATCGTGGCCACTACATGAAGAATGCATATTTTTTTTCGAGTACTAGATAATCACAATAATACCAATTGTATGATTGCAGGAGAACGAGATATCAAAGTCGGTAAGAATACCTCCAACCTATTTAACATAACTGGTACAATTTTTCAAAAGTGCTGATGAGGAGCGTTTAAGATCCATCGAACCATCTTTTAATAGAAATTTTAAAATTTAACTCTAAAATGAATTGTGATTTTGTGTAAGAAAATGTGGTGGGAAATTATTACTCTCAATGAAATAACTCCCAAAACATCGAGTATTCATTAAGTCCTTGTAATTGGTCCGATTTGTCGAATTCAAAAATTTGATATTTTTGAGTATTTGAGGAAAGTATCGACTTTAAACTGCAATAGCAAAAGCTGTAAAAAGGAATTTTAAAAAAATTGTTTAATGCTTCATTTACTACATCAATTTAAGAATCAAGTGAACAATTTTGCTAACCCCAAATATTTCACAGCTTCAGTTAGGTCTTAAAGTATACATTGTGAATTGATTCTGTTTTTTTTTTACATTTTTAGGAATATAACAACCTTCATAGGGCTTTGAAATTAACGCTTCCTACACCAAATCGCACCAGAGTCACGGAAAGTAGTCTTGAAATAAAAGGTTTCCCAAGATATCAATTTGCCCCTCAGCATTACATCTTATACATACTCGTAAGCCTTAAATATCATATTTGACAAATGTCAGGAAATTCATTTTATCATCTGATTTTCAATCACAAGACATCACAAGACAGATGTTATTAAACAATAAAAGTACTCAAAGCCTTTGATGCTTTATTTTATAGAATTCTGTGGGGACTTTATGTCCCAGTACCGCAGTAGATTCAAAAATGAAAGCAAAGCATTAGTATCACTCACAATAAAAGTATTCCAACCTTTTCCTACTCTCTTCAAGAAAACATCAAATAAAACGATGTAATGACTTAAAAGAAAAGCCCATTACAAAGCCAAAACAACTTAGGTAGGTACAAAAATATAACGAAATACAAACAATTGTAAGTTGAACCGCTTGAGAGGAAGACAGATTCTTTGCCAAATAGGTAAAATCTGCTTGTCACCAGACACCAGAAGACATTAAATAAAACGAACCCAAAACAAAAACAACAATAAATTTAACCCTTATAGACGTACTTACTTACCTACCTTTACAAAGACTACAGTGTACATATGCTACAGGTACGTGAACTTCAAATAAACTAAGCAGCGCATTATATGCACCCCGACTGACGACAACGAGGACTGTGACTACGACTACGACGATGACGCGACCGGGTGAGAAAAAGGCAAGGTTTTTATAAACGGCAGCGGTGGTGCTAAAAAGCCTCGTAAAATTCAACAAACCTTTCCTTGTTTGCAAAAATATTTATGTATATTACTCTGTAAAAATATTCACACCACTTTATACGCTGCTAGAGTTTAAGCTTGTCGAGGAGGCTTTTGCAAACGCTGCGCTCTCTGTAGGATCTTTGCTGCTCATAGGTGACTGATGCTGGGGTGAAGAATTTTCTATTCCTTTGACTATAGTTAACAGAAACACACAGAAAAAGGGACAGTGCCAAGTTGAATGGGATAGCTCAGATAAATTACAAAAGGTTCAGAAGTGGGAAGAGATTTCAAAGAAATATTGTCAGATTTCAATGACTTAACCGTTTCTTCACACAAGATCGGACCGTTGTTTCATAAAAAGGAAAGTCTCAAAGGCTTTCAAATACCTTTAACATACCAAAGACACAGTGTGAGCATTTGAAAAAATAGAGAGATAGGAAGGTGTGTCAGTGAATATGGAGAAATGACAAATCAAGATGGAGCGTGATATGGCATCCCGCATTCGTGTAGTACAGCTAAAGAAAGAATCTCTGTACTTCATATTAAGTTTTAATAAATATGATTTAAAATCACGAAAATAAATCAGCATAAAAGTGTTCACATATGCGTTTTGCCCTGATGTAATGGTTGGGCTCATCAGAAGATGACCATTACACCTTGTCTTGACGCATATTTTCCGGAATAAATGGAGATTCCATATAAACCGAAGTACATAGAGCAGCTGTGAATTATATACTTGTTACAAGTCTTCAAAGGCCAAAGATCTAGGGTAAACTGATGGGCATTCATAGAAGTGCGAGTATTACGGTTTAACCGTTTAATGGAAGAAATATAGCAAGCTTTTTCTTTAGGGCAAGTCCATTAAAGTAAACGGTGATTTTTTAAGAGCTTGAGAACTTTAAAAAAAAAAGCATACAATTTGCAAAATCTCATCGATTCTTTATTTGAAACGTTAGATTGGTCCATGACATTTACTTTTTGAAGATAATTTCATTTAAATGTTGACCGCGGCTGCGTCTTAGGTGGTCCATTCGGAAAGTCCAATTTTGGGTAACTTTTTCGAGCATTTCGGCCGGAATAGCCCGAATTTCTTCGGAAATGTTGTCTTCCAAAGCTGGAATAGTTGCTGGCTTATTTGTGTAGACTTTAGACTTGACGTAGCCTCACAAAAAATAGTCTAAAGGCGTCAAATCGCATGATCTTGGTGGCCAACTTACCGGTCCACTCCTTGAGATGAATTGTTCTCCGAAGTTTTCCTCAAAATGGCCATAGAATCGCGAGCTGTGTGGCATGTAGTGCCATCTTGTTAAAACCACATGTCAACCAAGTTCAGTTCTTCCATTTTTGGCAACAAAAAGTTTGTTAGCATTGAACGATAGCTATCGCCATTCACCGTAACGTTGCGTCCAACGGTCCAATGATTCCACCAGCGTACAAACCACACCAAACAGTGCATTTTTCGGGATGCATGGGCAGTTCTTGAACGGCTTCTGGTTGCTCTTCACTCCAAATGCGGCAATTTTGCTTATTTACGTAGCCATTCAACGAGAAATGAGCCTCATCGCTGAACAAAATTTGTCGATAAAAAAGCGGATTTTCTGCCAACTTTTCTAGGGCCCATTCACTGAAAATTCGACGTTGTGGCAGATCGTTCGGCTTCATTTCTTGCACGAGCTGTATTTTATATGGTTTTACACCAAGATCTTTGCGTAAAATCTTCCATGTGGTCGAATAACACAAACCCAATTGCTGCGAACGGCGACGAATCGACATTTCACGGTCTTCAGCAACACTCTCAGAAACAGACGCAATATTCTCTTCTGTACGCACTGTACGCATTCGTGTGGTTGGTTTAATGTCCAATAAAGTAAACTGAGTGCGAAACTTGGTCACAATCGCATTAATTGTTTGCTCACTTGGTCGATTATGTAGACCATAAATCGGACGTAAAGCGTAAAACACATTTCGAACCGAACACTGATTTTGGTAATAAAATTCAATGATTTGCAAGCGTTGCTCGTTAGTAAGTCTATTCATGATGAAATGTCAAAGCATACTGAGCATCTTTCTCTTTGACACCATGTCTGAAATCTCGCGTGATCTGTCAAATACTAATGCATGAAAATCCTAACCTCAAAAAAATAACCCCTTAGTACCCGTGGCGTGATTGTTAGTGTATAGGACTGTTATGCAAGAAGTCTTGGGTTAAATCCCTGCCTGTACTGCCTCTTGCGAATAATTTACAAATTCTCCAAAAAGTAATTCTTCTTATTTAAGAGCGCTTTCTTAAAAAAAACCTTTTCGATTTGTCAAAAAAAAAATTGGAGATCTCATTCATACCTGAAATGACTCGCACACAGAAATGTTTGAGAGTTGTTAGTCACTAGGTTTAGTTCTTTACGGACTATCTTACTTAAAGTCCATTCAAATGGTGTTTGAGTGAGTATGGTTATTGCAGTTAATTTTAAGAGGTCTTCTTTGAATAATATTCAAAGGTCTTGAGTAAGTTCCTGGCGCACCAATTAAGAGATCGGAATTCTATTCTAGTTATGCAGAAAAGTTTTGTACATTTTAGTTGAAACAAAAATCTTAACGCATTTTTGCTGACACCACGTATGTTATCGTTCCACAAAAGGTAATGTACATACCGGAAAGAGGGCAGCGAAAACAAAGAGCCTTGGAATGCACCACCAGTTATACAGTGGTGTACTTGTACTGATCTTTTCAAAAGAAAATTCCTAATAAAAAGATGATAAAAGATGATTCATTGGCACAGAAAGCACTCATTTTTAATAAGAGCAAGATGCCAGATTTTATCAATAGCCTTTGAAATATCAAGTATGATTCATGAGATCACCTATGGACCTATTGCTATTGAAGCTTTTATTCTTCATACATATTTCTTAATAATGAAGTTTTAGCTTTTCGTGAATTGGATTGGAACAAATATTGTTTTTCAAACTACTCGGAAGGAGCCCCGAAGAATAGAATATATGGAAAAGCTTGCTCAGGATTTTGTCTAGCTTGGAAAGAATACTTTTATTGAATAATAGCGAGCAGCTAATTTGTGTAGGTTTGTTAAGTTCATTTAGGACTTTAACAATAGTACGAGTACGAAGAAGATTTCTCCAAAAGAATTATTGACGACCTTCAGAACTGGAGGAGCCTTGATACATATTTACATTTAATTATCAAATTCTATACTTCAGGTTGAGAAAGCACTTTTCATGACAAGAATTACTCTTGGAGAACTTGTCAATTCCTCCTAAGAGGCAGTACCCGTGAATAAAACTTTTAGGTGGCACAGGCAGGGATCGAATCCAAGACCTCTCGCATGACAGTCCAACGCTCTAACCATCATACCAAGGGTACCACCATCCCTGACAACAATACTTGCACACAGGAATGGTTGAGAGATTCAGGAAATTTGACAAGGATATGCAAAGTATCGTTCCACAATTCGAACATTGCTCAGGATCTCCAGCATTATAGTAATGTTGAATGTTAAAAAATAGCTTTTCCAACTCTTATTCGGAAGAGTTTTATGCTACCTTCTCTGTTTAGAGGCCGATTACATGGTATACGCCAGTAAGTAGGTTGATGTTTTTTTTTGTAGAAAAGTTTCAGAGTCTTGCCAAAGTTCTGCATAGGAGCTTATACAATTTGGGATACGCTACAATGAGTGGATAGTTTGTATCAGTTGTAGGTCTGCTGCCTAGTTTCCTTTGATTCCGGAATGTAAGAATAATATTTTTATTGGTGAATAAAAATCTTCTTATAAGCTCTAGAGAAGGCCATTTATTTGTCTCATTTTTAAGATACACGAGGATACCAAGATTATCGGTTACAATGAGCGATCGGTTAGATCGGTTTTTGGGCCTTTATAAATTGCTGTAAACTCTGCAATGTAGCTGTTCGCAGATTCTGGTGCAAGAGCTTGACGAATAATAGATGTTTCGGATTTGGTTGTAACTGAATGACTGCGTATGAATTGTTTTCTTTGTACTAACCGTCTGTGTAGAAGATTCTATCAGTGTTATAGACAGAGATCATTTCTTGGTGAAGCATTCTAAATATAACGTCTGTAGTATTTTTCTTTTTGTACTAAGCAAGATTAGTGTTAATGGGAAGCACATGACATGCACTTCATGCACTAGATTACCTCCTCATATCTGTGTATTATTGAATGCAAAAGAGCTATGATTGGGAACTATAGATGTCATTTTTAAAAGGGAAGATTTGGAATATTTCTTGATTGGTTTTGTAGCGTTAATCATATCTTCAGCAGAATTAAAGAGGGGATGGACTGGATCTGTAAGTGTTTTGTTGATTATGTTAATTTCCCTTTTTTCCAAAGTGTTCAAAAGATTCATAGCCTGCTTCTATCTAAGGGCTTCTATTTTTGTGGCTCTTAAAGCTCCAGAGGCTGTTCGAAAGCAATCGTTAATGGCTGAGACAATATTACCAATATTTCCTAACGTGGTCCACATCAAAATAGTTACACCATGTTGGAGGGTACCAGAGCCTAGAGTTTTTGCAATTTGAAGTGCAGTTTCAAGATGTGGACCTTTTCACTTTGAACAGATAATTTTTATAGCATTGTTCTGTCGTTTAAGCTGGTAAATTATATTCTTTGCATGATTGTGTGTCCCATTTTAGATTTCCAGAAAAAGTTATTCCTAGTATTTTTATTTCTCTTTAAAGAGGAATGGTTGTTTCTCGTAAAACAAATGGGATAGGGGTACATTTTCTTTTTCGGCATAGATGCAACACTTCAATTTTTGATGGAGGAATAATTGCACCAACTTCTTTAGCCCAATAAACATTGTTAAATCAGCTTTTTTCAAAGTACCTTTTACCTGGGTAGGACCTTAAGAAGCAACAACGTAAATATTGTCAGCATATACTCCAATAAAGTCGAGATTCTGAAGCAGCTGGGAGAGTTTCACGATTAGCGAGTCAATATGCAGTATATTTATATAGGACAACTGAGAGCAGAGATCGTTGTGGTGTTCCATTGTCTAATTCCATGGTTCAATATTAACTTGAAAAGTTCTACCAGGAATAAATGATAAATAAATTGGCAACATCATAACTCTATCAAAAGCTTTTTCTAAATCGGATGACATGATAACACTATGTTTGGTTTTCAATGAATTTCGAGCAAGTGTGGGCTCTAGAAGATGAAGGAGAGTTAAAATTGAAAATTGAAAATTATAGGTCTAAAACCATGCTGTCCTGCGTTAGCCTTCCCTTCCATGCATCTTTTGAATATTGTCCATAAGCAAACTTCCCTGTTTTGTTTAAACCTTTTCTAAATTTTGCTCAGTTTGGTTTGCTATAAAACACCGTTAATTTACCTTTTAATTATTTATAACTTCTTTGCTGTCAAATCGAGCTATGACTTAGCATTGTGCTTAATACTTCTAACCGCATTCGGGATGAAGGTTATCATTCCCAAAAGAGTCATACTAGCTATCTACTAGTGCATAAGAATTGAATACGAGATAATCAGCCTTAAAAGTTTCTCTGATCTTTGATTTTATGAAGGATTTGGCTCTTGGGTTTAATATGGGTTCATTTATCTAAAAAGCCAAGGCCCAGATTCTCATCTTTAGTCTGCGATAATCTAAACAATTATAACCTTAACTGTCCTTACTTACAAACTTAAGATGAAGCTACAGTCAGTCTTATGTGAACTAGTCTCACCCAACAAACTTCTCCGTCCCTAGCTAGATATCTCCAGTTGGGTGAGGTCACTTTTCGCTTGAGTGCGCCACCTGATCCGCGGTCTTTCTCTACTGCGCTGTCCAGTGGGTGTAGATTCGAAGACTTTCCGAGCTGGAGCATTGGTTTCCATGCGCTCTACGTGACCCAGCCATCTTAGTCGTTGGACTGTTACCCTTCTGGATAATTCTACGTCGCTGTCCAGCCACTACAGCTCATCGTTCCATCTTCTCCTCCACTGCCCTTCGATTCATTCGGGACCGTAGATCACGCGAAGAACTTTTCTCTCGAAACGAACCAAAGTGCTTTCGTCTGCTTTTGCAATAGTCCATGTTTTTGCACCGCATCATGTTTACCCATAAAGTTGAAGGTCCCCATGTACACCAGGAACTTCGAAAAACTGTTCGTGGCTAAACCAGTGGAAAAAAGATGTTTGATACTCGTAAAATCTTGACGTTTAAAATTTGATATTTTTTTCTTACCTCCCATTCGCAAAATTTTAGTCTTGAAAAAACAGCTTTTCAAGAATTCCAAGAAAGTGTGAATTATAAAAATTCAACGAAAAGTTCGTCAAGGTTTTGTTTTTTTTTTGTTCGGCAAATATATATCCCTTAAGGCTAGAAGCTGCATTCACTTTTATTATTCTACGTATACCACTGTGATGTTGTAAAACGCCTCCATGTTGTTTTATGTGATATGTTGTACGTTGTAGTCCTTTACAAATTTGACATGCGAACAAAAAGTTAACGAGGATGAGTTCAAAACAATGCTTCCTTCTTAGATGCCGGGCCGGTTGCTGGGTCGGTTGTGGGTTGTTGGATGCCTTGCCTTGCAAATGCTCACTCATCGTGATCTTTTGATTGCATCAGGCTATGCTAGCAGTGTATCAGAGGTTTTTTGGTTATTTTTGTCATGTGTAAACAATATACCGTTAGAATATGAGTGGTGGAAGAACGCACAAATGTATTCACCAAATGTCATATTATATGCAGAAGTGGAGACGCTTGGTGGAACGCCAAGAATGACTAACGAAAACACTGGCATACTGAAGAGAAAGACGATTTGTTGATGTTTTACATGCTTTTGTCAGACAGAGAATGTGCTATGACGACGACGACGATGATGATGCTGACGAGGGTAGTTAGAGGGAGAGGGAATGAGGATATGCTGGAGGACTGTAGGAGTCCCAGGAGTCACAAACTTTTCCGAGTTCAAAGTGAGACGATGAAATGAATGAGGATTGGTAAGGACGAAGATGAAGATTCTATTGTTTATGAATTTGCAATTCAAAAATTCCACAACGATGACGAAATAATTTTGCACTTGACTTGAGTCTGTGATGGGATAGAGAGGGAGAGAGTGAGAGAAAGAGACTGAGAAAGAAGAAGACGATGATGATTATGATGGTGATGAAGATGGTGATGATGGCAGGAGTTATTTCAAGAACGGATAGTTTTTAAATTTCGAGTGACATTCAAAAGTCCTTATGAATTTTGTGTGTTGCTGATGTTTCCTTAAACTCAAAAGCATAAAATAAATAAACTAAAACAACAACAAAAACAAAAACAAAGAAAATAAAAACACAGGAAGTATTTTTGTTTAATGAAGTCTTGAGGTTTATGGTAATTGATTTTTGTAAATAAAGTGCATTTACATAGGTATGGAGTATGTAGTATGTGCTTGAATGTAAATTCACTTGGTTCGGTTCATTTTGGCTTGAATTTTAATTTTTGAAGTTTTGAAATGATATATCTTATATGAGATAAACTTTTGTTTTGAGAAAGGTACAAATTGGTATGATACTGATCAAACAGGGAGACTGAGAGAGAAACAGAGTTCATTTACTTTTATGAAATGAAATATGCAAATTTAAAAACTTGATATGCAAAGAGCAAGAAAATGCATTTCATGAATTCGTCATATCGAACTTTTAGAATGATACTTTAGAAGAATTTTAAATAAACTCCATTTTTTTCAGAAATAGAAAAGAAGAAGTCGATATAGTATGTTTTGGTATTACCTATGTTGTTATATTTGATTGTTTATTTTGCATTAAGATTTCGATATGATTGATGATTGTGCAAACTTAGGTTACTATTGAACGTCAGTTGAATTCGTATTCATTTTGAATCTAAAAAAGTCTTTAAACTGAAGTCTATCCGGCAATGTTAATCTGTTTCTGAGTTTATACGTTGTTTATTTAATTTTCTGTTGGCATAATGCCATACTGTTTCATACAGACTAGCTGTTTTGGCACTGAGCAAAACTCAAGTTGGTAATGGTTCTGATCCTGCTGAATTTTGTATTCATGGATATAGCCTGGTGTCTTTATTCGCCGTATACATTAGGAATGATGTTGCTTATAAGCTCTTACCACGCTATGGTCTTTGAAGAAAGTTAGCAGCTTTGCCACGAGTTGTGGACTAGGAGTTAACCAAAGTAAAACTGAACTGTTGCTCTTTACCACCAAAACTAAAGTACCGCCCATCATGCTAAATCTACTTAACGGTCAAATCCTATCATTGTCTTCCAGTGCAAAATATTTGGGAGTTATACTCGACTTTAAAGTAAGCTAGAAACTAAATATTGAAGTACGGGTTAAGAAGGGCTGTGTTGCCTTCTACGCCTGCAGCAAAACTTTCGGCAAAAAGTGGGGACTTCAGTCGAAGATGATTTTATGGACGTACACAGCCGTAGTACGTCCAATCTTAACATGTGGCTCGATTGTGTAGTGGCCCGCTCTTAGCAAAGCCTATAATATTAATAAGCTAAAGAAGGTTCAGAGAACAGCTTGCGTCGGCACCACAGGGCCATGCGTACTTGCATAATGGGCGCCTTAAACGTTATTTTGGATCTTCTACCAATCGACCTTATTATTAAATACATAGTTTCCTGCAGCGATATTAGGCTCAAGGAATCAAACAGCTGGTTGTCAAAATCTTACGATCACAGCAACACAACGAAATTGATTCCCTCAGATATTATCCCGGTAGCACTGACTACTGCACTCTTACTTTGAGCCTTAGTAAGGGTTTTAAGGTTATTTTCCCATCGAGAGAAGATTGGGAGGATGACATCGTGTCGATAGGTTTCGACACAACCATCTTTACTGACGGCTCAAAGTTGGAGTGCGGAGTCTTTTCTGAGTCCCTAAATGTAGCTAAACCCTTTAGGCTTTCTGACTTTGCTAGCGTTTTTCAGGCTGAACTGCTGGCAATAAGGGAGGCATGTAAGATACTTAAACAAAGCCCAAACTAAAACCGAAATGCATCTATCTTTACAGACAGTCAGGCAGCTGTCAAAGCAATTAACTCGGCCACATCTTCATCTACATTGGTCCAGCAATGTCGCGATGAGCTTGCGAGCCTGAATATTAACTTCGGTGTCACCCTGATCTGGGTTCCGGGCCATAGTGGTATCGTGGGAAATGAACGGGCTCACGAGCTAGCCAGGCAAGGATCGGCCCTTCATAGCTCACTTGTCTAAATGGTTAGCATTCCTCTTGGTGCTATGAAGGGTAAAATCTTTTCTATCTACCAAACTGAATCAAACCGAAGGTAGAGCAATTTACCAAACTGCATTATATCTAGGAAGATATAGCCCGCCTATAATAAAACCCGTACAAACGATCTTCTATGCAGGCCAATGCAAGACCTAACCAGGATTATTGCAGTTTGTACCGGACATGGGCCTATAGGAGTTAATGCGGAGAAGTTGGGTCCTACAACACGTTTTGCCGTAGTTGTAGTGACCAAAGAGAAAGTGAAACGATAATCCATTTCCTCTGCAAATGTCCTGCTTTGGCAAAGACTAGAATGAAATACTTTGGAAAAGCATTCTTTCACGAACTTGATGAGCTATCTGAGACAAAGATAAGAGACCTAATCTTTTTTCTCAATGCGACAAAATGGCTCTAAGAATTATATAATTTTTTAACTTCCATTGTTAAGCAAGAATAAGCAGTATTTCGGTACCAAAAGCATTCCGTCTTATTTCTTTAAGAACTAGACATCTTCCAACAAAGTGTAAAACATCCTCCGTTTCCCTTAACTTGCACAATGAACATATAATTGATAAGTCACCTCTATGAGGTATAAAATTCAGCTGCATAACTTTACCTCTCAATTTAACCATCATTGAAATTTCTACACTGCTTTATGGTCCCTAAAATAATTCCTCTCTTTCAAGTTGTCATTTAGTTGACAGTAGAGCTGTCTATAGATATATAGATCCAGTGGCGTCATTCAAGTATTTCTCTGGTTGTTTTATGTCTACTGCGGAAATAGGCTGGTATAAAGAAGCTTTTAAATCAATTAGTCCAAAAATTAGAAATGTCAAGTCAAAAGCAAAAAATAACTTGATGTTGAGGTCTGGTTCACATTTCACATCGGCCCTTAAAATTTGTTCACCCTTTATATAGACACGAGTTTATGTTCTTTCAGACTTAATTTAAGTTGCTTTCTATTATTTATATTTATCATAGTTTTTTTTCCGTATAATTATTTTCCATAGCTGAGGTTTCACTTTTAAAACATTCTATTCTGAAAAATTTATCAAAATCACTTTTAAAATCCAAGTTAATTTCTCAACTTCTTAATTAAAATATTTTCACAAGCACTCGAACAATTAATATTTTGCGATAAAAACATAAATAAACATTTATATTATCATTTATACGTAGAGGTTAGTTAGCTCCAAAATTTATCTTGAAAAACCAACCCTTTCAAAGCTTCTACAAAGTTATAGCCACGCGTTGAACTTTAATTACGTAGTATAAGACTTTGTATATTTTATATAGGTTCTCCATATTTACCAAGAAATTTGGAGGAAAAAAAAGCGTTAAAGCCAAGAAAATGAAGTGCGCACAGCATCCTAGCTTTCCGTTCATGATAATAATCTAACTTTTTCATCTTCTTCCGATGATTAATTTACTTCACAAGCCTTCCTGCTGCATCTTATAGCGTTTTCATCATTTATACATAGGAGGAAGTTTCTATAAATATTCATATGAAGGTAAAGGCTGGGAAGGAAATCTTCATCTTCTTCGATATAACACAATAAACTGAAGCCAATGAAAAAGTGTACGAAAAAGTTTTTCAATCAATTTAACACAAAACACCAGCTATATAAAGTTTGAACACATAAACATCCTTATGTACATTACATAGGTTGAAAAAGGAAGGAGGAACACCTTATGTAGATGCCTTCCTGGAGGAAACAAGCCCAATCCAATTGCAGAACATAAAACAGTCCAGATTCAGACTATAGGTTAGGGGTAGATCTGAGATTTGTCCGTCAGCAAATGATTGTGCTTCATGCTAAAGTCGAAGCTCGAAGGTATGCAAGAGAGTAAATCTGTCAAGCACAACTTTCAGCTTACCCAAAAACTATTTTAACACAATTTCCAAAACAAAACTTAACCGAAAGTATGATTAATTACAATTTTGACAAAATTACACACAACTCGCTCAAGAAATAAGGAGAAATAGAAGAAACAACAACAAATTCTACTGAATTTTCGAAAATATCGCCAGCGGAAACATTGGAAACAGACATGTTTTCAAAACTTTAATGTTTGTTACAGAACAGAAAGTCCGCACGTTTTTTGTTTCCTCTAGAGGTGATAACTTTTTTTTGTTGTTGTTGTACGTTGTTCGGGAGTTTGATAATAGGGGATGAAGGGATGGAGGGTGGACAAAAAAGGAATATAATAAACACCTTCATCAGGACTTCTATTGAAAACGAATTCCCATTGGTTTCTCATTTGCGGGAAATAATGCGAGAGAGAAAATAAAAAAGTTGTAGGTTATGTTCGTTTATGAGGAATTGGCCCTTTGGGGAATTGTTGTAATTGAAATGATGGTCGAAGAAAAAAGGAAGAATAAAAAGAAAAAATATAGGAAATATAGAAGTTATAACGGAACGTTTTACGAATCGACGAAAGAAAAAAGAACATCAAACATAATTATGTATAATGTAATTAATAGTCCTGAGGGATCTTATGGCAGTCGGAAAAAAGGACGAGAGACTATAATATCTACGTGAACAGAGGACTTATGCTTGGGAATAACTTAGACGAATATTTTTTAGGGTCTTAATTTGTCAGCCGTATTTCGTTTTCGCAGAACAATATATTACATAATAGTCCAGGAAAGTTAGAAAGCAAAAATGTCCTTACTTGGAAAATGCTCAATTTTGGTGGAAAACCCTTGTTTGCCATCTTTGAAAAGGTACCCTTAATTTGAAGCAACAATTTTTTTTGGGGGGGGGGGGGAAGGAAAAGTGTTACATTTTTATCTGCAGAATTAGATCAACTACAAAGTGTACTTATACAACTTTAAAAAAATCTATAGTATTTGAGCAATTTGCAAAAAATGTACTTTTGCCCATTTAGCTCTCCCTAAAATTTGTTGTTGCAGTCCAAAATTAGGAGACTTTTTAGGGAATGTTAAAAAAATATAAATGAAGCTTCCCACCAAAATTTAGTTTTGTTAAGAAAATTTTAAAGCTAATAGAAATTTTAGAACGTGTGTTCAACTTCCCATAGGAAGTTATTGTAATTGGCCCGAATTGCCAATTTGAAAATTTTGATATTTCTGGACGTTTCAAGGTTCATAAACTAAAAGATTTTTAGAGATACGTCTTTCGTCGTGCATAGCTCAAGAACTCGTGTAGACATCGACTTCATATACATTTTGTTATACAAATAATAATGCAGAAAGATGCAGAAAGGATTCTCCAAACTAACTTATTTTGTCTCAAAAGAAATATTGTTTTCAATATTCGGTAAAATTTTGAGAAAAAATGAGTTAACAATTTTTTTACAAAAAAAAAAAAACTAAAAAAAAAACATGCAAAGCCTTTAAGTGAATGCAAAGAATGCATGAAGTGTCAAATCATTGCAAACACTTTAAGTCAATCATTTAATTAAATTTAATAAATGATTTATAATGATAGCATGCTCAAAAGATTGCATTCTTTTATAAGCCCGATTTATTACTTATTTTATGATGACTTGGTACATTTTTAAATTGAGCACATTGAGGATTTGATCAACAAGTTTTATAAACAAGTAAACGATTTTTTTTAATAAATAAGCCATTTTTTAAAATAATGTTCAAACTGAGAAAACAAATTAAATTATTGGTATTGTTGAATGCAACCTCGAAATTATTATTTAAAATGGAAAATAAATTATATTATTATAATATACAATGATAAATTATCGCAAAGAGCCTGAAAAATATTGTTAACATTTTTCATCGTTTTTAACGTTAAAAGTTTGGTTAAAATAATAAAAATGTGTTCGGTTACTTTTTTTTTAAACAATAATTTAAAATTTATTTTGAATTTTTTTCAAACAAACTGCTCTATCATATTTCAGATAGCTTTTTATTTGAGGTCTATTATTTCAAAAAATAATGGAAGTTTGTCTGCTATAATTAGAAAGGTATCAAGTTATGGTTATCCTGAACTTTCAACAACTTTCTCTTTGAAAAGGAATTCTTTTTGGACAGTCGGTGTTTTTAGGCACGATAAAAACGTGTTTTCTTTTCCTTTAGAATTGTAGGTCAATGGTCAATGGTCTTTTACCTCTGGATCAAATCTCTCTTAAGCAATCATACGAAAATAGAAGTAGTTGCTAATATTAATGTTCTAGGTCTTGTCATAAACACTAAATAAAACTGGAAACCTCATTGTACTTATCTTAAAAAAACATAAGCAGCGACAGCTAGACTCAACATTATAAAGAAATTTTCATAAAATAAAAGCAATTTACTTGTAAATTCTTTTTGCAATATTTTTAAAATATTATTTCAGACTAAAATATATTATGCTTTGTCTATCCACGGTCCATGTCCAAAATCAGGCAAAAACATCATCGCACCTACATGGGTTGGGTTATGGATCAGAATACTGTATTTAAAATATTGTGTCTCAAAGTTCTGTATTTCAAAATTCTGTGTTTCAAAATACTGTCAATAAGGCTAAAAAATAAAAATCTTTTTGATTATGTATAAAAGTGCGCACTTTCTTACAATATCAAAATCATATTTATTAACAGCGTTTTAAAATACAGAATTTTGAAAATTGAACACTTTTTAAAAAAAAACTTCATGAAAATTTCTCATAAAATGTTCTAATATACTTCCCTTCGACAATAACATATTTACCTATGATAATTTACAAATCTTTGAACTTATAAAAATAAAACAAAATAAATGGTATCTTCTTATTTCCTCTTTTTCATTTTGTTCTTCTTCTTTCTCTCTCACATTTTAACATGAATTGCTCCCACCATAACAACTACACCAATCAGAAACATTTTAGCTGATAATGGACTTACAACTATTGATGAGCGATATTTTGAAATCATTGGCTAAACCCAAAGTAAAATTCGTTTTTCAAACTGGTTTAGTTATCGACACAAATATTTCGAAAGCATTTTCGTTAACACTCAGGAGAAGGATCCTATTATTTTTAAACAGAACAGCAAAATTTACACCAATATAACCATCATGGTCAATTCCCAAGGAATCAGTCATTCCCAGTGTACGGAATTCCAAAAAGATTAGACTTGAAAAATCATTTTTAAGTTCAATTCCTGGAAATTTTCAATGATTTAACAAATAAAGGTTTTAACTTTATGTGCACGAACGGCTCTAAACCGGATACGAACATTATTTTTGCAGTCGTAGACCAAGATGTTTCAATCGTCACCCAAGGCATCCTAATAAACATTGTCTCCATCTAGACAACTGAAGCAATTGCTATCCTCAAAGTCTTAAAGAAATTTACAGTACTAAAGGCCATTGTTAATCCAAGAAACAACATAAATATCATAGCCAAAATCCAGGATACTCTCTCGAAGGCTAACAAAAAAATCAAGCTGATTTAGACCGCGGTTCATGTAGAAATAAAGGGCAAACAACTAGCTGATGTAGTCGTAAACACGACACTTAGGTAAAGACCCCTCAAGTCTTTCTCTCATATTGACTTAAAAGACACATCAATTTCTAGTGTCACAAAAATTCTTTACACTATAAACACCATAACAGTTCTAATCACTACTAAAAATGTCAGCCTAAATATCCAGCATACATCATAAAAACTGACCTCTGAACCTTTATCCGAGTACGCCTTGGCCATATCACACTCAAACACCAACACCTACTCAAAAAAGAATCTTCACCTAACCTACGAGTATCTGTTCGAATTGCATGAATCCCATTCTAAACACATGCTTTTTATCTGGACTCCCACAATTCTAAGAAATTGACATTTCTCAGCAAGATCTTGCCACTCTCCTTACCAACTATTTTGATTTTGTATCGCTTTCATGGCCACTCTTTCCATCACCCGATAAAAAAACACGTACAGCTTTTTTCCTTCGTTTCCAGAAATTCTCTGCCAAGCTCCTGAATATAAAAACATTATCTATTGCTGAATATCCTGGTCAAAATCCAGCCTGGAACTCCCTCAGCAAGTTTCCAGTCCCAATCCAACTAACAAGACGCTTATGCATCATCGTGGTTAATATGTATCTTGTAAGATGCATTTAAAAAGGAAATCCTTCTAAAATTAGCTGCATCAAATAACGTTCGTTTTTTGTGGATTGGAAAGATAATAGCATCCCGAAATTCATCTGGCAACAATTCTCCCTCCAAAACTGTATTAAAAAGTTTTAAAAGGTGCTCTTTGAGCATGACAGACCCAAATTTACGAAATTCCAATGGAATACCTTTTGAATCTTCTGCTTTTCCATCTTTGATCGTCTTCAGCGTTTCTTCCAACTCGCTAAATGTAAATGCATGGTCTAGAGAGTCGACTACATCGGCATTATAAGAGGATTTAAAAGATCCTTGAAATGGGAAAGCATTACATTTGAAGACAGTTTTGTGGGGATAGTAAAACGTTTTCCATTCAGCTCCCAAGCCAGTTCCCAAAAATCAGAGGAATTTTAAAAGATGCTAATCGGACTACTTGCTTTTCAGCGTACAACTTTTTTTAAGTCTCACAAAGCTCTTTAAACTTCTTATGGGGCTTTATATAAAACCCTTACATAATCCTTTGGTGGAGTTACTGAAGATCCTTAAATACGCAAATGATGTTTTACGAGCTTTTAGACATTCTTCGTCAAACCAGGGTTCTTTTTTTGTATTTTCTTTCTTTTGGTTGAGTCCTTCTTTTGGGTATGAGGCTTTCACAATCCTTTCTAAGAGGGAAAGGAAGTGATTAGAGTTGCAACTCTAGAGATCGTCGATACTCCTGAGGTTAGCCTCCTTCCATTTCAGTTTGGGCAGCAGCCGCATAAAGGTTATTTCCTCACCATGCTTTGAAAATGTATTATCACAACAACAGGAAGGTGGTCTGAATATACAAACGTTAAATGTTTTTAAGAGTCGCCGGCACTGGTGCCATTTAGTATGCGCAGACCAAACGTGTTACAAGACTCTAATAGTTTATTAACTCGTGCGTTAGAACAAGGATCTTTTGATTGTCTGCGGCAACCTCTTAAATCATTCATCACTTCTGCCTGAGTTCCAACACTCGCATTCAAATCTTCAATTAGCATCACGTTTCAGGCATTTGAATGTATATGATAATTTCTTAAAGTCATCTTCCCCGTTGTTACAACTCAAATACATCGATATAACGTAAGACGGAAGTTGTAACTTTTGAATTCTAGAATCGAAATATCGTTGTATGTTTTGAAGACGCAGCTTGCATTTAGTTTTTTCTTAAATCGTAGGAAACATCCACCACTTGCTCTTCCTCGTTGTTGGTATCCACTTCAACGTAAAATCTAACAATATAATTCTTGCGAAGATATCCTTGGTAATAAAAGTATCATATAGAAAAATTAAGTCTTAATTGTTGACGAATTTATAAAAGTCATTATACAGAGATTTATTACTAAGACCTGACACATTATAAGATACAATGTTTAAATATTAATTTTTAAGACTATGTTATTTTGTACCTTTTTACTATTTTTATTTAGGCAGACGGCTTTAATACTAAACATTGTAATTCCTACTACTATTAACGACACCACTGAACCCAGGGTCTTGCACTGCATTATCGACGTTGATGGTTTGTAAGCTTGCTGTCATCTGAGCCTTGTCACTGCACTCTTTCAAAATATTGTTTATTATGCTTAAGCCATCTGCATCGTCACACGTCAAGCTGTTGTTATTATACAGATAAAAAGTTGTTAGAATAGATTCTTGCAATAATTGGTGTTTCCCAATTTGTATTATTTAAAAAAATTACTTATAGACTACTAAAGCCAACAGCAAGGCAAATCAAAACATCGGGGATTCATTAACTTTTTAATGTTTAATAAGAATCTAAGAAATCAAGAGAAATACTTCCATGCCCATTACTTACGATTCTAAAAATATAACAAGTACAAACTTACTTCTTTGTTGAGTCTTGAAGAAAAATGTTATTCGGCAATTGGCATCTTTTGTGGCCTTGATAAAGTTTTCGTATCATCTATAGCAACTATCTTTTACCTTTCAGCGAACAAATGAAAAACTTCGGAAATGTTCTTCGTTCTTACACAAAAATTGAAACTTTTTTGTATCGAAAACGAAAACTGTAATTGTATATTTTTTGTAACTAGATCATATGAAAATGTATTCAATTTGAATCCTTTCCAAGGATATTTTTTTTTTTGAGACTTTCGAAAAAGTTTAAATTACTTTAATCCAATTGGATGTAATCCATCTTGAACTTTAACAACTTGGAAAAAAAAGGTATATACAAAAGTTGATAAATAGGGGAAAAAAGGAAGGCTGTTTCTGTCCTATTCTTTTGTGATGAGGATGACCATCAAGACCAAGTCCAAAATAATTAATGAGTTCGAATTCTTTAAAAAGGACTCTTCACAGAGCATCAGAGACAATAATTGTCTAGGATTAACTGAAGAATAAAAAAAGATCCCTATTCATTGGGGTTTTGATGAATTCCCATCAAAGTTGAATTGAGAGTGACAAATAAACTATCTCAAAGATCTAAGCCGACCCTCATATTCCCTTATACGTACAAAGTCTATCATTCTATTCATCGACTTGTTAAGCAAACATCAGACTTTTGATTGAGCAAAAAGACAGACGACAATGATAATGACGACGACAACCAAGAACCAAGAACCGACAACCGAGGACGATGATGATGATGTTGATGTTGAGAGTTGATGATGATGTCAAAAGCGAATGGAAAACTAGAAAATGCTAATTAAAAAGGTTCAATCTTCATCTTTGTGTACGCTCTGTGTTCGTCGAGTATGTTTTCCTTTTTTGATTGAAGCCAATTCAAAGGGATAATATATATTGATTCAGAAGTGAGCGACAAAAGTGCGGGATTGGTTTGATAAGTACTAGAAAAACATATACAAAGCCTTATTCACAATACCGCACATGTAATATACATATAAGACATACACACGACATAGACGATATCGAAATAAGCCATTTGAAGATGTAGGAGACCCGGTTAAATGAACACATGAGTTTAATTGCAGATCCTGTATGGTTTGTTGTTGAATTAATAAGGATTCTTAGAGCACAAGGATACGTTAATAAATAAAATTAAACGTCTTTCATCAAAAAAGCGAGATAATTAATGTGGTTTCTTTTTTTCAAGCAGTGTTACCAATTAAAAATAATTTCGCTTTTAATATGAAAACGTGAATTTCACTAAAAGTGAATCACGTAAAAAGGTAAGTCCTTCCAAATATTTAGGATGAAGCCCAAATTAATTGAAGAAACTTGAAGGAAAGCATTGTGTTTGATTTAAGCTTTTTATTTGGATAAATAGATATTCAATTTTATTTTCAAAAGGATGACACAATGTGTAATTCTGACTTAAAATTAATTTTAATAATCAAAAAAAATATATAATCAAGTGTCTGTTGCGATGGCGGTGGTGGTTTATAAGCGAATGGGGCGAGTTTGAGTTATTATACTAGCACATTGCACATGGCACATAGAACACGTTGATATATAATGAGCTAGCTCTGCTTTTCGGACCGGGAGGAATCGAAACAGCAAAGACGTGTTTAATAACCTGAACATTAGCGCCCACCTTGCAACCTTGTTTGCAAAGTTAACAAATCTTAAACCACCACCACTTCAGAACAATTAATTTGATTCAAATGAAATTGTGAAAAATATAATTCAAATTTTAATGATACATAGGTATAATTTTTACATGATTTAATTTAGCAAAATTTAAAGGTACGAGATACAAAATTTTATTCATGTGCTTGAATATTCATACTTAATAATTAGTTATCATAAATAATGTAAGTATCTATGTACAAAAACTCGGGTTTATAATTATTATTATTTTTTTTTTTTTTTAAATGAGTGATAAGCAATTCCCCTTTATCCCCTTTCACGAATGTTTCAATAATACTCAAATCATAAGGCGAAAGGAAAATAACAAACGATTTCATTTTACTTCTGAGGAAGAAGGATACAAAGTTTGGCAATCGAACGAGTGACGATTCCCTTTTCGGATCGAACTTCCGCGACCCGAATTTTGTTATCATGTCCGGCGTGCACATTGATGACTCTCCCAAGGCGCCACTCGTTGGGTGGCAAATTCTCACTACGAATGATAACGAGATCATCGATTTGAATATTTCTTTCAGGATATTTCCATTTATAACGCTTATGGAGCTCTTTCAAATATTCTTCTTTCCAACGAGCGCTTAATTGATGATGCAGAATTTGCAATTTTCTCCACCGATTCATGATACTTAGTGATTGATCTATATAAGATGGTTCTGGCAAACCTATTAACATTCCTCCGGTGAGGAAATGACCAGGAGTCAGAGGAACAATATCTGACACGTTTTCAGACATCGGTGACAATGGTCGTGAATTTAAAGTACACTCAATTCGAGCGAGTAAAGTGGTGAATTCTTCAAAGGTGAATTTTTCATTACCCGCTAATTTTCGAAAATGTCTTTTAAAACTTTTGACTCCCGCTTCCCACAACCCACCCATATGAGGTGAACCGGGAGGAATAAAATTCCATTTTACCTTCGAAAAGTTGTGAGCGGCTGCGGTAGGACTATGTACAAGTGATTTGTGGAAGTCAGATAAAAGCACTTTAGAAGCACCCACGAAGTTAGTGCCATGGTCTGAAAACATTTGTTCTGGAGTTCCTCGACGAGAAATAAACCGCGTAAATGACGCAAGGAATGCTTGGGTTGTTAAATCACTAACAAGTTCTAAGTGTATAGCACGGGTAGCGAAACAAACAAAGATACATACGTACCCTTTGTCAAAACGGCATTTTCGACCATAATACGTCTTAATAAGAAATGGACCGGCAAAATCCACTCCCGTATTTGTAAAAGGTCGACCTATTACCGTTCTTTCTTCGGGTAATGCACCCATCAATTGGGTTTGAACGTGTTTTTTGTATCGAATACATACTGGGCATTTTATAATACATTTTTTAACAAGGTTCTTAATTTGGGGTATCCAATATTCGGATCTTATCATGCGCATCATGAGCTGAATTTCACCATGTAGTGAAAGCTCATGTACATATTGTACATACAGCTGAACGAAGAGACATTTTGACGGAAGAAGTATCGGGAATTTTTCGTTATACGACAAAGTTGACAAAGCTAATCTACCATTTGCACGCATGACACCCTTGTCATCAATAATGGGATTGAACTTCCCTAACCAACTTTTTGAAGCTAATTGTTTTCCTTGTACCAAATCGCAATATTCTTTCTGAAAATATTTTTTTTGTGTGAGTACTATTAACGTCTGTTTGGCTAAATTACTTTCCTCATACGAAAGTTCCGGCGATGAGTACTTTTTATTTCCACGCTTAATAAAGGAGTGATAAAATCTCTCAATATAGGCGACTACACATAAAACCTTGTGCCAGTTGGAAAACTTTGCTAAATCTTCTTCAAAATCCTGTACAACTTGGTTATTGAATAACTGTACCTTTTTCAATTCTAAAATTGACTCGTCAACTGGTTCACGCTTCGATCGTGGCCATATTAATTGAGGTTTCAACAACCAGTGGGGACCATTCCACCATAAAGAACTATCTTTTAAATCAACAGGGGATACTCCTCTTGAGGCTAGATCAGCTGGATTTTCGCACGAAATTACATGCGACCACTCCGTTGCCACTGTATTTTTTAAAATTTCTGCCGTTCTATTGGCCAAAAATGTTTTCCATGTACTAGGTGGTTTTTGAAGCCAGGCTAATACGATTGTGGAATCTGTCCACAAATTGACTGATGAAATATTTTGAAAGAGACTTTGACAGTAAATTTATCATTTTGGATAAAAGAACTGCACCTTGCAACTCCAACCTGGGTAACGATATAGTATTTACTGGCGATACCTTTGATTTCGCCCACAAAAGATGGGAGGTCACCTTATCACGGTGTTGCACCCGTAAGTAAATACATGCCGCATAGGCTTTTTCCGAAGCGTCACAGAATCCGTGTAGCTGTGAAACAGCTTGCGGAGTGTATTCCACCCATCGTGGGATACGTATCTTTGCAATTTCTGGTAAACTTGCCACAAATACTTTCCACCTCTGTTCAGTGTCAGGAAAAAGTCCACTATCCCACTCAGTCTTATCCTTCCAAATTTGCTGCATTAGTATTTTCGCAGTGATCACAATAGGGGCCAACCACCCTATGGGATCATACAATTTAGCAATCACTGATAGCACTGAACGTTTCGTGATAGGATTTGACTGTGGAACTGATTGAACCGAAAATGAAAATGTATCTAAAGTAGCCTTCCATTTTATGCCAAGCATTTTCACAGAACTTTTATCATCGATGTTTAAGAAATCTTCGTTAAGAAGCGAACTTTTGGGTAGCGATCTCAGCAACTCTTTCCTATTTGAGGTCCACTTCCGTAAATTAAAACCAGCTGATTGTAAAACCGTAATTAATTCTGACTGTGCCTTTAACGCCGTGGGAATATCATGGGCTCCCGATAGGACATCGTCAACAAACAGTTCACGAAGAAGAATATTAGCAGCTAATGGATGAGATTTTTCTACTTCTCTGGCTAACTGGTGCAATGAACGAATTGCTAAATATGGCGAACACGAAACGCCAAATGTGAGCGTCAACATTTCGAAAACGGTAAGAGGATCTTTCGGATTTTCGCGAAACAAAATTTTTTGAAAAGGAGTTTGATCAGGGTATATTTTTATCTGCCGATACATTTTCTCGACATCACTGTTGAAAACGAACTTATAAAGCTGCCAATTTAACATTAAGAGCGTAATATCTGTTTGGAGTGCCGGACCTGGATATAAAATGTCGTTTAAGCTCTTCCCGTTTGAAGAGGCAAGCGATGCGTTGAAAACAACGCGAACCTTTGTTGTCAGGCTTTCCGGTTTTATAACTGCATGATGTGGCATAACATATGATGCCCCCTTTTCAACAAATGTATCCGCCGAATCACTTGGCTTCATATGCCCCAAGTCAATATATTCCGACAACACCGAATCATACTCATTTTTTAATGTAGGGTTAAATAAAAGCCTCTTTTCATTTCTAAGAAATTGTCGTTTTGTAATTTCATGTGAATTCCCTAACCTTGTATTGTGAAGAGAATCGTCCTTGAACGGTAGTCTTACCACATACCGACCCGTCTTATCTCTGTACGTGGTTTCTTCAAAAAGATTCTCACAGTATTGTTCTGCGGCTGTTAACATTTGGTTTTGTGGAAGCTCTTCAATCTGCCAAAATTTTTGGATCTCCTCATCCAACGATATTTCATTGTAAAAAGACAAAGATCGAGAACACTGAGAATTATATTGAGAGCTGGATTTTTTTAACGGGCCAAGCAATACCCATCCGAAAACTGTGTTTTGAGCCATAATACTCTGAAACACATTGGGTTTTAATCCATCCCGAATAATAAACGGATATAAATCTGCACCAATCAATACATCAATCTTGGCACATTGATTGAAACACGGATCAGCTAAGGGAAAGTCGAACAATGTTTGAGCATTTTCCAACTCTACGGATATGGAAGGCAAACTGTCTGCAACCGTTTTGAGGACAAGTGCCTGAGCGAAAAGTGAAAATTGTTTATCGAATTTCGATCTCAGAGTGAAGGAACACATTTTGGATGAAGTTGCCGTTACCGAAGAATTAACGCCTGCAACCGTTGCTCTCACCGATCGAACGGGCAACTTCAAGCTTCTTTGAACTTCTTCGGAAATAAATGAGATTTCCGAACCCGGATCAATAAGCGCCCGCCACTCAAAATCAGTTTGATTTTGATGAATTCGAATTATTGCTGTAGCTAAAAGAGCTACGTGTTGAGTTTTTGCAAAGAATACTTTGGCAGAAACACTAGCGTTTTCCTCTGTATTTGAAAACTGAGCTTTTAAACTGTCCTTTGGTACAGTATACTGAACACCGGAGTTAGTATTAACGAATGATTGTTGGACATTTTGACTTGGAGCTGAAGTTGATTGAGTGGACTGTACATTTGGAGTAAAACTCCCCGGAGAAACTTTGTCAAAATGCAGGAGCGAGTGATGCTTCCCTTTACAGTGAAAGCACGTACTCTCACTTTGGCAAGCTGGTGCCAAGTGATTAAAAGCTAAACAATTGTAGCAGTATTTAAATTTTCTAATGGTGTTTCTCCTTTGAGAAACGCTCATTTTCAAAAAATCTGGGCAAACACGTAGTGCATGAGCCCCTTTGCAAACCTTACATTGCGAATTCACTTGAGCGTGATGAGTACGAACACGAGGAATAGTACCTGTAGGCTGCTGTTTAGAAACCGAAACTTTTGATAATTTATTTTCTTTGTGCATATCCGAAACGTTATCTAGAACCCTGTACCTATTTGTGAGAAAGCTGTTCATTTTTTCCCATGATTGAATTTCCATTGGATTTTCAAGGGATTCTTCCCAAAGGGATAAAGTTTGTGGCGGAAGACGAGTCGCACACACGTAGGTTATCAGTGCATCCCACTTTTTCACCTCTATACTATACGAACCTAAAGCTATAATCGCTTCATTAATATTGCTCTGCAATTCCTTTAATGCAGCTGCCGATTCAACCGTTATGCGTGACTGACCCAGCAAAACACTTAGATGATTATTCACTAAAACTCTTTTGTTTTCATAGTATTCTTTGAGAGCTGCCCACGCAGCCTCGAAATTATCATCTGTAATCTCAAATTTAGAGACTATGCTTAAGGCATGATCCTTTGTCCGAGCACGCAAGTGAAAAAGTTTTTGAACGGGACTTAACTTTGCGTGTCGGATGTAAAGTGCCGTAAACATGTCCCTAAATGCTGGCCATTTTAGAAAATTTCCGCTGAATATTTCCGTTTCGCACGGTGGAAGGTGCATATTGTGTCTTAATGCGACACTCTCACTTTTATCTTCTGTTTTACTTTTCGTATCAATTTTATTTTTCTCTTCTTGCGTTGCCTCTTAAATGTCGCTAAGAAACTCGATATAAGTATCCGATGAACTCTTGTATTTGGCCTTTACCTCAAGGATTGACGCCTTGAGATCATCATCAGTGGCCGCCTCACATATAAATTCGGCATAAGATTTTTTAACCTCAAGCCAAAGTGCTTGAAGTTCTAAACGATAGGCTTCTAAGGCCGAATTTCGAAGACCTTTGACAGGCTTTTCTTTAAACGAAGCATGAAAATCGACAAGCGCGTCGCATGCCAAAATCAAAACCCCCAAACTCATTTTAAATGAAATTATAAAACCATGTGAAAAATTATTACTGAATAAAGCAAAACCGCTCACCACCCAAGCGTACCAATTTTTACCGCTATGTATATAAAACGTACCAATTTTACCGTTTATATATACCCCACACCATATATATGTATATGAATATAACGTACCAATTTTACCAATTATATTCACATACATATATCCTTTTTTTTTACCCTTTATATCTATGAGAGCACCGAGTTTTCATATACTAAAATACTTTATGGTTTTTAATTTCAATAAAATATATTTAATCTATGTAGGTATGTACTTCACAAAAAAAATTCAAGCAAATGATAAAAAATTGCAAATGTACCTGTACAAATCCAAAAAATTTATGATGGCTGCAACGATGACGATGAAATTTCTGACGACGAGGATGACTTGATGCGACTGGTGAAGAAATTAAATTCGATGATGACTTGAAATAAAATTCGATGGTGACTTGAAGATGACTTGATGCGACTGGTGAAGAATTCGATGCTTGAAGATAATGAATTTTACCATTACGATTCAACAGATTGCCGTGTCTTTGTCATGGCGATGATTGTGCCCAATGTACGCTTAAGCACCTCCACAAATTCTTCTTTCTTTCTTTTTCTTTGCTTTATCCGGCTCGAAGGACCAATGTTTGATTTAAGCTTTTTATTTGGATAAATAGATATTCAATTTTATTTTCAAAAGGATGACACAATGTGTAATTCTGACTTAAAATTAATTTTAATAATCAAAAAAAATATATAATCAAGTGTCTGTTGCGATGGCGGTGGTGGTTTATAAGCGAATGGGGCGAGTTTGAGTTATTATACTAGCACATTGCACATGGCACATAGAACACGTTGATATATAATGAGCTAGCTCTGCTTTTCGGACCGGGAGGAATCGAAACAGCAAAGACGTGTTTAATAACCTGAACACATTGATTTTTGTGAAATATTATTAAACAGTTAAGAATTTGGTTAAAAACATCACAAACATAATTCAAACATAAAGATTTTTGGCAACCCTTTTTGAAATCATTTTTACATGATTTTAAGTACAGCAACGTCACAGACATTGCTTTATTCTTCTTTGATTTTCTAATCAAAGCAAAAACGAGTTAAGAAATAAATGTTAACATAAAATATGAAGTCAATGGCAATTTAAGTTTTCGTAAAGAGCAATAAAATAAAATATATAAGGAAACTCTTGATATACAAACATTCACTTTAAAAAACGATTCTCAAAGAAATTAATATGAAATAAGAAAAAATAGTTTTTTTTTCCAACAAAATCTTTTATGATTCTAGAATTTAATATACGGTAAAAAAGGGTAATGAGCGTGAATTTGGAAGATCATAGTTGAAGCATATTTTTAATTTTATGTGTGGTAGATATTTTTAATGAAATTATTAATAACAAGTGCTTATTAAATATGAAGTAGTGGGGTTGTAGAGGAACCCTTCTCCAATCTGTTTCAACGTTACCGGCAATTTTAAAAGAACTTTCAACAACAGTTTGCTTCCATAGTTGCGTACATACTCGTAGAAGTCGAACTGTTTAAAAGTTTCTTTATTTTTCCCATTTTGACAAAAAACAAGAATTTATAGGGAACTAAAATTGATTTTTTAATGCTTTTATTTAACAACGTTCTTGTTCTTATTATGAAACCTGCGAACTATAATTTATGTCAACTACATTGAATGCGTTGTCAATATTATATTGTAAAAGCCTTTAAATACTTTCATACCCGTTTTTGACCCCTGTCGTGGATTTATCAACATTAGAATGCACCAATACACACAGCTTGGGTAGTAAATACCTATATACGGAGCCAAAATGTGGATCTATTAAGCTGGGCGCCCTATTCTCCAGATTTGACAATCATCGTTAATATTTGGGGATGGTAAGCACGCCAAGTAACACATCAAGTTTATGAATCTGAACAACAATATTTGAGAGTGCCCGAATTTACCGAAGCCTTCCAATTAGCTTGGAGCTCGATTTCAATTATTTTCCTTCCAATCCGGATTTTGTTTTTTTTCACTAGGAAGAGGAGAGAGGATTTGAAAGTTGGTGTCGGTGAACATTGGTTTAGAATTCCTTTATATTGCAATGACTTGGAAAAACAGAGTTTGGTAAGGCATTCCACATTCACGTAGTACGGCTAAAGAACGCATCTCTGTATGATACTGGTGAGTAATCCTAGATGCGCGAGTATTACGGTTAGACTGTCTTAGGGGAGGAATGCAACTGGCTATTTCTGTAGAATATAGACCGTTAAAATAACGGTAAAAGAGACGTAAATGATCTTATGATGGTAATATCACCAATCAATCTGAATGCTCCACCTTTAATACCCTTTAAAATGCTAAAGTAAGTTGCAGGAGCACCAGCTCAGATATGGGAGTACGTGGACGTATATAATTCTTGTACACGGAAAGAATTGTAGAGCATTTATGACAAAGGCCTAGAGACCTATACTATAAAAGTATCTGTGATATTCTTATATAGTTCTGCAACAACTCCTATAAGTATGGGATTATGTACTATACTGTATGGTACCACAATCTTAGCGGAGATGTTGCAATGCTACTAGTTTTTCCCGCGATAATTTATGGCGTGATAATCGATGCCCTTATTGGATTACTACCAATAGCGCATGGGTATAACTACTATATCGATATATTTCTACAACAATTAATAAAACGAAAATAAACTTGCTAACTTGTAAGACGATAATAAATAAATAATAAAAAACTAAAAACAGTCCGGGTGAAACTTAAACAATTATTTGGGTAAATTTTATTGAAATTGTTAGTACTCAGATTGAATCAAATATATTGAGTATGAAAGCATAAGGGACATAACAATATTGTATAGACTTTTCTGATAGGAGCGTTGCCGCCAGTTAGTATCGGCCTGACTCCCATACTGACATTGATTTTTCAAAATCGAGCAAACAATACTAAGGTTCCATTCATCGGGTATGCTTTCTTCCGACACTGTTTTACAGGTAAGTTGGAGCATGCTCCTCCAGCTGGTTTAAAGAGCTCGTCATTCAGCGATTTTATTGGACTTCGGTATGGCAATCTTTACTGGATTGTTGGCGTTCGTCGTCTATGTTAAACAGATCATCCTGCCTGACAGACTGCCTGACTTTCAAACTTCATTCCTGATTTTGAACCTCTCAACATCTTCGACGTCACGCTTCTCATGCTCTTTCTTTTTCCATCTGAGAATTCGGTGTTTCTCTCGCCTCTGCTGCTCATAAATCTCATGAGCTTTAGTCTTACTAAATTAGCACAAAAATATCCCTAGACTTCTTCATTGTTGAATTTAAGGTTTTGGTATTTTGCAGTTATACCAAACGTGTTAAAAGTACATTAATATTAGTTAAGATAAAGAGTTTTAAAAAAAAGATTGAATCCAAAATTGTCAAAGAGTTGGCCTACAAGCAAAACATCTTTAAAAAATTAGTATAATGTGATTTTTTAAAAACAATGTTTCCAAAAGTTTCTGAGGGGCTTCTAAGGAAAATTGTATTAACAAAATCTCTAGAAAAAAAATTGTGAACGGATCGTTATTTAAGTGTTTCCAAACAAATGGCCAACACTCTTAAACTCTTTAGAACCCCAATTTTCGAAAATTTACTCTAGCCCCATTACCGTATTACCATCAGTGTATAAACAAGCAAGTAAGTAAACAATATGCTGAAGTAATTAACTTTAAAAAAAGTCCTCTAGCCGATTATCATTTAAAATAACGATCAAAATCAAGACCATTAAAACAAAGCTTTTTTGTATAACAAAATTAAGACAAATTACCCCTAAACTTTTATACAAATAGATTTTAACAAAGAAAAAGAAGAATCTTTTAGGTTCCCATATCTACCCTTTATCTAAATTTCGTCCTCTCTACAAATCACTTATTATCTCCTTTTGATATCTATAAACGAGTGCCTTTTTACATCTCACCGTCACATCGTAAATTACCCGCCAATCTTTTTCTTCAGTGAAATCAAAAAAAAAAGAGGCAGAAAATAGACTTTGTAATTCCCAAAAATTCTAAATTCCAATTAAATAAGGTACACCTAAGGTACCTTTATCGTAGAGAAGCCTAAAACCGACACGGTGCGGTTCGGTGGCATCATTCAACCACAAAATATCTCATTTGAAGTGAAAGTGCGCCGCGGTTAAGCTATTCAAGTATAAGTACACGATAATGACTGAAAAGCCCTGAAAAATGTAGCATAAATTACATTTTTTTCCCTAGACCCTATAAGTACAGGAAGATACTTGATACCTAACCTAGATGGGGTTTGGGTGCCTATAAGTAATTCAAATGGGGGTTTTTGGTTGTTGCTCTTTTAAGTGCTAATTTCTTATAAAACCAATTTTTATGCCATAGACCTTCTTAATTTATAAATTTAAAACAAAATATAAATTTTAAATCAAATTTCCTTTGAACTTGACTAAAATATGTTTGTTATGAATGATTGAATGAGCATCAAACCGGAGCGAAGGGAGGGATGGATAACAAGGGAAATAGGAATGCGTCGCAGTCGTCGACATCGTCGTTCTTCGTTGAGGTTTAAATTATTCGACCTCAAGATTCTATTTTATCCTACCATTCCATCATGTCCTTATAATCGTAGATATTATGTAGGATTGTAGAGCAGAAAGGAATCTTAACAACAAAATGTCGAAATCCATTAAAGAAATGACAGAAACTGAGCATCCTTCTCTTGGGATTTGAGCGCTTCTATTATAAGGATTATTTCCAGGTGTGTTCCGCATTCTTTTCCTTTCGTATTTTTGTTTTTAATGAACATTATACGAGACAAAATGTAGGTGGGTAGTAAAAAGGTACTCGTATCCTTCATCCTTCGCATTCACATTTTATTAGTCTCTGTTTTTCTCTTGCTAAAATCCCTAAACACATTAACCACAGAGAAACATGTGCTTTTGTTTTACCATCAAAAATAATTCAAGGATGCACAAGGATACATTTCCATAATCCGTGTCAAGTTATAAATGATCTCACTTAGTTTTGGTGCTGAGTTTTTTTTTTTGTTTTGTTTTTTGTTCATCACTTCTTCGACTTCATTTTCTTAAGTTTGTTCATTTTCAAGAGAGAACTTTTATGCCTACCTACATACTTTCATACATATATGGGTTTGGGTATGAGTCCATTTCCCTAAAACGGAAATTAACTTTGTTCCTTAAGTGTCATTGGGTGCCATATCATATAAAATGTGTACATGTTGTGTACATCCTTAAAGATACATATACATATACAAAAAATAAGAAAAAGATTTTGGGTGAAAGTTCTTCCAAGTAAATACATATATATAAAAATATACCACACAAACTTATAGGAAAATTTAAGTTTGAGGGCCATTAGACATTTTGGTTTGGGGTTTTTGTCAAAGCCACCTCAAAACTTCCGTTGGTAATTCAGTTGAAAAATATTCATCCTTAGGCAAAGGAAATTGCCAAAAGAAAAGAAGAAAATTTAGCTTTCAGTTGTGTGTTTTTCTTGTTGCTTTGGGTTCTTGTTGTTGTTTTTGTTTTTAATTTTGATTTATTTCTTTTAATAGGGTGTCATGTAAAATTTAATATTCAAGCAAGAAATTAGAAGAAAAGAAATATGTTTAAAAAATTATGCGAAAAATAAAGTGTTTGCAAGCAAAACGTTTTAAAGTTGCGAAAATCGCAAGTAAATTTTCCTTCTTTTTTAACGAAGCTAAGGTTTAGGGTTTTTCGGATCTGTTTTCTTGTGAATTATGAAAAAAAACAACAACCTTTGCATCCCAAATCCCATTTTGCATTGATTCTCAATTGCTCGCTTTTTTGCGAGAGAT